>NC_080787.1:35337295-35637295 GCF_028018385.1 Neofelis nebulosa
TTTCCCAAGAAACCTTTCCCAAGATTTCCCAAGAAATTAATGATGTTCTCTTTTATTTGAGTGTGAGATTTATTTTCCTTGCATGAAACCCCGTGTGAACTGTGTGTTTTTATTTTTTCATCTGTATTCATGGGTGAGACTGACTTATAATCTTTCTTGTAGTGTCTCTGTCAAGTTTAAAAAAAAATTTAATGTTTATTTAATTTTGATAGAATGCGAGCAGGGAGGGTGCACACACACACAAGAATCCAAAGCAGGCTCCAGTCTCAGAGCTGTCAGCACAGAGCCCAATTTAGGGCCTGAACCCCCAAACCACAAGATCGTAATCTGAGCTGAAGTCGGATACTTAACCGACTTCAGCCACCCAGGTGCTCCTGTCAAGTTTTTAGTACGAAGGGTTACACTAGCCTCATAAAATGAGTAGAGAATGTATCCTCTTTTTATATTCTGTAAGAATTTCTGTAGAATTAAAATTATTTTTTTCTTTGATTGTTTGGTGCAACTTACTGGTATAGCCATCAGGGCTCACATTTCCTTTGGGGGAAGATATTCAACAGTCAACTCAATCTTTTCTGCAGGAAAAGGCATTCAGTGCAACTGAAAAATGATGAGTAGATCATTGGTACCCGCAACCAGCAGCTATTTTCAGAAAGAAAGAGCAAAGCTCCTTTCTATCACCTACCATGTCCTGAAGAAAAGGCACTCTTTGGCTTAGGGCTTCTTTCCTTATAGATGAGTCTAAGGGGTGGGTGGAGCACAAGGCTCATAGGGAGAAGGCCTTGGGTTACTTTGGGAGCAAGGGCACCAGGAGTTCAGTTCTAAGAGAAGGATCAGGGGGCACCTGGGTGGCTTAGTCTGTTGAGCTTCCGATTCTTGATTTTGGCTTAGGTCATGATCCCAGGATGGTGGGACGGAGCCCCATGTTGGTGCTAAGCGTGGAGCCTGCTTGAGATTCTCTCTCTTCCTCTCTCTCTCTCCTTCTCCCTCTCTCCTTCTCCCCACTCAAATGCTCTCTCTCTAAAATAAAAAAAAAAGATAATAATCCAAGAGAAGAATCAGTGTCTTTCAGACTTTTTTGTAATGATATATATGTGCTTGCTAACACAAACAAAAACACATATATATTTAACAGAAATAAATGTTATATGAAACTATAGCTATGCTCACTGCCTGTGACACAGGCTGGCATTTTCTGTTCTATTTTATTCTCTTCCATCTCAAATCTAATGGTCATTTACCATGGTAATCAGCATTAAACATTGGCCTATTTTATTCTATTCTATTCCACTAAATATATATTTTTAATATGATTTAAAATTTTATATTACTATGTATTATATATTTATAAATAAAAATGTTTTACTATAAATATATACGTTTATACGTTTATTTTATATGTATTTTATTTTATATATAATATTATATATATGTATATATATGTGTATGTATGTGTATATATATATATATATGTGTGTGTGTGTGTGTGTGTGTGTGTGTGTATTACTTATTCCATCGAGGGTCGTGAACGTGGTTTGGAAGTGGGCTTAGGAGTGTGAATCCAGTGCTATGGATTCCCTCGACCTCACACTTCCACATCCATGGTACCTGGGGTTCCCAGTTATTCTACTTGGGGACAGATAACGTCCCTCTTCTCCATCTGCTAACGGGGAAGAAGCCAGCGTTAGTCAAGATTGGCATTTATCAATTAAGCTGAAGTAGACTTAGAGTCCAAGCTCCTGTTTCCTGCTGCAGCACGTGAAAAACCCGAGAATGCTCCTAGAAATCCCCTTCCTGCTCCTCACGGCCCTCCGCAGAGGTGAGCAGGTGAGTTTGGAATTGAGGTGAGAAGCCATCGGAGTCCGACAGAGAGAAAGCTAACACTTCCCCTCCCCCACAACCTTCTCCCCCAACCCTCTTCCCACTGCTGCCTGCCTCCTCATTCTAGCCCCTCTTACCCCCCTCGTCCAGCTCTCTCCCTCCCCCGCCCTGAACACTCTCTTTCCTCCCTGCGGAGACTAATTCGCCGCGCAGCAGCCGCTCAGGGGCCACGAGGGGCGGGAAGCTTAGAAGAGACCTGGCCCAGGGTCCTGGAGAGGTGCCAGTCAGGTCGCGGGCCACATCAGCCGCTCCGGGACTCCCTGGCCGGAGTGTTTCTCGGCCGCCTCGCCCCGCCTTGGGGGTTGGGGGACGGAGCCTGGGAGCTGAGACTGGAGGGGTGGCGAAGCGGAGCACCAGGATCTCGGCACTGGGAGCAGGAACAGCGCAGACAAGCTGAGAGAACCTCGCGGACGACGACTGAGAGTCAGACCTTTCAGGTTATCTGGGGATGGCCCTAGGGGACCCGGATACCGCACGTCTCCGAGAGCCTGTGAATAACCCCGCCCAGGTTTAATCTGGAGGGCCTGGCGGCATTCCTCCCGCTCCCGCGGCGCCGGGCTCTGATTGGCGCTCAGCGGAACCAATCATAGCCAGGGCCTGAGGTGGGTGGGACCGGAGCGCACAGACGAAGCGGTGGGGGCGCTTTCCCAGGACCTGGTGTTTCAGGTGCCAGCAGCCCCTGCAAGGGGCGCCGGAGGAGTCTCGCTTCGTCTCCCTTCCGACGGCCCTCGCTGAAACGCCTGCTCCCGGGCTTAAGATTTGGGCTGGAGCAGGCACTGCGGCTGGAAACACGAGGCTCAGTGGGAGGTCCCGTATTGTGCAAAGTCCCTGAGCGCCTGCCTGGAGGAAGAGGGCATCCAGTGGCTCTGCAAATACCTGAAGAACGTGCAGGTGACGCTAATGCAGGGTGAGATTTGGGAAGGTGTCCCCCAGGGATCACCCAGCTGGGGTAGTGCGGAAGGGGTATGGACTTGTGGATTTCTCTCTCGTCCTCTCCGTGGCGCCTTGGAGTGAAGTGGGGGAGACTGGGTCTGGTCCGTTGCCCGGAGAGGGAGAGGGTGCTCTGCCCAGACCTTTAGACCCTCCTCTTTAGGAGGTGTGCTCTCGTTCTCCCGAGATCAGTTACAGGAATCCCGGCCTCTGGCGAGGCTCCCTGGAGAGTCCTTGGAGTCGTACGTTTATCCCTTCAGTTCTCATCACGTTTGTTTGGACACAGAACTCATTCCCCTTAACCTGAGGTGGCCTCCGTTTGTGCCACAGCCGTCATCCGTCTCAGACAACCCTCGGGGCCTCACACCGTCTCTGTCAGACTGAGACGAAGTACGGAGGGGTTCGTGGGGAAGGAAATCTCTTCTCAGACCAGGGAATAAGCATCACCAGGGTTCCAGCCTGGAAAGAATTATAAACCATCTCCTCTTCCTCTCTCAGAGCCCTCTTCCTAACTCCTTCTGATCATCATAGACATAAATGCTGGCCTTCTCTTCCTCGGTGCTCTGGTTGTTAGGGTGTAACTTGAATAATACAGATGAAAAACTTAAGGAAAAGAGAGTTAGGATACCAGGTCTCTTCCGCTTGACTTATGCATTTCCCACACTAATAGGTGAGGTTCACGCTATCCCACCACTCTTAGGCCAGGGCGACTCATAGATGTGCTACAGAGGGTGGAAGGCGGTGTGCCCTTCAGCAAGGGAAGCCAGCCTGGCAGGCAGAGGAGGTGGCCAACAAGCCACACTTGCTGGCCAGCACATGCTAGTGAGTTCCTGCTGCTGCTTGGATTGGAGGAGGTGAGGCAAGAGGCTAGTGAAAACTCATCCTGATGGTCAGTCTGACAAGCAGTCAAGATGGAGAACTGCAAAAATCAGCAGTATGGGTCTTCTGGGAGTCCCAGTGCCCAATGACAGGCTCCACCAGGGATGGCCAGCCCCTGTGGGCTGAGCTCCGCATGCCTGGTCTGCATTCCCATCTCTCCTACTTCTTCACACAAGCTGGGGAAGCTGAATGACCAAAAGGGCACCCAGGCGCCTGACTTGATCAAAAACAAACAAAACTCTAAGTGAGCATGTACAAGTGTGTAAATTGGTGCTACACGGTGGCATGACTGGGTAATCAAAAGGGATATCCACCCCAGGCATATATGAGGGGGAATTTTGGAGTCAGAGAAACTTGGTGTGGTCCCCAGATGCAGAGTTCATTGGAGGCAAGCCACTGCTTCAGGACAGATTTCTGGAGAGCAGTTGTCTGAGGCCAGGCCCTTACCCCTCTTTTCCTGTGTTGTTACCTGATTCTGCCTTTGATCTGGCATTTAATGTTTATACCACTTCAGGAATAAGACCAATAGTTTGCTCTATAATCTCATAACCCCCACTTCCCCGCTGGCCTCACACAGGTTATTTTCTCTTCACAGGTATTGAAAGAAGGTAGTAGCCTGATCTTCAAGTAAATAAGGGGGAGGGATGAAAACTGTGAGGGAAGGGGAAAAGTGGGTTTTTGCTGTGAAAAGTGGGTCTTTGCTATGAAAAATTAAAGAACCTACTTAACAGAAGGGAGCTTTGGGGCCTGTTTGGGGCAGGCCTTCCAGAATGCCGAGGGCTTCAAATCTAGTGTGTCTTTCCATCAGTGTTTCCTTCCTCAGTTTGAGAGGGCTTTTTGGCATAGAACTGAAAAAAATGCCCACTCATTCATGCCTCTGCCCACACCCAGTCTCTCTCCTCCAAGCGTTTGTCCATTTCCTAAATAGGAAATTCCTAATGGGTAACACAAGAAGGGGGAAGAATAGCTCAGTGGTCTTCCCCTCACATCTGCCTCAAGAGAGTTGTAAAATATATGGCTCCTCCCACAGGCTTAGGTGGGCCTGAAATTCTCACCATGGATCCAAATAGTTGCAAAGAATATAATGTCCAACATACCATATATATTAACACATTTAGATAAAATTGCTAATCACCTTGTCACATGTCCAGTGGAATCTAGCATAATATATATATATTTTTTTTTTTTTTTTTGACAGAGAGAGAGACAGAGCATGAGCAAGGGAGGGGCAGAGAAAGAGAGACACACACACAGAATCCGAAGCAGGCTCCAGGCTCCAAGCTGTCAGCACAGAGCCTGACGCGGGGCTCGAACTCACAGACTGAGAGATGGTGACCTGAGCTGAAGCCAGACACTCCACCGACTGAGCCACCCAGGCACCCCTAAGTAGCATAATATTTTGACACCCATTATTAACTTTTTAAATGCACAACCTCTTTCTGAGCAGTTGGAAATGTTGGGGCACCTGGGTGGCTCAGTGGGTTTAGCGTCCAGCTTTGGCTCAGGTCATGATCTCACAGTTCGTGGGCTTGAGCCCCACGTCAGGCTGCTGACAGCTTGGATTCTATGTCTCCCTCTCTCTCTGCCCCTCCCCTGCTCATGCGCTCTCTCTCTCTCTCTCGTGCGCTCTCTCTCTCTCTCTCTCTCTCAAAAATAAATAAACATTAAAAAAAATTTTAAACAGTTGAAAATGTTACATTGCTCCTTTTTTTTTCTTTTGAGTTCATATTTTCATTTTCTTCCCCCTATAGAATTTTTTCTTTTTTTAGTTCTCAACCCTGGCAGCATCCTAATGTAGTATATTTTTGCTCTTGGAAGTCTTTTCTTGATCCATCTATTATGCTTCTTTGCAATAAAGTATGTTCTTAAAGTAAATTTTTAATTTTCGATCTCAGTGTTTGAAATACCATATGAATTAAGGTAATACTACAATCATTAGAGAAGATTGATCAAAATAATATAAATAATACAGTTTTTGGTAAATAGAAATATTAAACGTATAAATTCTGTAAGTAAAATTTAGCTGGAAATGCTTCTCTTACAGAAATGGTTAGGGGCTTTATTTTCCCAACCTCATGTTGATGGAAGTTATTCATTGTTATTATGAGGCCAGGTTCCATATGATTTCCATTCCTTTAAAAAAAAATTTAACATAAAGAACTAAAAAGTCTTGTTCACATATAAAAGTATGGGGACAGAATAAGTATAAGAATGGAAAGAATTTTATTATAACAACTTCACCCAATTTTTAAAATTTCTTCTTAATTATATGCCAGAACTCACATAGTGAGCTATTATTAAATACTATTTTAAATAATCTCAAGTGTAGAGTTAATTCTTTAATTTTGTTGAAGCAAAGAATCAGAAACTACCTTATTTGCAAAACTATTTTTACACACTAGTTTCTTTCACTTTCTCAGTTCTGAGAAGTATACCAAAAAAGGCTTTACAAATTCTTATGAAATAACTAATACTTATACCTGTTAGAGGCATCTTGTTTGTAAAACTCAAATTGGATGAAGCTGGAGTTAGAAACAAACCCACAGAATTGGAAATTAAAAGTCAATAGGTTCTGTTTCCGATTCTGTGTCTCCCTCTCTCTCTGTCCCTCCCCCGTTCATGCTCTGTCTCTCTCTGTCCCAAAAATAAACGTTGGAAAAAAAAAATTAAAAAAAAAAAATAAAAGTCAATAGGTTCTGAATAAGACATTTTCTCCATTGTTTATGTCATCTGGAAGTGCATTTAAAAATTATGACAAAGAGGGGTTCCTGGGTGGCTCAGTTGGTTAAGTGTTTGACTCTTGGTTTCAGCTCATGGTTTGTGAATTCGAGCCCTGCATCAGACTCCATGCTGATAGTGCAGAGCCTGCTTGGGATTCTCTCTCTCCCCACCCCCTCTGTCCCTCCCCCACTTGCTCTCTCTCTCCAAAATAAATAAACTTAATTTTTTTTTATTATAACAAAGAGATGGGCACTAAACTATTGTACGTGTGTGTATAATTTCATTTGGCCATAGAAAAGGATTAATTTTATAATCATGCATTTGACAGGTGTAGAACAGTATATCAACATCCAAGAGGGAGAAATTAATCCAAAATAAATGAACCTGGATTTCTAAAGTTTCGGGTATTACAACCAAGACTGCATCTTGGAACATTTTGTTTTGTGTCCATACATAAGTGGATTTCTGCATTTAAGAACACAATTTAATCTACTTAGTGGAAATTAACAGCAATATGAAGAGAATATGTTAGATCTTTACTCAGTGTAAGTTTACACTATTTCTCAATGCTATGTGAATTATTTATAGCAGAATATACAAAATATTTCCATCAGACTGACTTGAATCTAGTGAGTCTATAATAAAAATAAATAAATAAGCAGAAAAGTAACAGTACATCATAGACCTATACCCAAATAGAAAAGTGTATTTATATGATCCAGTAATATTTAGTAAAAGTCAAAAATATGTCACCTGTAAATCAGAATAAGCTCAAGAAGACATATGTTAAAGTACGTGTTTATTTTACTCCAAAATATGATGTTGGTCTGTCAGAAGTAATGTCGAGACTTTTGCCTTCAGTGCTTTCAAATCATGCACCGTAAGCAGGTGAAGTATCGATGAGACACAAATGGGTAGGGCTTTGTTAGTTCTTAGGGAACTCTGTTGCAAGTTAGTATTTCTTTACGTGATTTTTACAAATTGAGAATATTCTAATCCTAAAACAGATGAGGATTGGAACCTCATTATGGGTTTGTCACCTGAATGAACTTAAAAACCCACCACCATCAGTATTTCCTGGCAATGCTAAGGAGCCATCAATTCTTTCAAATTAGAAAAAGAAGTCTCAGATATAATGTTTCAGCATTCCAACTTTTCCACAGAGGAATTATGCAAATCCAGGATATTGTAACACAGGCCAAAGCTCCCTCATTTCTTACGCCACTTGTCACCCTTAACACAAAGTTACTCAGCCTGGAGCATTATTGATGTTTGGAGTTGAACTATTCTTCATTATTAGAGGAGTATCCCATGCATTGTAGGATGGCCAGCAGCATCCCCCACCTCTACCCACTAGCGCTGATCCCTGACCCCAACCCCTCAGTTATATCAATCAAAAATATTTGCAGATACTGCCAAATGTCTCCCCTGGGGGGTAAAATGGTTGAGGATCAGTCCCCTCAACAGAAATATAGAAGGACACCAAGCTGTGGTTAAAGGAGGCTTTGTGGCCACAGGTTTTGAACTGTCCTTTGGTACTGAGAAATATCTTATTCCCAGGTCAAAGCACCATAATTATATCTTGGGTAGGTAGGTGGTACGCCTTTCCCTGTAAAGTGGGAAAGGATCGAGTACTATAAGAGCAGTCATAAGCATGTCACTTTTTTTTTTTAAGTGGCTTAAAACAGCAAGCATTTGATTAAGCACATCACTTTTTCAAGTGTGTACACATGGAAGTTGAGGGTGTAGATTCCCTTGAAACTTTCTGTGCCTATGTCCCCCTTGGAAAGCTTTCTGGTAGCCTGGAAATATAAAACCCCAGTTTGATGACTGCTGCTCTTGGGGACTGTCACAAACAGAACAATGCTGGATAAAGCAGAGCAAATGAGTTCTACATGCAAGGCTTTCTTTTTTTCTCTAGGGGGAAGGGGAGGGAAGGGAAGGGAAGGGAAGGGAAGGGAAGGGAAGGGAAGGGAAGGGAAGGGAGAAAGAAAGAAAGAAAGAAAGAAAGAAAGAAAGAAAGAAAGAAAGAAAGAAAGAAAGAAAGAAAGAACCATTCCCTGAAATCAGATCAATTCCATACCTTGAACATTTAGGAAGATTTTCACCTTCAACTGCCCAGCACACATTGTCTCACATAGCACAGTGACTCCTCCCTTCATATAAGTGGAATGTGAAAACAACCTCAGCATTTAGAAACTTGAAGCCCTTCATGAATTGTTCTAACAGTACAATGAACATTCTTAGTGTACCTTTGAATTCCCATAGAAAAATATTAGTTGGATATTAACTAGATTTAAATCTTTTACAATGTCTTCAGCAGAAAGTGACACACAACAGCTGTTAGAAATGTAAGTTCCTCTCTTTACTCTTTTTGTAATTGTCTACCCAGTCATGAGAATCATGAAAAATGTTATCAGACATCCAAGAAGTGAAGCACACACTCAAATGCAGCAACCATTTAGGCAGGAGATACCAGATCAAGGTCCCAAAGTCAATTAGAGATTTCAAAAATTTACATTAAGTTAATATTAAAGAAAAATATAAATACCATTAATGTTAAAAATCTGGCTGAGTACATCCAGATGGCCAACTGACACATAAAAAAGTGCTCAACATCGCTCATCATCAGGGAAATACAAATCAAAACCACTGTGAGATACCACCTCACACCTGTCAGAATGGCTAACATTAACAACTCAGGCAACAACAGATGTTGACGAGGATGCGGAGAAAGACGGTCTCTTTTGCATTGTTGGTGGCAATGCAAGCTGGTGCAGCCACTCTGGAAAACAGTATGGAGGTTCCTCAAAAAAATTAAAATAGGGGGCGCCTGGGTGGCTCAGTTGGTTAAGTGTCCGACTTCGGCTCAGGTCATGATCTCATGGCTGGTAAGTTTGAGCCCCGCATCGGGCTCTGTGCTGACAGCTCAGAGCCTGAAGTCTGCTTCAGTTTCTGTCTCCATCTCTCTCTGCCCCTCTCCACTCATGTGCACGCGTGTTCTCTCTCTCTCTGTCTGTCTCTCTCTCTCTCAAAAATAAATAATAATAAACATTTTAAAAAACTAAAAAATAAAAGATGAGGGCTGCCAAAACTTGAAGTAACAAGATACCCTACAATGGGTAAATGGATAAACAAATTGGTACATTCATACAATGGAATATTATTAAGCGATTTTTGTAAATGAGCTATCAAGCCACAAAAACACAAGGGGAAACTTAGGTGCATATTGCTAAGTGAAAGAAGTCATCTGTAAAGTCTACATACTGTGATCCCGACTATATGACATTCTGAAAAAGGCAAAACTATGGAGACAGTAAAAAGATCAGTGATCACCAGGAGTTCACAGGAAAGATGAATTGATGGAGCTCAGGGTATTTTTAGGGCAGTGAAGCTATTCTGAATGATATTGAAATGGTGGATACATATAATTATACATTTGTCAAAACCCATAGAATGTACAATACAAAGAGTGAAACCTAATGTAAAACTACAGATTCTACTTAATTTAAACTCAAAATGCACAAAACAATTTAACTTATTTACCCAGCTCAAGAATATTAAATAAACTTAGGTTAAAATTAAATTCTTTTTAATTTACTGCATAATCCTATAAGTACTAGGTTAAATTTTTAGTGCAGAAAGATTTTTAGTGTCTTTTTATGATCACTAATCATTGGTCTATGGTCAAGTTGCATATCTGATTTGTATTTTATAACTTACTAAAGACACTAAAGATATTAAACCCGAATTATATTTCCCATTTCATACAAAACCTTTTTAGGAACAAAAAGTATATATATTAAAAAAAGAAACACAAGACCACTGCTTAAGCATTCATTATAACTTAGTTATTTTTATGTGATTTGTACTTTTCTATCTTACACTTCAATTGAAGTATAATATTTACTTTTGAACTAAAGTTTTATAATAAGTATATACTTTTTTTAAGTTTGTTTATTTTGAATTTTTTTTTAATGTTTTTTATTTATTTTTGGGACAGAGAGAGACAGAGCATGAACGGGCGGGAGAGGGGCAGAGAGAGAGGGAGACACAGAATCGGAAACAGGCTCCAGGCTCCGAGCCATCAGCCCAGAGCCTGACGCGGGGCTCGAACTCACGGACTGCGAGATCGTGACCTGGCTGAAGTCGGACGCCCAACCGACTGCGCCACCCAGGCGCCCCAAGTTTGTTTATTTTGAAAGAGAGAGAGAGCAGAGGAAGGACAGAAAGAGAAGGAGACAAAGAATCCCAAGCAAGCTCTGTGCTGTCAGTACAGAGCCAGATGCGGGGCTCGAACACACTAACTGTGGTATCGTGACCTGAGCTGAAACCAAGAGTTTAACTGACTAGAGGCTAACAAGAGGTTAACAGACGCTTAACCAACTGAGCCAGCCAAACACCCCTACTTTTTTTATTTGGAAGGCAACTTTGCCAAGTAAAAAATCATTAAAAGATTTCTGAAGGCTAATATCTTTAACGTACTTAACCTAATTGTGTAACTTACAGATTGGAATTTTTCTCTGCAGTCTCTTGAAAGCAGGGTGACAGTGGAACTCAGGTTCACAGATCCTGTACTTTGACCTTATCCCAGCATGGAATTTTTCTTAAATGTTATGAACATTTAAAGCACTAGGAATCTTGGTTAATTACTTTTCCCCCTTATGTATTTGAGACTCCAGTCTTGGATTCATGTGAGTTAATAATAATCTCTCTTTTTTTTATTTTTTTAATGTTCATTTCTGAGAGAGAGACAGACAGAATGAGAGCAGGGGGAGGGGCAGAGAGAGAGGGAGACACAGAATCCGAAGTAGGCTCCAGGCTCTGAGCTGTCATGTCAGCACAGAGCCGGACACAGAGCTTGATCTCACAAACCATGAGATCATGACCTGAGCTGAAGTTGAATGCTTAACCCCCTGAGCCAACCCAGGCGCCCCAATAATAATCTTTTGTAATCAATAAAAACAGGAGCTCCATTGACCATGATAGACAATGGCTTTTATTTTTTAATATCCTCCAGATGAGGACCTCATCCTAAGTTAAGGGCACCTTCCAAAGGAGGCTCCTTTCCTTGATATCCACAGTGTAGCCACACCAATTCTCAAGAAACAAGCAGCAGACTCCAGGCCTTTAAATTCCCTACTCCAGGGAAGATGGCGGCGTAGGAGGACGCTGGGCTCACCGCGCGTCCTGCTAATCACTTAGATTCCACCTACACCTGCCTAAAGAACCCAGAAAACCGCCAGAGGATTAGCAGAACGGAGTCTCCGGAGCCGAGCGCAGACGAGAGGCCCACGGAAGAGGGTAGGAAGGGCGGCGAGGCGGTGCACGCTCCACGGACTGGCGGGAGGGAGCCGGGGCAGAGGGGCGGCTCGCCGGCCAAGCAGAGCCCCCGAGTCGGGCTGGCAAAAGCGGAGGGGCCGGACAGACTGTGTTCCGACAGCAAGCGCGACTTAGCGTCTGGGAGGTCAGAAGTTAACAGCTCTGCTCAGAAAGCGGGAAGGCTGGAGGACAAAGGGAGGGAGAGCTGCTGAGCCCCCGGACGGCAGAGCTCAGCTTGGCGGGGAACAAAGGCGCTCGCCAGCGCCATCTCCCCCGCCCATCCCCCAGCCAAAATCCCAAAGAGAACCAGTTCCCGCCAGGGAACTTGCTCGCTCCGCGCAAACACCCAACTCTGTGCTTCTGCGGAGCCAAACCTCCGGCAGCGGATCTGACTCCCTCCCGCTGCCACAGGGCCCCTCCTGAAGTGGATCACCTAAGGAGAAGCGAGCTAAGCCTGCCCCTCCCGCCCCCGTGCACCTTGCCTACCCACCCCAGCTAATACGCCAGATCCCCAGCACCACAAGCCTGGCAGTGTGCAAGTAGACCAGACGGGCCACACCACCCCACAGTGAATCCCGCCCCTAGGAGAGGGGAAGAGAAGGCACACACCAGTCTGACTGTGGCCCCAGCGGTGGGCTGGGGGCAGACATCAGGTCGGACTGTGGCCCCGCCCACCGACTCCAGTTATACACCACAGCACGGGGGAAGTGCCCTGCGGGTCCTCACCGCTCCAGGGACTATCCAAAATGACCAAACGGAAGAATTCCCCTCAGAAGAATCTCCAGGAAATAACAACAGCTAATGAACTGATCAAAAAGGATTTAAATAATATAACAGAAAGTGAATTTAGAATAATAGTCATAAAATTAATCGCTGGGCTTGAAAACAGTATACAGGACAGCAGAGAATCTCTTGCTACAGAGATCAAGGGACTAAGGAACAGTCACGAGGAGCTGAAAAACGCTTTAAACGAAATGCAAAACAAAATGGAAACCACGACGGCTCGGATTGAAGAGGCAGAGGAGAGAATAGGTGAACTAGAAGATAAAGTTATGGAGAAAGAGGAAGCTGAAAGAAAGAGAGATAAAAAAATCCAGGAGTATGAGGGGAAAATTAGAGAACTAAGTGATACACTAAAAAGAAATAATATACGCATAATTGGTATCCCAGAGGAGGAAGAGAGAGGGAAAGGTGCTGAAGGGGTACTTGAAGAAATTATAGCTGAGAACTTCCCTGAACTGGGGAAGGAAAAAGGCATTGAAATCCAAGAGGCACAGAGAACTCCCTTCAGACGTAACTTGAATCGATCTTCTGCACGACATATCATAGTGAAACTGGCAAAATACAAGGATAAAGAGAAAATTCTGAAAGCAGCAAGGGATAAACGTGCCCTCACATATAAAGGGAGACCTATAAGACTCGTGACTGATCTCTCCTTTGAAACTTGGCAGGCCAGAAAGGCTTGGCACGATATCTTCAGTGTGCTAAACAGAAAAAATATGCAGCCGAGAATCCTTTATCCAGCAAGTCTGTCATTTAGAATAGAAGGAGAGATAAAGGTCTTCCCAAACAAACAAAAACTGAAGGAATTTGTCACCACGAAACCAGCCCTACAAGAGATCCTAAGGGGGATCCTGTGAGACAAAGTACCAGAGACATCACTACAAGCATAAAACATACAGACATCACAATGACTCTAAACCCGTATCTTTCTATAATAACACTGAATGTAAATGGATTAAATGCACCAACCAAAAGACATAGGGTATCAGAATGGATAAAAAAACAAGACCCATCTATTTGCTGTCTACAAGAGACTCATTTGAGATCTGAGGACACCTTTAGATTGAGAGTGAGGGGATGGAGAACTATTTATCATGCTACTGGAAGCCAAAAGAAAGCTGGAGTAGCCATACTTATATCAGACAAACTAGACTTTAAATTAAAGGCTGTAACAAGAGATGAAGAAGGGCATTATATAATAATTACAGGGTCTATCCATCAGGAAGAGCTAACAATTATAAACGTCTATGCGCCAAATACCGGAGCCCCCAGATATATAAAACAGTTACTCATAAACATAAGCAACCTTATTGATAAGAATGTGGTCATTGCAGGGGACTTTAACACCCCACTTACAGAAATGGATAGATCATCTAGACACACAGTCAATAAAGAAACAAGGGCCCTGAATGATACATTGGATCAGATGGACTTGACAGATATATTTAGAACTCTGCATCCCAAAGCAACAGAATATACTTTCTTCTCGAGTGCACATGGAACATTCTCCAAGATAGATCATATACTGGGTCACAAAACAGCCCTTCATAAGTTTACAAGAATTGAAATTATACCATGCATACTTTCAGACCACAATGCTATGAAGCTTGAAATCAACCACAGGAAAAAGTCTGGAAAACCTCCAAAAGCATGGAGGTTAAAGAACACCCTACTAACAAATGAGTGGGTCAACCAGGCAATTAGAGAAGAAATTAAAAAATATATGGAAACAAAAGAAAATGAAAATACAACAATCCAGACGCTTTGGGACGCAACGAAGGCAGTCCTGAGAGGAAAATACATTGCAATCCAGGCCTATCTCAAGAAACAAGAAAAATCCCAAATACAAAATCTAACAGCACACCTAAAGGAAATAGAAGCAGAACAGCAAAGGCAGCCTAAACCCAGCAGAAGAAGAGAAATCATAAAGATCAGAGCAGAAATAAACAATATAGAATCTAAAAAAACTGTAGAGCAGATCAACGAAACCAAGAGTTGGTTTTTTGAAAAAATAAACAAAATTGACAAACCTCTAGCCAGGCTTCTCAAAAAGAAAAGGGAGATGACCCAAATAGATAAAATCATGAATGAAAATGGAATTATTACAACCAATCCCTCAGAGATACAAACAATTATCAGGGAATACTATGAAAAATTATGTGCCAACAAATTGGACAACCTTGAAGAAATGGACAAATTCCTAAACACCCACACTCTTCCAAAACTCAATCAGGAGGAAATAGAAAGCTTGAACAGACCCATAACCAGCGAAGAAATTGAATCGGTTATCAAAAATCTCCCAACAAATAAGAGTCCAGGACCAGATGGCTTCCCAGGGGAGTTCTACCAGACGTTTAAAGCAGAGATAATACCTATCCTTCTCAAGCTATTCCAAGAAATAGAAAGGGAAGGAAAACTTCCAGACTCATTCTATGAAGCCAGTATTACTTTGATTCCTAAACCAGACAGAGACCCAGTAAAAAAAGAGAACTACAGGCCAATATCCCTGATGAATATGGATGCAAAAATTCTCAATAAGATACTAGCAAATCGAATTCAACAGCATATAAAAAGAATTATTCACCATGATCAAGTGGGATTCATTCCTGGGATGCAGGGCTGGTTCAACATTCGCAAATCGATCAACGTGATACATCACATTAACAAAAAAAAAGAGAAGAACCATATGATCCTGTCAATCGATGCAGAAAAGGCCTTTGACAAAATCCAGCACCCTTTCTTAATAAAAACCCTTGAGAAAGTCGGGATAGAAGGAACATACTTAAAGATCATAAAAGCCATTTATGAAAAGCCCACAGCTAACATCATCCTCAATGGGGAAAAACTGAGAGCTTTTTCCCTGAGATCAGGAACACGACAGGGATGCCCACTCTCACCGCTGCTGTTTAATATAGTGCTGGAAGTTCTAGCATCAGCAATCAGACAACAAAAGGAAATCAAAGGCATCCAAATTGGCAAAGATGAAGTCAAGCTTTCGCTTTTTGCAGATGACATGATATTATACATGGAAAATCCGATAGACTCCACCAAAAGTCTGCTAGAACTGATACATGAATTCAGCAAAGTTGCCGGATACAAAATCAATGTACAGAAATCAGTTGCATTCTTATACACTAACAATGAAGCAACAGAAAGACAAATAAAGAAACTGATCCCATTCACAATTGCACCAAGAAGCATAAAATACTTAGGAATAAATCTAACCAAAGATGTAAAAGATCTGTATGCTGAAAACTATAGAAAGCTTATGCAGGTAATTGAAGAAGATATAAAGAAATGGAAAGACATTCCCTGCTCATGGATTGGAAGAATAAATATTGTCAAAATGTCAATACTACCCAAAGCTATCTACACATTCAATGCAATCCCAATCAAAATTGCACCAGCATTCTTCTCGAAACTAGAACAAGCAATCCTAAAATTCATATGGAACCACAAAAGGCCCCGAATAGCCAAAGTAATTTTGAAGAAGAAGACCAAAGCAGGAGGCATCACAATCCCAGACTTTAGCCTCTACTACAAAGCTGTCATCATCAAGACAGCATGGTATTGGCATAAAAACAGACACATAGACCAATGGAATCGAATAGAAACCCCAGAACTAGACCCACAAACGTATGGCCAACTCATTTTTGACAAAGCAGGAAAGAACATCCAATGGAAAAAAGACAGTCTCTTTAACAAATGGTGCTGGGAGAACTGGACAGCAACATGCAGAAGGTTGAAACTAGACCACTTTCTCACACCATTCACAAAAATAAACTCAAAATGGATAAAGGACCTGAATGTGAGACAGGAAACCATCAAAACCTTAGAGGAGAAAGCAGGAAAAGACCTCTCTGACCTCAGCCGTAGCAATCTCTTACTCGGCACATCCCCAAAGGCAAGGGAATTAAAAGCAAAAGTGAATTACTGGGACCTTATGAAGATAAAAAGCTTCTGCACAGCAAAGGAAACAACCAACAAAACTAAAAGGCAACCAACGGAATGGGAAAAGATATTTGCAAATGACACATCGGACAAAGGGCTAGTATCCAAAATCTATAAAGAGCTCATCAAACTCCACACCCGAAAAACAAATAACCCAGTGAAGAAATGGGCAGAAAGCATGAATAGACACTTCTCTAAAGAAGACATCCGGATGGCCAACAGGCACATGAAAAGATGTTCAACGTCGCTCCTCATCAGGGAAATACAAATCAAAACCACACTCAGATACCACCTCACGCCAGTCAGAGTGGCCAAAATGAAGAAATCAGGAGACTATAGATGCTGGAGAAGATGTGGAGAGACGGGAACCCTCTTACACTGTTGGTGGGAATGCAAATTGGTGCAGCCGCTCTGGAAAGCAGTGTGGAGGTTCCTCAGAAAATTAAAAATAGACCTACCCTATGACCCAGCAATAGCACTGCTAGGAATTTATCCAAGGGATACAGGAGTACTGATGCATAGGGGCACTTGTACCCCAATGTTTATAGCAGCACTCTCAACAATCGCCAAATTATGGAAAGAGCCTAAATGTCCATCAACTGATGAATGGATAAAGAAATTGTGGTTTATATACACAATGGAATACTACGTGGCAATGAGAAAGAATGAAATATGGCCTTTTGTAGCAACGTGGATGGAACTGGAGAGTGTGATGCTAAGTGAAATAAGCCATACAGAGAAAGACAGATACCATATGGTTTCACTCTTATGTGGATCCTGAGAAACGTAACAGAAACCCATGGGGGAGGGGAAGGGAAAAAAAAAAAAAGAGGTTAGAGTGGGAGAGAGCCAAAGCATAAGAGACTGTTAAAAACTGAGAACAAACTGAGGGTTGATGGGGGGTGGGAGGGAGGGCAGGGTGGGTGATGGGTATTGAGGAGGGCACCTTTTGGGATGAGCACTGGGTGTTGTATGGAAATCAATTTGACAGTAAATTTCATATATTAAAAAATAAAAAAATAAATAAATAAATAAATAAATAAATAAAAATAAATTCCCTACTCCAAAGACATACAAATTCAACTGTGTTTTCAGCAATTGAAATTGTATACCTGGTCTACTTTCCAGGGCCCTGTTTTTAAATCAAGAAATGTGCAGCCTACTCTCCTTCTCCCAGTCTTGGTTTGTTTCCGGGGTTTACTCAGATTATCTAGCGGATTCACTGTTGCTGTAAAAAATAAGGCTGAAAAAAATAAATAAATAAGGCTGAGCGTGCTTTGTTGAAAGGCACTAAAACCAGAGGAAACCAGCTATGAAAACCCTATCAGCTGATAGATTTCTTCCTGATAACTCCTCATAACTACTAGCATTTTTTTTTCCAGTCTAGGGCAAATCTCCAGGAGCTGACCAAGAACCAGGGCTGTTTCAGCCCAGATTGCCTGTGATCTTCTTCCCCATGCTTGAGGGTGCCAAGCCATACTTTAACATGGACCCTGGCTACCTGGAAGGCCTGGTGCGAGGGTGCAAAGTCAGCCTCCTGACCCAGCAGGGCTACATCAACCTGGTCCAGTGTGAGACCCTGGAAGATGTGAAAATTCGTCTCCAGGCCACTGATTATGGCAACTTCTTGGCTAATCTAACAAATCCTCTTACTGTTTCTGTTTCCAGAATTGACACTGAGATGAATGCAGAGAATTTGAATATTTCTGCAATCATTCCCTGGAACTCCTGAGCACATTTTTTCCACATATATGACATGCAGTTATATGAAAAACAACATGATTCTACTGATGAACGGTGCATTGCAAAAAAAGAAAGAAAGAAAGAAAGAAAGACCTATGAAAGAAATTCTGGTGAAGTGCCACCTATTGGGCTGTTTCACAGAAATGGAAGTGATCAACATTTCAGAGACACCGATCTCTTTAATGCTGCTCTGGTTGAAACACCATTAGCTCCATTCTTTCAAGACTGTATGTCTGAAAATAACCTAGTTGAACTGAGTGTTGAATTACTGCACATTAAACCGTACAAGTCTCACCCTGAGACATCCTATAAATTCTGTATGAATCATGGTGAGGTCACAGTAGAAATTACGTGTCCCATTCTTGAGTTTGAGGCTGCCAGAGGTGTTTCTATCATCACTTTTAACTCCTTTGGCACTGAACCAAGCAAAGGCGACCAGGAGACCCTTTACCCAACCTATGGCAAGCTCTGTCTTGAGGGGTGGTGCCTGTGGGCTCAAGCAGAAGACTTCCATCAGGTGAGACGAGGAGCGGACCACTATAGCGGACCAGCCTTTGTTTGAGGCTGTGGGTGATGGCAGCAGAGGAAAGACTTTGGAGGATGTGTTTTATGAGTGTGAGATAGAAATGAACGTGCTGACATTCAACAGGCAATCCCACCATAGCGTGCTTCACGCATACACAAAGCTGAAGGAGCAAGAAATGAGAAATATCATGTGGATAATAGAATGCATGTCAAAAAACACATCAAAGTAAAATTAACAGTTACATTCTAATTTTATAACCCAGTGTGGGGCCTCAAATGCAGAAAATCATAAATATTAAGGAGAGGATTTGAGGAAAGTCAAAAGAATTGCATTATATTACCTGGGTTATACAAAAATAATCCATGCTGCACCTTCATGAATTGCAGACCCAATGGAAATATAGTAAACCAACCCAGAAATAAAGTGTTCCTTCCTTTTTTTTTTCCCAGCAGCCTTAAATGTTGTTTCCGTGTTTATGTCTCATTCTTTACCAGACCATAGACATTAATTCTAATTAATCCTATGGTGCTTTTCCTATTCTCATTTGGTTGTATTAAAAAATCAGATAGGGGCGCCTGGGTGGCTCAATCAGTTAAGCGTCCGACTTCGGCTCAGGTCATGATCTCGCGGCATGTGAGTTCAAGCCCCGTGTGGGGCTCTGTGCTGACAGCTCAGAGCCTGGAACCTCTTCAGATTCTGTCTCTCTTTCTCTCTCTGCCCCTCCCCCACTCACACTCTGTCTCTCTCTGTCTCTCAAAAATAAACATTTAAAAAAAATTTTTAATCAGATCTAATTTTAAACAAAGGAAAAAGAAAAAGAAATGTGCAGCTTCTCCACCGAAACAGCTGGGATTTGAGGTTCTAGATCCTGTTGGATACCTCACTTTCCACTTCACAATTAACCCATGTTTTTACACAGGAAGGGGAAAAAAATCTCCTATCAAATAGTGGAAGAAATAATTAGGTTCTTAAGAAAGTTGAAAGTTATCCAACAACCCCTTTCCAAGGGGAAAATAATGCATATATTAGAAGAGAAAATGCAATCATATGGCTTCCCCAAGCCTCTCAAGCACCAAGCATCACCCACCTATGTATCCTCCAGAAAGTAACAGGTGGACTGTGATTTCTGCACATTAGTGGTTCCCATACTGCTTCCCAGTTCTCTATCATTATGGGAAAATGTTCTTTGCCAGACATCAGTTCGCATGAAGCAAGACACCTCACAAGAGTCTAAAATGAAGCTAATTTAGATGGCAAAACTCAGGGGTGGGCAGCAATTTTGGCTCAAAATTTTCTAACAACCAACTCAAAACAGTGTTAATACTGGCTATCATATAAAACCCAAAGACTAACTGATAGAGACCAGAAATCTATTTCTCAAGTTCCTACTTTAAAAGTTCCAATTTTGGGGCGCCTGGGTGGCTCAGTCGGTTGGGCGTCTGACTTTGGCTCAGGTCACGATCTCGCTGTCCGTGAGTTCGAGCCCCGCGTCGGGCTCTGTGCTGACCGCGCAGAGCCTGGAGCCTGTTTCGGATTCTGTGTCTCCCTCTCTCTCTGACCCTCCCCCGTTCATGCTCTGTCTCTGTCTCAAAAATAAATAAACGTTAAAAAAAATTTAAAAAAAAATAAAATAAAAGTTCCAATTTTAAAAAGTGATCCTCTGAATGATACTGTTTTAGGAAGCCCAATAGGGGGTTTCACAAGCCTGTTTCTTGTGGGATTGTTCAATATAGGTAAATATCATCAAACCAATAGATAATTCTGTGACAAGAATTCTACAGAAAGTCAACACATTACAGCAGGATAAGTATAGCAATAGGAAAAAACACAAAGTAACCCAGAAAAATAAAGTGATTAACTCTTACTGGTATAAGGCAGGTCAAGAAAAGTTTCCTGGAGAAAGAGTCATCTGAATGGAATTTTGATAGGTGTACCTTGGAATTTTCCAAGTAAGCAGTAGAAGGGGGACATTCCAGGCAAAGGAAACCACAAGAAAGTAAAGGCAGGGAGTCATGAATCAGCATGTTTTCATAAAGATCTATATCTATAATCAGATTAACTGACTGGAGAAAAAGGCTAAACAGGCAGACACAGGAGAGGTGGGCAAGATGAAGAAATGTTTTGTATACTGTGTTAGAGATTTGACATTTATTATAAAACAAAATTACCTAAGTTCTAAATGAAGGCATTAAAAATAGTAATGAAGATGAGAAGATATACTTAAGGTTGTCTGGGAGGTAGAATTTACACTAAGTATTAATAAAATGAAGGGGTTGAGGGAGAGGTAACAATGTAAGAGAGTCAGGGGCACCTGAGTGGCTCAGTCGGTTAAGCATCTGACTCTTGATTTTGGCTCAGGCCACGATTTCACGGTTCATGAGATCAAGCCCCATGTCTGGCTCTGTGCTGAGAGTGTGGAGCCCACTTGGTATTCGCTCTCTCCTTCTCCCTACCCGCCCCCCGCCTCAAAATAAATGAAAAGCATTTTTAAATCTTTATTTTAAAAAAGACATTTTTGAATAACCACCATGAATCTGATGTTAAGTGCCAGAGATACAAGAGTGAACAAGACAGATGCAGTCTCCCACAAAGCTTATGGTTGAATACATATTATTTAAGTGATTCAAGACTTTCAGGAACACAGCTAATCCATTAACAGGTAAAGAGAAATTTTTTCAATATCGAGTTACTGATAAAGAGAAATGAAATGAACGTATAAAGATCTAAATTTTAAAACTTGCATAGTAAAATCCTTAAATAAAACCAGTGGCAAATTATAGCCCATAGATGTCAGCAAAGACCCACCTGTGGGCAGGAAAACATTTTACCAGAAGAGGTAGTGTTTTAATTTCTGCCTTGTGTTTCTTTCCCCTCCGTATATTCATTTTTGTTTTATGTTCTCCATGTTTTAATAGCACGTACCCAAAGCAAATTTTTCCTATTATTTCATCCATTTATTGAATATATTTTGTTTTGTGAATTTTATTCAACTTATTCACCAGTTCTGGTAATCTAGGTTTGCTCTTCTCTCTACTCTAAAGGACTTTTTGTTTATAATATAAAACCTAGTGCTTGATGGTATACAGGCACAAATTGTTCTCTAAAACACTGGTTTCCAAAATAGAGTGTGTACCCTACAGTGAATGTACACAAGATCCTTAGGATTATGGGAAGGAAATACTAGGATTTCTATTTACATGCATTTGGCAACCTTTAAACTTTCTATTTGTCTATGTTATGGTACATGTAATCAAGTCATATTATTAGTACATGTGAATAATTTATGATAATTTATAAATAAACATATGCACATAGGTTCTCAAATATTTTTTATTGAGAGAGCTGTCTTATCCATTTGGGCTGCTATAACAAAATACCAGAGACTGGGCGACCTATAAACAAGTTTATTTCCCATAGTTCTGGAGACTGAGAAGTTCAAGATCAGGGTACCAACGTGGTTTCATTCTGGTGAAAGCCCTCTTCCTGATTCATAGCCAGTGCCTTCTCACTGTGCCCAGAAATGGAGGAAGGGTCAAGAGAGTTCTGGGAAGGTTTCTTTTATAAGAACACTAATCCCATTCAGGAAGGCTGCATCCTCAGGAACTAACCACCTCCTAAAGCCCCCCCCCCCACCCCAGCTTAATACAATCACATTAGGCAAAAAGATTTCAACATGTGAATTTGGGAAGACACAAACATTTAGACCATAGCAAGTGCTTTGTGCTTTTTTTAAAAAAAATTGAGCACCATAGCTCAAATGTGTGTTTTATCTTGTCTACATAATTGAAGTGTATGTTCTTCCAGGGAGTGATGGTATCTTACTTCTCTTACCTTTTCCAAGGCACATTGTACGTGTAAATGCTAATATTTATTGACTGCCACTGACATACAATTCTGTTCTTCAAACCCTCAACCTGGGGGCCACTCTTTGAACACACTTTGGAAGCATTTTCATTAAAGCTAAGGACAGCTTAGAAAATGTTAATTAAAAATTAAAACTGAAAGTGAAACAAAAATGTTTTCCTTTGGACCAGCAGGAAGAAGACTTAATGAAAAACTTCAATAGTAATTGTAGAAGTAATATTATAAGTAGGGCAATGGGAAGGATTAGATAAGGCCATGCCAGCAGCCTCAAACCAAAGAATGTCCAGTTGCCCCAGTTAATTCATATTTTTCACTGATAAGAATAACTCATAATTAACCTAACCAGCTTACTCATGCTTCTTAAACCTCAGTGTACATAGGAATTTCTAGGACGTAGCCTAGATGCAAATTCTCAGTTTCACCCCAGGGATTCTGAATCAGCAGGTCAGGGGGGTCCAGAAATGTGCATTTTCATCAAGTACCCCGGAAGACTCTAAGCTGGTTATCTGAAACACAATTTTGAGGTAAATGTCCTAGACAAGATTATTCTACCTTGTCACCAGCCATGAGAATTGATCAAAAAACAAATCTAAGAACTCATTTACCAGTCTGTTACCCTCACCAGCTCTTATTTCCAACTGTGATCAGAAGTGTGAAACAGTCTATGTTCTTCCCTCAGAGATGATCACATTGCTAGCTGTGAGATGGTCCAGACCCCTTAGAACTGGGTAGAGACTGTGGTCTTGGTACTCCAGCACCAATCGCTGCTCCTTCATGTGCCACCCGGGCATTTCATAATGTTTACTTGATAAACCATTGCTCAGTAATGAGCCTCATCTCCTCCTGGCCCGATCCATGTGGCCGGACTGATCTCTTATCCATTAGGTAGACCATCTTCTGGCTCTCCTGTCTTCCCAACAGATGTGAACATGAGAAATCCTGGAGCAGAGTAAGATGCCCTGTATGAAAATAATGGAGACTCACCTGTGTGTGTACAGAGTGGGGAAGGCTATACGCAGGGATGGAGGCAGCAGTGGGAAGACACACTGCAGGAAGACCTTTCAAATTAGACTCTTATCTCCTTCACATACACCTTGGAACATCACTGCCTCCCCTTCACACATAAACAGAAATCAGAGCAGCACTTGTCCCTTGCTAAGTCAAGTAACTGAAGAAGCTAGGTGATAGGCTGGGGTCTTCACTTCTCCATTACCTGCCACCACTACCCCAGCTGTCAGAGAGCCTGCCTGCTCCCAGTTGTGCTATTCCTTAGACTTGACTGACAGAGTGGCTGCAACTAAAGAGATCCACAGTGCTTCCGAGTTCTCCCCCAGGGCTGGACCTGGAAGGACACAGACCTTCACCCTTTTCCCACTACATATCACCCCTCCAAACCAGCTGTTACCTCCGTCTCTACAGAGGTAGAGACATGAGCTCACAGACCCACAGAATTAGACAGCTAAGGACTAAAACCGCTGCAAAACGGAGATAACAAATCAAACACCATATACTATCTACTGCAGAATTCAGAAAGAGATGAAACAAGAACTTAAAATAAGATGGTAAATACACTTAACAATATAGTAAAAGATATCAACAATCTAAATTTTTTTAAATGTTTTTATTTATTTTTGAAGGAGAGAGAAAGAGAGAGAGCGTGAGCGGGGGAGGAGCAGAGAGAGAGGGAGACACAGAATTCAAAGCAGGCTCCAGGCTCTAAACTGTCAGCACAGAGCCCAATGCGGGGCTCGAACCCACAAACTGTGAGATAATGACCTGAGCCGAAGCCGGACGCTCAACTGACTGAGCCACCCAGGCACCCCGAAGATATCAGCAATCTAAAGCAAAACTGGTAATTCATAAAAATAAAGAGATAATATTAGAGGTTTAAATGATAACAGTTTATGTTGCAAATACTCTAGGTGGAACAAGTAGCAGATGGATAGAGCTGAAGCAGAAATGGTGAGGTGGAAGCCAAGATGGAAAAGGCTCCCTGAACAGGGCAGGAAAGAATAAAGGCCTTGAAAACATAAAAGAGAGTCCAGCAAAATGGGAGATAGAAATAAAAGTCTTGACATCTGGTTAATAAAAGGTCTTGCAGTGAGAAAGCAAAAGAGAAGAATAAATATTTGAGGAAATAGTGACTAATGAATTTAACAATATTACAGAAAGATGAAAGGCCTTGGAACAAAGGGCTCAAAGTATACCAAATAGGAGCAATAAGAAAAATTCCACACCTAGGATCACTATAATGGGACAGAGAAATCTGCTAAAAGTTCACAGAAAGAAAGGACAGATCACCTACAACAGAATAAGAATCAGATTGACATCACACTTTTCAATAGCATCAATAGATGCATGAAGACAATATTTTAGTGAAGAAATAAAAGCTTTAACTTAGAACTTTATATACATATAAATTGCTATTCAAATAAGGTGGCATAATAAATATATTTTTATGCATACAAAGCCTTAGAACCCAAAGACCTAAATTAAAAACACTCTTGGAAGAAGTACTCAAATAAGAAGAGACTCAAATTAAGGAGGTTGCAACAAAGAATATGGGAATAGAGGTGATTTGACAACAGTTTCAGGACCACACTAAGAAAAAGGGTGTGTGTATGTGTGTGTGTCCAGATTTTAAAATCTTCACTTGGTGGGGGGATTGGCATTTGGGTGAGAGAAGGAAAACATCAAGGACAGGTAACGGATGTGTTAACCAACTTGATTGTAATAATTATTTTACAATGTATACATATATTAAATCATTGCAGCTTTTTAAAAGTTACACTATGTGGGGCGTCTAGGTGGCTCCATCAGTTAAGCATCCAACTCTAGATTTTGGCTCAGGTCATGACCTCATGGTTCATGGGATCGAGCCCTGCATCAGGGCTTTGTGCTGACAGCACGGAGCCTGCTTGAGATTCTCTCTCTCCCTATCTGCTCCTCCCCCACTCTCTCTCTCTCTCTGTCTGTCTCTCTGTCAAAATAAATAAATAAATAAATACTTCAAAAGTTACACTGTGTAACTTAAATATATGTGATCTTTATTTGTCAACCGTACCTCCATAAAGTTGGATGAAAAAAATGTAAATAAATGCATTTTAAAAAATCGGAAGGACATCCAGTCTGCTAAAGAATTTGGGGTCAAGATATAAATATTAATATATTTAATAAATTCCCAAAGGTAAGTAAACATGAGTGTATGTTCTAAAATCAAGCCAACCCTGGGGCACCTGGGTGGTTCAGCAGGTTGGGTGTCTGACTTTGGCTCAGGTCATGATCTCACTGTTTGTGAGTTCGAGCCCTGCGTCAGGCTCTGTGCTGACAGCTCAGAGCCTGTAGCCTGCTTCAGATTCTGTGCCTCATTCTCTCTCTGCCCCTCCCCAACTTGTGCTCTGTCTCTCTCTGTCTCTCAAAAATAAGTAAATGTAAAAATAAATTAATTAATTAGTTAATTAATTAATTAATTAAAGCCAACCCTCATAAGAACAGAATCAGTAAATATAACCTTTAATCCAGCAGAAAAAAAATCAGTCTATCAAATGGAAAGTGAAAAAAAGAAGGAAACAATGTACATTAAACATAAAATAAGAAATGAGTTGCAAAAATAAATCTCAATATATTAGCAGTTACCAATTAAAAGACGGAAGCATGGATAATAAAGGAAATAAAAAGATGAAACCATGTGTTATTTACAATAAACACAAATAAAGCAGGAAAATACATAAAGGCTGAAATTAAAAGGAAGAAAGAGATTTACCAGGTGGCAAATATGACCCCAAAAAAGTTGGGCAACAATCTCAGTACACAACAAAATAGATTTTAAGGTTTTAAAAAAAAAGTGCTTTGCTAAAGGACAAAAAAAAAGATTTTTAATAATTAAAAAGAAAATAGGACAAGAAGAAATAGTAATCGCAAATATATATAAAATGAATAACATAGCCTCACGATTTATAAAGCGATAACTGAAAGAACTATAGGTATAAGTTGATTTTAGTCGCAGTTGGTGATTTTAACAAACCCTTATCAAAAACTGGTATACAGAAAAATAAGCAAAGATCTTAAAGAGCAGAACAAATAAAATTATTTAAGCTTGTTTATTAATCAAGCTTCAACATATAGGAAAATAAAGAACTCTTCCAGATTACAAATGACTAAATAAACAAGACAATTTACTGAAATGAGTATTCTGGATCACAGGGCAAAGGATAAAGGGAGTGGGGAGACTATAAGGATCTTTATTGAGAAAATGAGATTGTGAAATTTGATTGTATATTGTGAGTGAGATAATAGTATTATGTCAAAGTTTAATCTCCTGAGTATTATCACTCTCCTGTATTTATATAAAAGAATGTCCTTGTTCTTAAAAATGCACCAAAATATTTAATAGGAAAGAGGTATGATGTCTGCAACTTAGTCTGAAATGATTAGAAAAAAACATTAGAGAGACAGAAACAGAGAAAAAGAAAGCAAATATAGCAAAATGTTAAAAGTGATTAATCTAGACAGTGTCATAAGAACTTTTTTTACTGCTCATAATTTTTCTGTAAATTTGAAATTATTGCAGAATAAAAAAGTTTACATTTTCATAAATAACATTTGACTTAAAATCAAAATTATAAAGAATGTAAAGAATAATTAGAACTGACTAGAAATTAAAACACTACCTAGCAAAACTCATTAGATATGATTAAGGGAACATTTTTTACCTATAAATATACTTATCAGAAAACCAAAAATAAATACATAAATAAAATGAACTAAGCATTCAACTCAAAAATTAAGTAAAGCAGAACAGAATAAACCCCCCAAAAAGAGGAAGAAAATAATAAAGATGAGAATAAAGATCAACAAACAGAAAACTAAAGGCAAATTAAGGAAAATAAAAGCTGGCCCTTGAAAAGATACATATATGCACTGTTCCAGAAGAGCTGCCCAATTCATTGTATTAAAGACTTTTTATTATAAAAATAAATAAGGAAATATAAGAAAAGCAAGTTCTATGTCCATGCTTATAAAAGCAAACACAACACCCTAAGTAAAATATTAACTAAATAAAACAAACAGTAAATATGTAACTATAGGATAATCAAAAAAAGTTTATCATAGGAGTACAAAGATGTTTTGCATAAAAAAAATCTCTCAACATAATCCCCTATATTAAGATATTTAGAGGGAAAATATATATAATGAAATAAATCAATGATGGAAATGATTTTTTGAGTTTCAATGTCCATTTGTGATTTTTTTATAAAATAAACTCTTACAAAACTAGAAATAAAAGGAAACCTATTTAATTTAGCAAAGGTTGCATGTAAAAACTTACAGCAAGGACTTCTTCTGGGAAGATGGGGTACATCTACTTCTCCCTATTCCTCCCACTAAGTACAACTAAAAACCCTGGACATTATACATAAAGCAAACATAAAAAGACTCTGAAAGGTAGAGATAAGAAGGCAGACCATGTGGGACACCAGGACCTGAGGAACAACACAATGGTGGGTTCCCTGGGCTTTCTTTTCGCCTGATACATCCCAAACTTGGAGCTGAAGAAACTGACAACTTAGAAACGCCAACTAACACAAACAAACAAGCCCCAAAAGGCTGATATCACTAGCCCAAAGGCTGATATCACTAGTCAACAGTCTGATTATCGCTAGCCAAAAATCTGGTATCACTAGCCAAAAGATCAGGACAGGGGCAGCCTGTCAAGACCAAAAACTTTTAGAAAATACCGGCTCTGATTTGCAAACACCATAGAAATAACTGTGGCCCCATTCCTAGTCACACCAGAAAGATAGAATAGGACACCTAGACTTCTCCCCTCCTAAGAATGTAACATGACACTGCACTATCACCCTGCACTGGTGTCCAAAAAGACCAATTAGGACACCAAGAATTTCATTTCGTCAGACCAGTAATGAGGGCTTCTCCCCAAGATGCTAGTGGAATGGGATGTGGGAGAACTCTCACACCTGCCCAGCAATAATGATAATAACTAAAAGAAGTTCTCTAAACAGAATGGAAATTATAAAAGAGGAACCTTGAAACATTGAGAAAGAAGAACAAGATCAGCAAAAAATATGAGTAACTACAATAAATTCTTTTTCTCTTGCATTTTCTAATTTACACTAGGTGGTTGAAGCAAAAATTATAACACTAATGTGGTTGTAAATGGGTGTAAAGGAAATATTTAAGGCAATTATATTACATATAAGGGAGGGGAAAGGGACATAAAGAGAGGTAAGGTTTCTATACCCCACTCAAACTGGTAAATGATGACACCAGTAGACCATGATAGTTATGTATGTATAATGTAATACCTACAACAGTCACTGAAAAAGGCTATACAAAGAGATACACTCCAAACCACTATGGATAAATTTTTTAATGTTTATTTTTGAGAGAGAGAGAAAGAGAGAACAAGCAGGGGGAGGGACAAAGAGAGAGGGAGACACAGAATCCAAAGCAGTCTCTAGGCTCTGAGCTGTCAGCACACAGCCCAACACGGAGCTTGAACCCATGAACCATGAGATCATGTCCTGAGCTGAAGTCAGATGCTCAACCGACTGAGCCATCCAAGTGTCCCCCAAAACCACTATAAATAAATAAAATGGAATTATAAAAAATGTTCAAGTAAGCCACAGAAAAGCAGAAAAAGTAAACAGGAAAATGAGAAACAGAACAAATAGAAAGCAAAAATTTAAATGGCAGAATTAAGCTCTAGCATAATACTATGAATTGAATTGTGTCCCTAAATTCATATATTGAAGCCCTGACCCCTAATGTATTTGGAGATAGGGCCTTTATGGAAGTAATTAAAGATAAAGGAGGTTGTAAGGGTAGGGCCCTGATCTGATAGGATTAGTGTCCTTATAAGAAGAAACACCAGACAGCTTGTTCTTATTCTGTCTCCTACCCTCCATCCTCCATATGAGATACAACCAGAAGGCAGCCATCTGCAAGCTAGAGACAGATCTCTCACCAATCATGCTGGTACTCCAATCTCAGACTTCCAGCTTCCAGAAATATAAGAAAATAGGTTTCTGTTGTTTAAACCACCCAGTCTAGGGTATTTTGTTATGGCAACCCAAGTAGATTAATATACATAGCTATAATTATATTAAATGTAAATGGTCTAAAATCACCAATTAAAGGTAAAAATTGGTAGAGTGGATTTTTTTAAGTGAACCAAAGATATGATATCTAAAAAAACTCAGTTCAGTTCATATGTAGGCAGGTTAAAAGTAAAAGGATGGAAAAATATATTATTCAATCACTAATCAAAGGGAAACATGAGTGAGTATACTATGATCAGATAAAATAAACTATAGAGTAGAGAAAATTATCAGAGACAGGCTGGGACATTTTATAATGA
Source organism: Neofelis nebulosa (assembly GCF_028018385.1). Classification (NCBI taxonomy): domain Eukaryota; kingdom Metazoa; phylum Chordata; class Mammalia; order Carnivora; family Felidae; genus Neofelis; species Neofelis nebulosa. Next base: position 35,367,274 of record NC_080787.1, read on the forward strand.
TAAAAAGGTCAGCCTACCAAGAAGACATAACAATCATAAGCAATTATGTACAAAACAACTGTCCAAGCTGCAAAATATGCAAAGCAAAAACCGATAAAATCCACAATTGGAGACTTCAACATAACTCTATCAAAAAGTAACAGAATGATTAAATAGGAAATCAGCAAGGATACAGAACTTAGCAATACCATCAACCAATAGGGTCTAATTCATATTTATAAAACACTCCACCTAACAACATCATAAAACACATTCTCTTCAAGTGCCCAAGGAACATATATCAAGATTGATATATCTGGGGCCATAAAACAAATCTCGATAAATTTAAAAGAATTAAAATCATACAAAGTATGTTCTCTGACCACAATAAAATTAAACTAGAAATCAGTAACAGAAAGATGACGGGAAAATCTCCAAACACTTAGAAAATAAGCAATCATTTAAAAATAATCCATGGGTCAAAGAGTAAGTTTCATGAGAATAAAAGATCATTGAATTGAATAAAAGTTAAAATGCAATATATTAAAGCTTATGGAACACGGGTAAACCAGTACTTAGAGGGAAATTTATAGCATTAAATGCATACATTTAAAAGAAGGAAAAGTATCGGGGCACCTGGGTGGCTCAGTCAGTTAAACCTCTGACTTCAGCTCAGGTCATGATCTCACAGTTGGTAAGTTTGAGCCCTACATTGGGCTCTCTGCTGTTAGCGCAGATCCCACTTCAGATACTCCATCTCCCTCTCTGTCTCTCTGCCCCTACCCTGCTCACACACTCTATCAAAAATAAATAAACATTAACCTTTAAAAAAAGGAAATCAATAATCTGAATAAGATCAATAATCTAAGGCTTGTACCTAGAAAAAGAGCAAACCCAAAGCAAGCAGAAGAAAAGAAATGATAAAAATAAAAGCATAATTCAATGAAATTGAAAACAGAAAAACAATAAGAAAAATCAATGAAACAACAGATTCTTTGAAAGATCAATAAATTGATCAAACTCTAGCAAGACTGACAAAGAAAAAAAGAGAAATTAGGAATTACCTGTGACAAATATCACAGGTAATATCAGTGACAAAACAGGTAATATCATACAGACCCTGTGCACATCAAAAGGATAATAAGGGAATACTACAAACAACTCTACAAGCATAAATTTGAGAATTTAGACAAAATGGACCAGTTCCTCAAAAAAGGAAGTGACAAAACAGGTAATATCATACAGACCCTGTGCACATCAAAAGGATAATAAGGGAATACTACAAACAACTCTACAAGCATAAATTTGAGAATTTAGACAAAATGGACCAGTTCCTCAAAAAAGGAAGCTACTACAACTCACCTAATATTAAACAGATAACTTGAATAGCCCTATGTAACTATTAAGGTGTTGAATTTGGAATTTGAAATTTAAACTCCCAAAAGGGAAATTTCTGGGCCCAGATGGTTTCAGTGGAGAACACTACCAAACATTTAAAGAAGAATTAACATAAGGGTGCCTGGATGGCTCAGTCAGTTAGGTGGCCGACTTTGGCTCAGGTCATTGACCTCCCAGTCCTGGGTTTGAGCCCCGCCTCTGGCTCTGTGCTCAGAGCCTGGAGCCTGCTTCGAATTCTGTGTCTCCCTCTCTCTTTGCCCCTCCCCCACTGGTGCTCTGTCTCTCTCTCTCTCAAAAATAATTAAACATTTAAAAAAATTAATAAAAAGGAATTAACGCCAATTCTACACAATCTCTTGTAGAAAATAGAAGAGGAGGAAACACTTCCCAATTCATTTTATGGAACTAATATTACTCCAATACCAAAACCCAATGAAAAAGGAAACTATATACCTATATCCTTCATTAACATAAGCACAAAAATCCTTAACAAATTATTAGTAAATAGGATTCAACAGTATATTTAAAAAAACAGCAAACACTACAACCATTGAGGTTTTTCCAGGGATGTAAAGCTGGTTCAGTATTCAAAAATCAATCTGTGTAATCTACATTATATTATCAGGCTAGAAAATAAAAATGATCATATCAACATGGTTATATCAACAAATGCAGGGAAGGCACTTCATTAAATGTAATGCCCATTCATGATAAAAACTCAGAAAAAAATAAGAATAAAGGGAACATTCTCAACTTGCTAAAAAAAAATAGCAAAAAGAAAAAAGAGAAAAAAAAATCCCAGAGCTAATGTTATACTTAACGGTGAAAGACTGAATGCTTTTCCTGTAAGACCAGGGACAAGGCAAGATATCAGCTCTTGTCACTTTTATTCAACATGGTGTTAGAAGTTCTAGCCAGTAAACAATGCAAGAAAAGGAAAGAAAGGGTAAACATATTGGAGAAGGAGAGGCAGAAGCAGCAGCAGCAGCAGCTCAACCTAAAATGGATTATGGACTTGAATGTAAAATATAAATTTTTTAAAACACTAAGGGGAAACCTTCAGGATGTAGACCTAAGCAAAAAATGCTCAGAGTTGACAACAAAAGCATGATTCATAGAAGGAAATATTGATAAATTGGATCTCATCAAAATTAGAAACATTTGCTCTGCGAAAGACCTGTGAGGAGGATGAAAAGACAAGATATACAATGGGAGGAAATATTTGCAAGCCATGTGTCCAAAAGAGAACCAGGGGCGCCTGGCTGGCTTAGTTGGTGGAGCATGCGGATCTTGATCTCCCAGTTGTGAGTTTGAGCCCCACATTGGGTGTAGAGATTGCTTAAATAAACTTTAAAAGAGAGAGAGAGACAGAACCAGTATCTAGAGTATACAACAAGCTCTGAAAACTCAACAGTAAAAAATAAACACTCTAATTAGAAAATAGGGGGAGCAGGGGAAAGAAAACAGGAAAAACAAATGAAGAGGTATTTAACAGACTAGGATACACAGATGGAAAATAAGCACATTAAATGATTCTCAACAATAGCCATTAGGGAAATACAAAATAGAACAACAATGAGATATCACCATAAACCTGTTAAAATGACTAAAATAAAAAATAGTGACAATAACAAATGCTGACAAGGATGCAGAAAAACTGGATCACTCATACATTGCTGGTACAGCCACTCTGGAAAACAGTTTGGCAGTTTCTTTAAAAACTAAACATGTGGGGCACATGGGTGGCTCAGTCAGTTGAGCTTCTGACTTTGGCTGGGGTCATGATCTCATGGCTCGTGAGTTCAAACCCCATGTTGGACTCTGTGTGATGGTGCAGAGCCTGCTTTGGATTCTCTCTCCCTCTCTGCCCCTCCTCCACTCATGCCCCCCCCCCAAAATAAATAATTAAACTTTAAATACATACATACACACATACTAAGCATGCAACCACTGCACAACTCAGCAATTACACTATTGGGCATTTATCTTGGAGAAATGAAGACTTATGTCCACACAGAAACATGTACATAAATGTTTAAAGAAGACTTATTCATATTATCTAAATACTGGAAACAACCCAGATATCCTTCAACCAACTGTGCCATATCTATACTATAGCAACCCAGCAATAAGAAACTATATAAGGAACAACCTTGTGTAATCTACAGAGAAATATGCCAATAGAAAAAAAACCGATCTCCAAAAGTTATATACTGTATGCTTCCATTTATAAAACATTTTTGAAATGACAATATACAGAAATGGAAGACAGATTAGCAACTGCCAGAGGTTAAGGGGAATGTGCGGCAATAGGGAAGTGGGTGCAGCTAAGTATTGGCATATCCTGGTTGTAATATTTTACCATCAGGGAAAACTGGGTAAAGGGTACATGGGATCTGTTTGTACTATTTTTTTTACAACTATATGTGAATCTACAATTATCTCAAATGACACATTTAATTTTTTTTAAAAACCTGCAGCAAACATTGTAGTTAATGGAGAATACTTAGTTGCATTTCTTTTAACAATAATGTTCTTTGTCGCTGCTACTATTTAACATGGCCCTAGAGGTCCTAGTCAATCCTATGAAAAAGAAAACTAAGAATTTCAAGGATTTGACAAGATACTCTCAGAGTTTGCTAAGGATATTATTACCTACCTGGAAAAAGGAAAGAGAATATCAACAACAAACAAACCACTGAAACCAGCAAAAGAATTCAGCAAGTTTGTCCCATATATGATCAACCTACAAAAAGTGGTTAACTTCTACTATTTGTAAATTACATATATTATAAGGTGTTAATATCCAGAATATATAAAGAATTCCTACAACTCAACAGCAACAACAAATAAAGCCACACACAAAAACAATTTAAAAATGGCCAAAAAACGTGAATAGGTATTTCTCTAACAATGATATTCAAATGGCTGACAAGCATATAGAAAGGTGTTCAACATCACTAATCATTAGAGAAATGCAAATCAAAACCCAATGAAATATCACCTTACACCCATTAGGATGGCTGCTATAAAAAAAAAAAAAAAGCAGGCACCTGAACAGGTATTTGTACACCAGTTTTCATAGCAGCATTATTCACAATAGCCAAGGGATGGAAAAAACCCAAGTGTGAACTGATGGGTGAATGTATAAACAAGATGTGGGATATCCATATAATGGAATATTATTCGGCTTTAAAAAAGGAAGGAAATCCCATCACATGCTACAACATGGATGAACTTTAAGGACATTATGCTAAGTCCTTAAATAAGCCAGTCACAAAAAGACAACTACTGTATGATTGCACCTTCGATGAAGTATCTAAAGTAGTCAAATTCATAGAAACAGAAAGTAGCATGGTGGTTACGGGGGCTGAAGAGAGAGGGAAACGGGAACCTGCTGTTCAATGGGAACAGAAGTTCGGTTTTGCATAATGAGAAAGTTTTGGAGATTTGTTGCACAGCAATGAGAATTCACTTCACACTACTGAAATGTACACTTCAAAATGGTTAAGATGGTAAACTTTATGTTATTTTTTACTGCACTTTTTTAAATGTTGGTTACACTTCTCTACACCAGAAATAATGGATTTGAAAATAAAATTACAATAAGATAACAAATCATAATTACAACAAAGTCCATAAAATGTCTCAGAATTAACTGAGCATACACGGGACCACTATGAAAAAGTGAATTTTAAAAAGCATAATACAGGTGTCTGGGTGACTCAGTCGGTTGAGCATCTTACTCTTAATTTCAGCTCAGGTCATGATCTAAGGGTCATGGTATTGAGCCCCATGTCGAGCTCTGCACTGGGCGTAGAACCTGTTTAAGTCTCTCTCTCTCTCTCTCTCTCTCTCTCTCTCTCTCTCTCTCTCCCTCCCTCTGTCTCTCTCTCTCCCTCTGCCCCTCTCCTCTGTTCTCACTCTGTTTCCAAATCAAAACAAACAAACAAACAAAAAATCCTTACAGTAAAATATGTCTCAAAAAATAAAGATATGCAAAGAGTTACATAAGCCTTGCACTAGGGTAAGGGACAGAAATGGGTAAAGGATAGAAATGAGTATTCTCTGAGGTCCCTGAGTGGGAAATTACTGTCTTCTCTTATGACTAAGCAGTGGTCCCTGCCCAAGACCAAAGGAAGCCCAAGTTTTGCATCTTCCCACCCCCACCACCACCACACTGCCACAACTTTTCTTCTTTCCTTCATATTGTAAATGTGCCAACTGTCCTATATTTCTCCTGGGATCCACATTTCTCCTGCCCAGTGTTTGTGCCGAATGCTGTGCAGGCTCCCAAGTTCCACAGCTTCCTCTTGTTTTGAGCCTTGCCCTGAAAGCAGGGGAAGGCAGTGAGGTTAGAGTTTTTACTCCATTGGCTTCCTTCTGAAGTCAACTTGGACTGTCTATGCCCCATGACTGAAAGGCACTGTTGCCAGCAAGGTAGTGACACTGTAGGACTAGCTCTACTTCTGAACTCTGATGACTCCTCCAGTCCCTTGCCTCTTTGGACCTTGTGGTAGTGACAGCCCAGCTGCTGCTACCTTCAGATGACACTGTACTAGCCCCCACCCACCTCTTTGTAAATACTTCCTTGTACGTAGATTCTCCTTGAACTGTCTTATTTTGAACATGCCATCTGTTTTCTCTTGAGGCCCTAGGACAATGAAAGTCATTTCTTCATTCCTTGCCTCTGACCAGTCTGGCCAAGGGCTTTTGGAAACCTCATTTGCAATGGAAAATTGGGAGAAGGGTCAGGAGAGTACGTGAATCCCCTGTCTGGGACAATCTTTTTGGTTTTGGAGCCTTTCCACTCTCTGCAGCCCTTGGGGATTGGCCTGGAAAAAAATAATTTTCCTAAATAAACACTGAGATTAAACACCAATCTTCTTCTGTTCTTTTCACATGAATATGTACATGAGTAAGGAAATAAAGACAACCTGGAGGACAGGAGCATGCTGTCATTCAGGAAAAAAGCACTGAGGATACACCTTCCCATTGTGTGTTTGGGTTTTATTCCCATTGTTTATTATTATTTTTTAATCTGAGTATAGTTGACACACAATGTTACATTTGTTTCAGGTATATAACATAGTGATTCAACTTCTCTATGAGTTATACTGTACTCACAAGTGTAGCTACCATCCATCACCACACAACGCTATTACGGCTATTACAATACCATTGACTATATTCCTTAGCTGTGCCTTTCATTCTTGTGATTCATTCATTCCATAACAGGAAGCCTGTGTCTCCCACTCCCCTTCACCCATTTTGCCCATCTCCCTGTCCTCTCCCCTCTGGCCATCATCAGTTTGCTGTGTTGGGGGTTTTTAATGTTTATTTATTTATTTTAAGAGGGAGATAGAGAGCATGATCAGGGGAGGGGCACAAAGAGAAGGAAAGAGAGAGTTCCAAGCAGGCTTCATGCTGTCAGCTCAGAGCCTGACACAGGGCTCGAACTCATGAACCGTGAGATTATGACCTGACCTGAAATCGAGAGTCAGATACTTAACCGAGTCACCCAGGCAGACCCAGTTTGTTCTCTTGTGTTTACAGGCCTGATTCCGCTTTTTGTTTTTTCATTTGTTGGGTTTTTTTTAGATTCCATATTATGATTGAAATCATATCAAAAGAAGAACCTCACACTTGAGGTCAACACGGTTCTCTAAAGTATTGATATCTGCCCCAAGGGTTGAAGAAACTCCTTGCATGGAGCATGCCCTCATGAACATAGATCCAGCTCCATTATGAGTAGGGCGTTGGACTAGATGACCTTTAAAGTCAATTCCAGCTCCCAGTTCAGCTTTTAAAATGAACAAGACATTGAAGGGAGAGAACCGTGTATCGTACCACTTGGATTAGATACAACCCAACAGTGCAACTCCCTCTCTCCTCTTCCTCTCTCTCTCACTCACACAGACACACACACACACACACACACACACACACACACACACCTTTTTGTGTTTGATTATGTTTAACATTCTACTCTCCTTACACAGTCTGGGAGCTGGCCCACCATTAGTCTAGTTTTACTTTCCATCCAGACACCACTCATTCCCCTATGAAAGGAAAGGTAGCTCCTCCCTTTTCTCCTTAATCTAGCTTCCTGGATCCAAGGATACCTAGAGGGCACTTTTTCCTACTCTTCATCGGAAAGGGGACAGCCCTCCCCATAAAACAAAACCCCACAAAGTTGGGTCCGATACAAGCCTGCCAGGAATCTCCAGAAGGGTACTAGAAGCTTTCAATTAGCTGATTCCCTCCTTCCTTCCCCTGGGGGCCCTGTCACTTTGACCTCCACTGCTGTGACCAGACCCAGATCCTTTGGATGTGCAGCTTCTTCCAAATCAGCCTGTCATTGACATGACCCAGAGCCCTACCCCCAGACCAGACTAGCATTTCAAAAGGAAATTGCTTTGTCAAACAAACAAAAATAAAAACACTGAAAGGAAAAATGAAAATGAAGCAATACAAGACTTAAAACAGTAAATTTTTAGAGAAAGTCAAGTTGGGGGCACCTGGGTGGCTCAGTCAGTTAAGCCTCCAACTTCACCTCAGGCCATGATCTCAGGGTTTGTGAGTTCAAGCCCCACATCGGACTCTGCGCTGACAGCTCAGAGCCTGGAACCTGCTTCCTATTCTGTGTCTCCCTCTCTCTGGCCCTCCCTCACTCATGCTCTTTCTCTCTCTTAAAAATAAATAAACAGGGGCGCCTGGGTGGCTCAGTCGGTTAAGCGTCCGTCTTCGGCTCAGGTCATGATCTCACGGTCCGTGAGTTCGAGCCCCACGTCGGGCTCTGTGCTGACAGCTCAGAGCCTGGAGCCCGTTTCAGATTCTGTGTCTCCCTCTCTCTCTGCCCCTCCCCTGTTCATTCTCTGTGTCAAAAATAAATAAACATTAAAAATTTTTTAAATAAATAAATAAATAAACATTAAAAATTTTTAAATTTTAAAAAATAAAGTCCAGTAGAGGTGAAAGATTATTTACATGATTTATAAGCTGATTCATTAAATGTGATATATAAATGCAAAAAAAAGAAATATAAAACTGATAAAATTTCTAGAGATTAATTTCTGAACCTACATTTACCAATTAGCACAGCGCACAGCACTTTCCCTGTTCTGACCTTATATGGATGGCCTTGCTCTGAGAATAACCATTTTGAATTCATGAGCACTTTCCCCTCCCATTGACTTCTTCAGTAAACTCCTTCCAGGACAAATGCCCTGATCGCAAGGATCCTTCTGGGGAAAGCGTGGATGTGGAGGGGATCCATTCATTGGTTCTGAGGCACCTACTTTGGACATCAATTCTGTAAGAACAGTGCTTCCCCCATTCTTCTGCAGGCTCCCATCAGCGTAGAAACAGTCCAAAGATGAAGGGTTCTAGCCCCCATGACCACCCCTCACACACACACACACACACACACACACACACATTCATGGATAGCAGCACACAGAGTAACGCAGTCTGTCTTCTGCCTCTTCCCCCAGCTCATCAGATTCTGATCTTATATATTCCTACATAGATACCCACATGCAAATATGCATCCATAACCCCTTGTTCTCCTGCCCCAATATTCGGTTAGGCTAAGCTGCTTCAGTACTCATCTTCATTTCTGGTTTTGTTTCCTTGCCCACAGTATCCAACTCCAATTCCAAAAACAATTCCACTGCCCAGCTTTCTGTGTCCAGCAGGTGTCACCCTTCACTGGAAACAAATGGCACCTCTCTTCCACAGGTGTGAAATTTGTACCTCAGTAGTGGATGTCCCTCGGGTTTGGGGTAGAAGGAAATGAAAGCGTGGCTCTGAAGAGTGGTGTGCTCACCAGCATGAAGATCCTCAGAATAAAGCAATCTACTTACTTCCAGCTAAGGTAGACAAACATCTTATAGAGAATTTGCTTTTTGATCTTAGACACCCTATTTAACCCCTGAATCTTGCTTTTTTCATCTGTGACACAGAAGGAGACAATCTTTTCCTTCTAGGGTTATTGTGAGAAATTAATGAGATAAAAACACAAAGCACTTAGCCCAGAACCTAAATAAGTACTTGAGCTATGGGCCCTTCCCTGCTTAGGGTATGGAAGAAATAACTGCCCAGAACTCCCATCTGGAGTTGAACTCTGCCCCAAGTCCTATCTGAGGATCTGCATCGGGGTTGTGATGAGGACAAAATGAAATAATGCATGTAAAGCACTTGATACAATGCTTGGGCCAGAAAGGTGAGTAACAGGTAATAACTAACATCACTACTATGGGCTCAGCATGTGCCAGCAATGTTCTTAGCCGTCTGCAAGTATGAAGTCATTCAATCCTCCTAAGATCCCTTATGAGGTCAGTCAACTGTCAATTCCCTGCCTCTCCCTTATTCTGTGACTCCATCCAACCACGGTTTAATTTCTTCTTATGAATTATGTATTAGAAAACTGCCCCCATTCTGTTATGTCTAAAGGGAATAATTAGAAGGAGGCACTGACTCCTCCACTCAAATAGGAAAGAATTCACCCAATCCATAACTCTGCTTGTGGTGCCTCCCCAGGGCCTCAGGAAAAAGCATAGAAAAACCTTATTTCCACCAGAGTTTATTCCTCAGACATGATCACCAGTGACTCACTGGCCCCCATGGCACAGTGTGGGCCCCACAAGGGCCTTTAACCTTCCTCCCCAGACTACATTTGCCCCAGAAACATAGCCTTGGATGTTAACTTGGTTACAGAATATTCCCAGGAACGAGTTCCCCCAACTCACTAAGGTTTACATGGGGTGGGCTGGGAAGTTCAAAGATCTGGGTGGAGAAACCACAGGATCCAAGAAAATTTGGAGGGTCTGAGGATGTTGAGGGGACACAGCAACATCACTAAAAGTTTGAATCTCCTCCTCCCTTGGAGTGGAAGTTGTAGGACCCTGCCCCTAGGAGATGTGTTGACCTGCAGAAGAAATAAAAAGGACATAATAAGACTTTAAACCAACTTGACCCCATCATCGGTCTCTATAACCATCCATGCCAGAGCCCATAATACAGTGATACTGAAAATTCTAGATCACCAAGGACTAATACCACAAAGCCACTTTCAGTCATGTCCCCATAGATGCTCCACTGGATAGAAGACAGGGGTGTAGGCATTCCTCTTTCCTGTTCCCAATCCTAACAATGGCAGTTTAAATTATGCTCTTGGCAACATGCTGGTGGAATTTCAACCCTATGATAAGCACCATTAGCTGAGCCCAAAAGCTGAGCCCAGTGAACTCTCACCCCTCCAAAGGACCAGTAGGCAAACAGACCAATAGAGATGTTACCTTCTGGATAAATGGACCCAGGGAGGAAAATGTAGCCTAGGAGAAGAAAATATCTGATTAGAGGTCAGTCTGTGGATAAAAGTCTCTGGCAATACTCACAGCAAATGGGGTAGCAATGGGAGGACCAGTCACAAACAGAGAGTGAGCAGAAATTGGGAGCAAGACTGGCAACAGGAGATTAGGTGCAGCACTCACCAGAGGAGCTAGCTTTCCGCCAGCTGAGCAAACCAAGAGACAAAATGATGAGGCCCAGGCCCAGAGTCACTGCAGCCACCGAAACCTTCAGTGTCTGCATCGGGGACAGCCCAGGTGCTGCAAAAAATAGAAACTTACTAGAACCAATCTGTCGCTCATTCCCAGAGCAAACTTAATTTAGTGCGACCTGTACCTAGCAGGTTCAAAGGTGCTTTATCCCAATGCCAAGGATCTAGCTCACACCAACCTACTCCCAAGGAAACAGACCTTCCTCAAAACCCCCATCCTGTAGCTCTCCACTCCTAGAGTAGCCCTGGGGGACCCCTGTCGCCAGAGTTATCACTCTAGCTACTCGGTCCTCTCTAATACAGTGGGACCTCTCAAGGCATCTTTTTTCCTTCCTTCACCCCCACAGGCCCTCTCACCAAAGAATAAAGGATTCCTCAGTCCCTTCTCCATTTACCCCATGGTGACAACGTTTACTCCCTTATGTGTTCTACCTGAGTATTTGTCTATTAAAATGTCTTTCCACCTTTGTTAACTCTCAATGATCCCATTCCATGAGTTATCTGATACCGATGTGTCTCCTCCTGTCCACATCCAGATTTCCAGAACATGTCTCCATCCCACTCCATAGCTCCTGCCTCCTGGAACCCATCATACTCTGAATCTCATCACACCCAGTTTCCTTCCCCATGCTAGAATGAACATTCCATCGCCAAAGGAAACTCAGGTGCATGTTAGGAAGGAGACTTTCCCAGGAGAGCTGAGGTGTGCCTGTGGGTTCTTCTCTCTGCTCCTCATGCCCTTCTCAGCTGCCCAGCAAGACAGCACTCCCCAAAGGGGGAACCCAGTCTCAGCAGCCAGTCTGGGACTCTGTTCCCTGGCCCTTTGTAGATACCCTTCCTCTTCCTCTTCCTCATTTCTTCCTCTTCTCTTTCCCCAAATCTGTATACCAAATCTCTTGGTACCTTTAACTACTTCCAATCCTGGGCTTGCAATCCAGTGGCGATTGGTTCCTGTTCATTAGGCCCCAAGCATGTAAACCAAAGTGCCTGCCAGCCATGGCTTTTTCTTCCCTGTCAGAGCAGCCCAAATTCAGTACTCCCCCCACACCAACAGAAATTTCTCTTTCTCCTGAAACCTTTTTTATTTCCTCAATTCCCATTCCTGACCCGACAACAGAATAGTTGAAATTTGAGGATCCTAAAATATTGCATCACAATTTGGGGTCCTGAAAACATGGTTACCAAATCCACATCCTCTTTTTCAGGACAGTCACGCTGTTCCCTCCCACCCTCAGACATATGCACCACAACATCAACCATACCACCATGGCGACAACTACAGTCACTCTTTCCATTCCTGTCTCCCATTGCTCCATCTCTGGCCATCAGTCCTCCACCAGTTCCTCCAGACTCGCTCCTCATTCATAGCATCTCCCTTCCCTGCCATATACCATGGACCCGTCCACATGTCACTCCCTGTGCCAAAATGTTGCTGTTCCTTTTTCAACCATCCACTCACAATAGCTCTCTGCTTCAACCCTAATTCCTCTCACCCGCCATGCACTTACTCCAGTCCTCGCAGATGGGCTCAAGAGCCCCGATGTGATCCACCACGCAGGTGTAGGTGTCCCCGAAAGAGGGAGTTGTGGCTAAATGAGAGACGGTCTGATACGTCCAGTCTCCATTGGGCTGAGCCATCTTAGGGGCACTTCTGTGAGGGAGGACAGGCTGCCCATTCTTCCTCCATGAGATATTCACATCAGCTGGATAGAAGCCCCACACGTAGCAGGCCAGCATCACACGCTCCTTCGTGTTAAAAGGAGTGGTTTTGGCTACCTGCACAGTTGGTGGCCCTGCATAGGAGGAAAATGTGGTCGTGAAAGAGGGCCACAGACTGGCTTCTTCTCCAACCTGGTTTCTTTCCTACTTCAATTCTTCGTGGTTTTGCCAACCTGCCCTCCCCGCCCCCACTCCATGTCACCACATATCCCTTCGAAAATGAGGAGTTAGAATTTCCTCCTGCTTTGCTCTTTCTCTTCTCCCATTCCTTCACTGCCCCTTCCTTTCCTTCCTCCTCCAAAATTACATTTGATCACATTGAGTAGAAGCCAGATCTGGACTGCAAGCTGTCTCAGAAGTTGTCGTATTTATTTCAAGCATATAAGCTAACTGTTGTCGAGAGTTGTAAGTTGGGGTTTGTAAAGGTAGGAAAAGATGTCTGCCCTCAAATCTCATTTAACAAATTAAGTGGCTAAATCAAGCAACATATTTCCTTGGAGAGTTTAAGGAAACAAGCCTAACTCGCATCTAATTCTCTTAAATTTGGATTAGTCTAGTACAAATTAATGAGATTACTAATATTGCCATTCTCTACTAGTTTGTTGTCCTAGGCAACTCCCCTGCTTGCCTCTACCTTGGTGCTTTTCAAACAAAATCTTAAATAAATACCCAAGAAACTGTTAAAACTCAGATTCCCTAGGTTGCATCCTCAGATATTTTCACTGAGAGGATGTGTAGTGGCCCTCAAGGGTTTGTATTTTTAACAAGCACCTTCCCCAGGCAATTCTGAGAAAAGTGGTCCAGAGATCACATGTTAAGACATATTACTCTCTCCTAAGAAGATCTTCATATTTTCTTTTACCAATCTCAAGTCATTCTCAGGGCAAGGGCTTTGGGGCAAGAAAGCATATTGAAATCCTCTGGGAGGCTTTCTAAATATCCCCATGACCAGGCCCATCCCAGACCTAGAACATCAGAACCTAGCATAAAGAGGCATGCGCATTTTGGGAAAAGGCATTCTGGTTGTTCTGACACGCTCCTGGCTGAACTTGGCTCTGCATCTTTGAGATGCCCTGCATTGGAGGAAAGCATGTTTACTTTCTCCTCAATAGCTCCCCATTGGCTCAAACATCACCTCCCCTTCCTTATCTCTGCTCCACTCCCATCAACAACCCTTTGAAGGTCAACACTCACTCTTTCTACATTTCAGGTCCACACATTTTCTGCTTCTTTCCTGCCCAAATCTCAAACCCCTTGCCTACAGAGGGATACTCCCTGGACTCCCCCCTCCTAATTGTGCTTCTTAAAATAGCCCCTTTACACCCCTCTCTTCTTACGTGTCCTGTGGGTCAGTGATCCCCAGAAGGACTGGGTATATGTGGCACAGTCCTGGAGACCATTAGACAAGCGCTGGAGTAGGCTTTCCTGTTGGTTGAGGTAATCTGAGAAGTAATTTGCCAAGACACTCAGTACCCCAAATTCACAAGGGACCATTTTGGATGTTTGGGGATCCCAGCAGGTCAGCAAATCCTTGTTGAAGGAGACACAATATGTGAAATCCTTTGGAGTCCCATCATCATCCAACAGACAGGTGCTTTCCACATGGGCTAAAAAGCCACCTACAGAAGCCAGAGAAGGGGAGCAGCTCAGAGACGTCTTCAGGGAGCCCCAACTCCAGTTTCATCCTGTGAGTGGGGCGTAGCTTTCCCACCTCAGGCAGCAGCTACAGACCAAGCTCCTGACTGGAGTGTCTGAGAGCACTGAGTAAGGGAATAGAGGGTAGTAGCAGAGAAGATTTTAGATGCCATTTCCTCTTTATATGAGACTAAGTACGGAAACAGGAATTGCCCAAAATTATTTGCAAGTTTAAATGCAACAATTTACCCAGGACAAGACTTTCAGTGAGGCAAATTATTGAGTGAGAAAAGGGGTCAAGGGAAAGAGTCAGCTTTGTCGTATGCTGGATATTTTATTAAATATTAACTCCATATATATTTATGAAGCATACACACATATTATGTGCCACTGTGCTAGCAGCTGAGAATGCAGCAGGAAACAAGACAGATGTTGCCCTTGCCTACATTCCAGTAAGAGATCTATGTTACACAAATAATTATACAGCTAAATTATTTTAAAATTGTCATAAAGATACAAAAGGACAAAGTGCTATCAGAGTATATACCAGGGAGACAAACTGTAGCCTGGGGTGTCCAAATCCAAATGAACCCCCTTGCAGAGGAAAGGAGGAGAGGAAAGGAGCAGAGGAAAGGAAGGTCCCAAGAAAGAATGTCCTTACCTGCTCTGGTGGAGCCCAGGCTGAGGCCTAGCAGCAATGGCAGGAGTGTGTTCATGCTCTGCTCTAGGAACACACTGGGAATTCAGTCCCCTGGACCAGTTCTTCCAGGGGCCCTGGGTCCTCGCCTGCTCCAGAAGCCCCAGCCTGGATAGATGATCTCCAGATCCTGCGTGGAATACAGTATTGCCCCAGTTCCTTGATCCCCACTAAATTAGTGATTTGGAGTCACCCAGCCCCTAGATACTAAACCTGTTCCTACCAGCTCTTCTAAGTCAGAGTTTCAAACTAAGAGTTGTCAGATCGGTGAAGTAGGCGGGGACAAACGTAGAGACAAATGGCTCAGTGCTTCAGCCTAGCATCATCAGTTACCAGGTAAATCTTATCCTGCCCTAGGCTTTAAACCACTCCATCTTTTAACTCTTTGCCGGTGGGAAAGACCAGTCTGTAGGTAGATTTCCCTAGATCAGTGGAGAGAATAATCCCAATATTCCCAAAACATATGTAGCCTGGAGTGCCCATTGGTTTAACAGTTTCCTTTCAAAATCCTTCCAAAAGACTGGCACTAGATAACTTCTCATGTCCCTTAGAGGGAGGTTACTTAGAAAGTTGTTACAAACCCTCAGTCTGTCCCGTCATTTGGAGATGGAGATGGGATGATGGAAGGCCCTTCTAGAGCAAGTGGCTGCTGTGAGGAAGGAGGCACAGGAAGAATGCAGCGTTATCTGGCATCAAACCAAGACAGTTCCACCTTAGAGGTCAGAGACAGAGCCTGGAAAATCCCTCCCTGGGATTCCATTGCTTCTTTTGTTCTAGCCAGCAAAGCTTCCTCTCATCTTTTCTGCTTTTTGGAGCCAGGAAATCCTCTCCTCCACCACTCTGAGCCATCTCTGGGCAGACTGCAGGACAACTCCCTTAACCCTTGATAAACAGCTGGTGGTGGACCAGTTCCCAAAGCTCACCTGCCTCCCCCAAATGCAACTTCTCATGTATTTTTCTCCCTCTGGTCCTACCTGTCCCCAAGCAGGTCCCTGCATTATGAAGCCACTAGAAAAATATAATAAAGCTTCTCTCCTCTTCTTCCCCAGGAAAAGACGGATTTTAAATTTCAATTCGTGCTCTTATCCCACTGTGAACTATGCAATTGGTGGCTTTTTCCATCACAATTTAAAACCCTAAATTAGCTTCTCTCTGCTCCCCATCAGGCTTCAGGGCTGTGTCTCTTCACCTCTGAGTTTCTGCAAGCTCTTGGACTTGATTTAGTAATGAGCTAAATGAGAGAGGATTAAGAGACAGCCCCTTGACACCACACTTATCTATCGATATTTGTGAAGAAAAAAGAAGCATGTGCCAAAAGTGAAGACAAAGATGAATATTAGAAACAAAAGACTTGTTTCATGTAATGAGTTGAGATTAATTGAAGTTCTGCCCATGTTTCCCAGCCACCCTTACTCTCAACCCCACCCTGATTATAAGATGCTTCTATACTCTACCTCCTCTAATGGGCCATCAGGTGAGCTGGAATGGGCAGAAAATCGGGCAGTGAGTCCAAAATTTGTTGATCTTCTGCTTTGAAACAGATACTGTACTAGGTAGGCCCTTTCCATGGTATCTCATATAATCTTAAAAGACCTGTTAAGTGTCCTCATTTTACAGTTTTGAAAACAGATCCAAATATTCACACCCAAGGTCTAGAGGTACACACACACATACACACACACACGTGCGCGCATGCACGTGCACACACATCATATACACAAACACAGACACAGGTGCACACGTGCACACACGAGCCTGTCCGCACCCTCACTACATCCTGGGGCTGAGATGACCCACAGAAAGGTAGCTAGTGGCGGCCTCTGTTGAAAAAAGATAAAGGGAAGAACCAATCCATCCATCCAAGTCTTAGCTTCCCTGTTCTCAGAACTCCTTCTGTTCTTAGAAGCTGTGTCTCCTTGCTTTCTTTTTTTTTAATTTTTTTAATGTTTATTTATTTTTGAGACAGAGACAGAGCATGAGTGGGGGAGGGGCAGAGAGCGAAGGAGAGACAGAATCTGAATGAGCCTCCAGGCTCTGAGCTGTCAGCACAGAGCCCAACGCGGGGCTTGAACTCACGGACCATGAAATCAGGACCTGAGCCAAAGTCGGACACTTGAAGGACTAAGCCACACAGGTGCCCCTCCTTGCTTTCTCTTTTGACAGTTTCAAAACTGTAAACTCTCTGCCACACACACACACACACACACACACACACACACTTCCCCCTTACATCCTTCCCCTTTCCCCTACGTAGGTAGTGAGCCTAACCTTGTAGGCACCAGGGCTTGGGATCTTCTTCAATGTCTACAAAGCCTGCTTGGGCACAGGAACGGTGGCGGTGTGGTCACGTGCCTGTGCAGGGGTGGTGGCCGCCAGCGTGCTGAGCCCCCCGCCCCACGGAGTTCCCTCTCGTGTCTGGGCCTGTACTCTGGCAGCCAAAGGAGACGTGAAACCCCCCGTAAGTCAGCAGCAGGAAATGCAGAAAATTTCACTTCTCTATTAATGAGAAGACTGAAGGTGCTTTTTAGACTAAAGCAGGACAGAAAACCCAGAGACCTGTGCTCAGCGAAGAGGCTTCTTCCTTCCCCTCCCCTCCTAATTTTACATAGACAGAGCTGTGTCCCCCACCTCCCATCAACCCAAAAGAACATTTTAAGTGCCCTGTCCATTGTGATTGTATAACTATTTCTGTAGCACCAGGACTGAAGGAGTGAGGGAGCCACAGCCACATACCCACATGCTGTCCCTTTTTTTACTGCCACTACCCAAGCCCGGAGCACAAGTCCTCTCCTTCCACACTGCCTCTCCCTCTAGGCTGGCCACCATGCACCACAAGTAGACTGACCACAGCATTTCCGTGCAGACTATTACAGGCAATGCCCAGCTAGAAGATAAGGATTCAGCCCCCATGTCATTTGATTTTAGGTCAGTTGGGGAGTGAGAACAAACATCTGTAAAGAGAAGAATTTATGTTAAATCAAGTAAGCAATAAGGCCATTGTACTTCAAAGAGAAAAGAGAAATCATTGAGGGCATGGTGGACAGGGAGTCCTCCCCATCTGAGGACGCCTGGAGGTGAGCACTGAATACTGGTCTGGAGTCATGTTCAGAAGAGCAAGGCAGTTGGCACCACAGTCCTGGCATATAACTCCACAAGTTTGGTAATGTTATGAGGTGCTGTTGGGGGTCTATCAGGAGCCCGACCTGGCTAAAACAAAAACAGACCACAATAACATCGCTGTCATCACACACTGAAGGAAGTCACAAATGTGGTCTCACGCTGTTCCTGAGAGTATGACCATAATAATAAATCACATCTTGGTACTTCCTTATGTTGCTCCCTGTAAGCTCTCAGGTTCCTCTTCTGGACAGATGTTTCAACTCAAGCCTCAATTTTATAAACTCAAAAATTGTGCAACCCACCAATCATTTGCAATAGAAAACCAAAAGCATGAGACCACATTTGTGACGTCTTTCAACGTCTTCTCAAAACTACACACACCTGCACCCTGCCAGGATTGCTAATATTACTTCCCAGTCTGTCCAACCTCGCCTCTACCCAGCCCCACCTCACCTCTGCCCTCCTACTCCATCTTCTACCTTAAATTCGCTGCTCCAGACCCTAACCTTGGGGTTACTGTTGCTGTACCTAGCCCATCATCTTTTCATCCTGCGGCCAAATTATTTGAACAGCTAGGGGATATTCTATGTCATTTGTCACCACAGCTCCTGAAAAATGTTACTATCTCCATCTTAACAATGAGAAAATGGAGGCAGAGGGAGGCTGGTAACGGTCCAGATTTACCCAAAACCATGACTTGAACGGAGGATTTATGATTCTAAATCCTATACTCCTCCTAATCAGTTAGAAAATAATTGAACATTGCTAACCATTTATAATAGCGATAAAAACTGTAACGTGTAACAGTTACCATTAAAAAGTATAAGAACTTTATGGATAAAAGGGAAAACTTTATTAAGATCCATATGAACACCTCAGAAAATGAAAAGACATATTCACAGATGGGGCATCCTAATTTAATGAAGAAGCCAATTTCTCCCCATATCACTAACCTAAATGCTGTCCTAACCAAATCATAGCAGGATTTGGGGAGAATTTGATAAAGTGATTCTAAAAGTACATGGAAATCAAACCCATGAGCATCTTAGACAATTTTAGTAAAGAAGAGCAAAATGGGGTTTTTAGAGAGGTAAAGTTATAAAGAAATGGAAAACAGCCCTGCCAAATATTAAGACATATGAAAAGCCATAATAATTAAAACAATATGATACTGACATAGGAACTGACAAACCAGTGGACCAAATAATTCAGAGACAAATCCATGAACATAGGGAAACTTGGAATAAAATCCCCGGGAATAAATAGAATGTTTAGTAAATGATATTAAGAAGATCAATTTACTCTTTGGAGGAAAAGAAAGTTGTATCCTTATTCACATCATATAGAAAAATTCCAGATCAGTAAAGATATAAATGTTAAAGGAAAACAATAACACTAATAGAAGAAAGCATAGTGAAATTCATACATGGCCAGATAAATATAAGGCAAGTTTTTCTACCCAAAATTACTCATCAGGTAAAAGAGAATTACTTTATACACAAGTCTTTAGGTTCTTTTGTTTTCAAATTATGGCCACTCTTTCAAAGCTGTTTGGAGAAGATACATTATCCCAAAATGAGGTTAATAAATACAAGGGCCTCCATACTGTTTTCAATAGTGGCTACACCAATTTACTGTCCTGCCAGCAGTGCACCACCAGTGTGGAGGTTGCTCAAAAAGTTAAAAATAGAACTACCATTTGATCCACCAACTCCACTTTTGAGTATTTATCCAAAGAAAATGAAAACACTAACTCAAAAAGATATATGCACCCCATGTTGATTCAGCATTGTTTACAATAGCCAAGGCATGGAAACAACCCAAGTGTCCATTAATGGCTGGATGGGTAAAGAAATTGTGGTTGGGGTGTGTGTGTGTGTGTGTGTGTGTGTGTGTGTACAATGAAATGTTAATATTATTCAGCTATTAAAAAAAAAAGGAAACCTTTCCATTTGTGGCAACATGAATAGATCCCAAGGGCATTATGCAAAGTGAAATAAGTCAGAAAGAGAAAGAAAGATAACATATAATCTCTCTTATATGTGGAATCTAAAAAAGTAAAACATAAAAATAAAAAAAAGTATTCATAGACACAGAGAACAGATTGGTGTTTGAGAGATTGGAGGAAGAAATTAATGAAATGTTTTTGATGTCTATTTTAGTTTAAATAGATCATTTTTTAAAATAAACAAAAGAATTTGGAAGTCATTCACATAATCAAAAAATACATTAAAAATAAATTTAAAATTGTTTTATAAAATGTTAATGATGGCTGCAGCAACTTTCTACTCAACACGTCTCTGGAGGTAAGGGAAACAAAAGCAAAAATGAACTATTGGGACCTCATCAAAATAAAAAGCTTCTGCACAGTGAAGGAAACAATCAGCAAAACTAAAAGGCAACCGACAGAATGGGAGAAGATATTTGCAAATGATACATTAGATAAAGGGTTAGTATCCAAAATGTATAAAGAACTTATCAAACTCAACACCCAAAAAACAAATAATCTAGTGAAGAAATTGCAAAAGACATGAATAAACACTTCTCCAAAGAAGACATCCAGATGGCCAACCGACACATGAAAAAATGCTCAACATCACTCATCATCAAGGAAATACAAATCAAAACCACATTGAGATACCACCTCACACCTGTCAGAAACATTAACAACTCAGGCAACAACAGATGTTGGCGAGGATGCAGAAAGAGAGGATCACTTTTGCACTGCTGGCGGGAATGCAAACTGGTGCAGCCACTCTGGAAAACAGTACAAAGGTCCCTAAAAAATTAAAAATAGAACTACCCTATGACCCAGCAATTGCACTACTAGGTATTTATCCAAGGGATACAGGTGTGCTGTTTTGAAGGGGCACATGCACCCCAAAGGTTATAGCAGCACTATCAACAATAGCCAAAGTATGGAAAGAGCCCAAATTTCCATCCACAGATGAATGGATAAAGACGATGTGGTATGTATATACAATGGAGTATTACTCGGCAATCAAAAAGAATGAAATCTTGCCATTTGCAACTACATGGATGGACCTAGAGGGTATTATGCTAAGTGAAATTAGTCAGTCAGAGGGGCGCCTGGGTGGCTCAGTCGGTGAAGCGTCTGATTTCGGCTCAGGTCATGATCTCGCAGTCCATGATTTCGAGCCCGACTGTGCTGACCGCTCAGAGCCTGGAGTCTGTTTCGGATTCTGTGTCTCCCCCTCTCTCTCTGACCCTCCCCCATGCATGCTCTGTCTCTCTCTGCCTCAAAAATAAAAAAATAAATAAACGTTAAAAAAATAATTAAAAAAAAAAAGAAATTAGAGAAAAAAAAATATCATATGACTTCACTCATATGAGGACTTTAAGAGACAAAACAGATGAACATAAGGGAAGGGAAGCAAAAATAATATAAAAACAGGGAGGGGGACAAAACAGAAGAGACTCATAAATATGGAGAACATACTGAGGGTTGCTGGAGGGGTTGTGGGAGGGGGGATGGGCTAAATGGGTAAGGGGCATTAAGGAATCTACTCCTGAAGTCATTGTTGCACTATGTGCTAACCAACTTGGATGTAAATTTAAATAAATAAATAAATAAATAAATAAATAAATAAATAAATAAAATGTGAATGGAAACAGTTAATATCCCTACATTAATATATCATGTTATAAAACATGTTATTTTAATTTTTGTGAGTTAGTAACTAAATAAAGGTAGCTAGCAGACATTTGACTATTTCCCTATAACTTTTATATCCCTCAAACTTTATATATTGAAATTGGTCAAAAAACTTCTAAAATATTCCAATCAAGAAAACTGAGTATCATTTTATCACTTTACATTCCAGTGAAAATTGTGACTTTACTGCCTTGGGGTTGGAAAGAATTTCTTAAGATCACAAAACACAAACCATGAGGGTTCTGACTGTCAAAATTAAATAATTCTATTCAGGGAAAGAATATATACGAATTTAACTGAAGAGCAGCAAACTAGAAGCATTGCAATATTTATACTGACGTAAAATTATTACATAGACTATATAAGAAATCCCCACAAATTCACAAGAAGACAATGCAATTTTAAAAATAGACAAAAGATATGAATCAGCAATTCACAGAGAGAAACCGATGAAAAGATGACCAACTTCAGTAGTAACACGAGAAAGGCAAATTAAAAGGAAATACCACTTTACATCCACCCTATTGCCAACATTTGAAAGTCTCATAATTTCAAGTGTTAGTGATGATAAAGGAAAATGAGAACCACCTTGCTACATTGATGGAAGGATAAACTGTTTATAATCCCTGAATTATACAAATTACAAACTAGTTGGGTGAAAAACATTAACGTACGAAACAAGGCAGCGTATCCTTGAGAGCAAAGTCTGTGGTGAAGTGTGTTAAGTTTTAGAGAAGCTCAGTGAAGATCAATTAAGGGTGGAGGAGGGTTGCCAGGCTGACACAGTGGGAAGAGCATGTGACTGAGACGGAAGCCTGATCCCGGGATCTCGAGTTCAAGACCCACGCTGGGTGTGGAGATTAGTAAATAAACTTTAAAACAAAACAAAACAAAAAAAAGCCTGCAGGATTAGGGATAGGTTCACAGAAGGAGTGAACATGGATTGGATCCATAGCGTTGGTTAAAATAGGAACAAGGGAAGCAGAATGAAGAAGGTATTCCAGTGAGAGGAAAAGCCTGGACAAGTGCCCTAAGGTGACACGATACTGTCAAGAAAGAGCCATGAAACTGGACAGGATTACTGCTGGGAAGGGGACACCTGAGAGGCTCTTCAATGCTTCTCGAGGATTGCAAGTGACAGTATCATAAAATGTTTGATCAGACAGCATCTAACACGAGCCCATCACTTCACAGATGAGGAATTTGAGGTCCAGAGAGGGGAGGTGACTTGTCTAAGGTCACACAGCATAATGAAAGCAGTTTGAAGACTTGACTGGCAAGAAACTTCTGGATAGTTGGAAAGTAGAAACCTGGAAGAACTTCAAAGTAATAAGAGACAGATGTAGAATGGTAAAGAGAAAAGAAAAAGAAAAAGGGAAATATCTCAAAGGGAGAAAATACAATACTTGGTTGTCAGTTCCAGAAAAAAGAAAGAAGTCAATGATGCTGCAGAGTTCCCCTGTGGAAATCCTTGCTCAATTATTGAGTAACTTTTCCACGTGCTAAACACTGCATTCTACAGATATTAACTTCACAACACAGTTAAGGTGGACACCATTGTTTTCATTACTCTTTTACAGAAAATAATATCAAGGCACAGAAAGGTTAAGTAATCTGCCCAAGGGCCCACAGCTAAAATTTTGACAGTCACAAATGAATCCCCAGCAGTCTGATTCCTGAGAGCATACTCTTGAGCAGAAAGCATGCTGCTGTTAGAAATGAGATGGTTTAGGGGCAGCTTGGTGGCTCAGTCGGTTAAGCGGCTGACTTCGGCTCAGGTCATGATCTTGTGGTCCATGAGTTCGAGCCCCACGTCGGGCTCTGTGCTGACAGCTCAGAGCCTGGAGCCTGTTTCAGATTCTGTGTCTCCCTCTCTCTGACCCTCCCCCATTCATGCTCTGTCTCTCTCTGTCTCAAAAATAAATAAACGTTAAAAAAAAAAGAAATGAGATGGTTTAGGGGCACCTGGGTGGCTCAGTTGGTTGAGCATCTGACTCCGGCTCAGGTCACAATCTCATGGTTCATGGGTTTGAGCCCCACGTAGGTCTCTATGCTGGGAGCTTGGAGCCTGCTTCAGATTCTGTGTCTCCCTCTCTCTCTCTGCCTCTCCTCTGCTCACTCTGTTTCTCTCTCTCTCTCTCTCTCTCTCTCTCTCTCAAAAATAAAATAAACATTTTTAAAAATTTTTTAAAGAAGTGAGATGGTTTAGGGACACCTGGGTGGCTCAGTCAGTTAAGCGTCCAACTCTTGATTTCAGCTCAGGTCATGATCTCACGGTTTGTGAGTTCAAGCCCCTTGTCAAGCTCTGTGCTGACAGCACTGAGCCTGCTTGAGATTCTCTCTCTCTCCCTCTCTCCCTGCCCCTCCCCTACTCATACACACACTCTCTCAAAATAAATAAATAAACTTTTGTTAAAAAAAAAAAGGAAAAAAGAAAAGAAAGAAATGAGATGATTTAGAGGAGGTGCCAACTTCTGGGAATTGGATATTTTCCCCTAGATTAGATGCTGGTACAATGTGAAGAAGAGACTCTCTCACCAATACCAAAGTAATTTCACTCTTGACTTTCATGCCACCCCCTCGTCCAAAGCAACTCCCAGACCCTAAGGAAAGCAAGATGCAAAGTCTTATGACAGTAAGAAAGCATATGCAAAGGAATTTACCACCAGTAGTCACGTGTCCCTCGCCCCCACTACCTGCTCAGGGCAGCACTACCACAGTTCTCCTTGGATGATCCACTCAGGCCAAAGAACAATCGTTGGAGGGACACATGAGTTGCGGGCCCTTCCAAGCTAGCTGTTCATACTTCACTTCAGGAGCCTGAATATACTGTTTTCACAGAACCGACACAACTGAATTAGAATAGCATTTAAAAACTGATTTTTCCCACTCCTGAGCTCCTGTTTTCCCAGCTATGGTGAAGGGTTGAAGGGAGTTACATATTTCTCAAGACAGCCAATACTAGCCATAAGCATTTTCATAAACAGTAAAATGAAAAAGAAAAAAATCCACAATCAGCTTTCTCCACTATTTTGTGAGCAGATTATCAGAAAGTAGCTCTGCCTTCATTTGTCACATATTTCGCACAAACTGATAGGAGTAAAAGCCATCGTACGGTGCTGAGACCAGGGAACAGGAGTTGGCTGAGGAGTTAGGGGTTTTCCCATTCCCCTCCCTAATGAGGGCAAGCTGTGTTTACATTAAGGCATGTTGAATTTGAAATGACAACCCACTCAGTATTAAGAAATAAGATTTATTGCCCTGAAGTGGGAAGGAATGTGGCCGTGACAGCAAAGCCACTCTGGGTTCCCCTGGGTGCAAGCCCCGGGACAGCAGATCTTCCAGCTGAGAAACCTGTACATGCCCACACGTCCCTCAGGGGCATCCCAGGGACTTCTGCTCTGAGGAGGAGAGATCCTGTGCAGGATGTGGGAAGCCTGAGCTTCCCCCGCATGCATGGTTGACACTGTTGGCACCAGACTCTGGTCAGGAAGAATCAATCTGAGGAGAGAGAAAGATGGAGGAAAGCCATCAGGGGACCCCCCCCTTTCCCAAAAGCCCCTCCCTGCCTGCCACATATCCCACAGAAGTTGACCTCTCTTTGGCCCCAAGTCATCTCCAAGCACCCCTCCTACAACTCCCCATATCACCCCTCTCCCACTCAGTCATGCCTGTGACTTGTAACTGTGTGTGTGTGTGTGTGTGTGTGTGTGTGTGTGTGTGTGTGTGTGTAACTGGGACCCCATGTCCGTGGTGCCCGATACAGGCCTCCCCACCCAACCACAAGATGACTCTGGCATGTCCCCACAAGAGCACTGTATGCGGCTCCCATGGCTCTCCCACCCACTCCAGATGCCCTGACGTACCACCTGAGCAAGGCTTTCGGAAGTAGATGATGAGGACTAAGCCAACAATGATGCCCAGCACACCCAGGCCAAAGGCCACACCACACAGCACATTCTCCAGAAGATCAGAGGGCAGCGCATTATGGGGCACTAGGGGAAAAGGGGAGTGTGTCAGCCTGGAGACTTAATTGGTGAGGCCCCCACCCGGGGGAATTACTTGGGCGTCTGGGGTGAAAAAGGAGGAACTGAGGCATGAAAAGTTGAGGTTGCTCAGAATGAGAATGGATTTAAACAAGATCCAAGTGGAGAAAGAAGGCCCTCCCATGGGTCCATCATTTTTTGCCCCCAAAAGGAACCAGGCTTCCAGGAGGAAGTTTCTCACCCCAAAAGGCAATTGCGGTGTAGCTGTCAATCTCATGAGTTACCATGCAGGAGTAAAGGTCAGAGGGTACTGGTGTGAAGTTTAAGTAAGAAAAGGCCTGGAAGCTGAGTCCATCCACAGCTGACACAAAAGTGGGCCTGACTCCTTCCACAGGGTCCAAATGATGCTGCCAGTTCACCGTCAACGTGGGTGGGAAGAGATTACTGACAAAACAGACCAGCGTGTTGGGCTTTCCAAACTCCAGGGGCTTCAGCGTGAACACCTCAACAACAGGTAACCCTGGTGGGAGGATTGAGGTGTGAGGGAAGGAAGTAACTAGTTTAGATGGTACCCCTGAGTTTGGAAGGGAAGTGGCATACAGAGGGGAGGGCAGAGACAGAGTAGGGGACGGGCTTTGGGGGGAAAGGTGAGGGAGGAGATGGGGCTCTGAAGGAGGTCTTCTTCCAGGTAAGACCCAGACCTGAACTTAGAGGCAGAGCCGGACCCAGACCACCCTGGGACCCTCCACCCTGATTTCCTGTGGCACTTCCTGTCTAGACCTCACACAGGCATCTAATCACATGCTGTCTTCTTGTTGAAACACAGGCACATCATCAGATACTTTCTTTCTTCCCTTCCATCCTACTGAGCATAGCAATACAAGCTCTAATATTCAGTAGGCATCAATTGGTCCCTCTTGCATTCATCAAGTTCAATAGTTTTGACCCCCTACTATGTCCTAGGCACATGCCTTTGCCCCAAAACAAAAACAGAGTACAGACTATAGTTGGTAAGGGGAGATCCAGAAGGCATTGGACAGGCAAACTGGTGTGAAAGGGAATAATTCACTGTACATGTTGAGGAGGTTAAGAATGCAGCCCCTACCCCCGCCCCCAGAGACACCCCTGACCTCTAGACACAGGGATTTTCCCTTCAAGTTTTGGCCCTATTTCCCGGATCATAGCCTGGCAGAATGCTTTGTCAAATAAAATGGCAGAAGTATCTCCAAGCTTCTGAGCCCAGTCAGCAAATTCAGGTAGGCGAGGCACTCGGGTATTCTGGGAAAAGTCGAAGGAGAAAAGCTGGTCTCCATCATAAGTTTCAGAGAGTCCAATGTTGGGACTCCAGTCCTGGCAGTACATCGTATGAAGGAACGTGTGGTTTTGCAGTTCATCCTGCCACACTGGGGTAGGAGCTGCAAAGGAGACAGAGAAAGTCAGGGAGGTGAGAGTCTCCTCCTCCTCTTTAGCCTAGAAAACAGCAAGGCATGCCTTAGGTGGAGGAGGTAGGGTTGGGGTATAACCCCTTCTTGTGTCTCTTATTAAGGCTCTCCCTCCCAATGGGGGTAAAGAAGAAATTACAGGACCTCTCCAAATCTTCCCTTGCCCATAAAAATGACAACTGTCTAAAGTTGTAAAAAATAAAATAGGTGTATTTTCTAAAGTGACAGATTCATTTGGGGCACCTGGGGGCTCAGTTGGTTAAGCCTCCAACTTCAGCTCAGGTCATGATCTCATGGTTTGTGGGTTTGAGCCCCATGTTGGGCTCTGTGCTGACAGCTCAGAGCCTGCTTCCGATGCTGTGTCTCCCTCTCTCTCTGCCCTCCCCCACTCACACTCTCTATTAAAAATAAATAAGCATTTAAAAAAATTTTTTTGATTAAATGACAGATTCAGAGTCACAGTGTTAGTTGTGTGTTTGTGTACTGCACAGAGGCATCTGGCCAAGGAAGTAATTGGAAGCTGAAATCTAGCCTGCACTCTGGTCACCAAGCCATGCATCCTGGCACAGGCATGCATCCTCCCAAAAAAGATACCTTCGTCTAATTCACAGAAGGCCATCAATATTTACTTGTAAAGGGCCTGGGTGGGTTCTCTAGTCTTCGAGGGGAGGGTAAAGGAATGGTCATGGCCTCCCCAAGCGACAGATGACACTGCCCCATCCTACCCCCAGACAACATGGTAAACCGAAAAACCAATCTCCAGACTTCTCTTCAGCCACTTCATCAGCACAAAACCTCTCTGAAAACATCCTCACCCCTCCCTCAACCCTCCAGCCCCTGGAGTGTGACAGAACTGGAGGACTGGAGAGCTGCAAAAAATAATCCCTGTTCTTGGAGGCCCCCGGCTAGAATTCCTAGACACACACACACACACACACTAGCAGGAAACTTTCTACCCAGTACCTAACACCTAAAATAAAAGACATTTAGAGTAAGAGGGATCTTCCAGATTATTCTTCCATTCTGTCCCATCCTTTACAGAGAAGGAAACTAAGGATGAATAAAGTTAAGAAAATTTCAAGAATCACAGTGTGAGTTGATGACAGAATGCAGAGTAGAGGCCTAAATAGAACAGTGAATAATCAAATCCCAGCTCGGCCACTTTCCAAGTGTGTGAATTTGAACAAGTTACTTAAACTCTCTGAGTCTCATTTTTTTTTCATCTGTAAAATGGATATTGTAAGCTCTGCTTCAAGAGATTGTCTTAAGTGGAAATATATAAAGCACCTGAGATTGTTTGCCATCCATCCATCCACAGTTGATGTCTTTCCCAACTCTGTGATCATTTCCATTACTCCATAATGCTTCCCACCACTTACAAAGCACAGGGCTTCAAATGCAAAGAAGACTTCAAATGCTCTGGGTGGCTCCCTAGGCTCTAACCCGTCAGGACTGAAGTAAATGAGAGGTACTGTCATACCTTCAGGGGCGGTCCAGGAGTGGGGCAGCAGCCACAGGAGGTGTAAAAACCTTAGCAGTGCAGCTCCCTGCCTCTGCTCATGATCCATATCTTCACACCACACAGTGTGCTACGAGCTACCAACCAGCTGACCCAGGTCCCAGACTCCTTCCCCAGATCATGTTCCGCCAGCTACTTCCACAGTTGCCCTTGTCATTTGGCCAAACCAATCACAGAAGCGTAGGGTTTAACATCATCAGTTGCTGGGGAGAGACGTGGTTCCAGCAACCTCCTGAAGACTTGGTGTTTTCACCAGGGCAGAGTGGGGTGTGTAACTGGACTGGGAGGACAATGGAGGAATGTCTGCCTCCTGCTGGGGATCCCTCTTTAGCATCAAGCTATCAGCCTCAGCCAAGAAACCTAAGCAATGGGCTCTTCAGAGCAGCACCACCTCCTGGCAGAATGCTGTGGTGGAGAAGCTCCTCTTCTCTCAAGCAAATCCCCAGGGCTCTTCAGACCCCACCTCCTCCTCCCTCCAGCCTTCCCTCCTTTTTCTCAAAGAGGTATTCTTCGGGCATTAGCTCCAATTCATTCTGCAGAAATACATGGAGAGGTGACTGGGTGGCTCAGTCAGTTGAGCATTTGGCTCTTGATTTCAGCTCGGGTCACGAGCTCATGGTGGTGAGATCTAGTCCCCTGTAGCGCTCAGCACTGAGCATGGAGCCTGCTTGGGATTCTCATTCTCCCTGTCTCTCTGCCCCTCCCTCACCAGTGTCTCTCCACCCCCACACACACCACACAAATAAATAAACATTTTTTAAAAAGAGAAATACATGAAAAATTTAATAAATGCTGGTATTAGGCCCAGTGCTAAAAATACAAAGATAAATAAAGGGTATTTCTGCCTTCAAAGAGCTTAAAGTCTAGTGGTGGGATCAAGAATGGGCCAAGCGTTTTGAAAGTAGTAACTTTTTGAGGATGGAGGAATAGGTGGAACATAATCAAGACCTTCTAAGAATCTTAAAGGAAAGACAATTTGACCAGCAGAACATGAGGGAAGAGAAAACCATTCCAGGGCAAGAGGTAGGCAGGTCTGTGGAGGTCAAAGGCATTCAGAGCTCCTTCCTTTGGTTGGATGTGAGTGTTGTAGAGGCTAGTCATTGTGTCCCTGTTTGGTAGTGGGGTGTGGGGGAGTGTCAAGATGAGCTAGAAATTCAAGCAAGGGTCAGATCACACAAGCCGTGTGAGACCACAAAGAGGGTCTGGCTTTCAGAGATATTAAAACTGAGAAGTGACACAATTATTTTAACTTTTAGAAAAATTGGTCTGACATTTCAAAAGATGGACTGGAGGTTGGGAAAAAATTGAGACAAAACTGCTGGTCAGAGTCTATATAGTATAGTACATCAAAATAAAAAGTTGCACACCCACACATCCACACACCACCTTTTTTTTTTTAGCAATATAACAATAATTTAGGTGAGAAATGATAAGAGCCTGAATTAAAT
Source organism: Neofelis nebulosa (assembly GCF_028018385.1). Classification (NCBI taxonomy): domain Eukaryota; kingdom Metazoa; phylum Chordata; class Mammalia; order Carnivora; family Felidae; genus Neofelis; species Neofelis nebulosa. The sequence goes on from NC_080787.1 coordinate 35,397,458, forward strand.
CATGAACAGAGGAGACAGAGGGAATAGAATATTAGGCAATTAGGAGGTAGAATCTAAAGGGCTTGGCTACTGATTAGCCCAACGGAAGGATCAAGAATAACACTAACAGTTTCTAGATTGGGTGTCTGGGTGGGTGTAGTGATGGCCTACACTGAAACAGAAATGAATGCCTTAGAAGCAGATTTGATGAAGAAGAGAATGACTTCAGAAATGCTGGACGGCTCAGTTGGTTAATTGTCTGACTCTTGACTTCAGCTCAGGTCATTATCTCATGGTTGGTGGGATCGAGTGACAGCTCCACAGTGACAGCATGGAAGCCTGCTTAGGATTCTCTCTCTCCCTCTCTCTCTGACCCTCCCCTGCAGGCTGGCATACACACACGCGCGCGCGCACACACACACACACACACACTCTCAAAATAAACATTTAAAAATATTTTTAAAAAAGAAAAGATTGAGTTCAGTGTTGTACATGTTGAATCTGAGATGCCAGTGGTAGAGCCACACAGGAGGCATGAGGTATATCAATGGATCTCAGGTATGGGCTAAAAAACCTTGATTTTGGAGTCATCAGCACAAATGTTGAAGCAGAAGCAGTGGATAAGATCACGCAAGTAGGCTGTGCAGACGGAGTGGGAAGTGACACAAGGACATAAGTCTGCATAGGTTCCAACCCCACCCTCTTACAAGTTATCATCCAGGATCTAGTCAGGAACATGGAACCACTCTAGGTATTTCATACTGATGGAGTTTAATACGGAGAATTGGTCCCAAAGATGTTAAAAGGGCAAGAAGTGCAAAAGAAAAAAGTGTGTGTCTGGAGGCCCAAATAGAAAAGAGGAATACCTAGAAATCAGAAGATACTATTGCCCCTCACATGGAATCCATGTCTACATCTGCTGTTGCCCTGGCACAGACACCATTACAGTTGGTTCTGGATCTACTGAAAAGGTTCCATTTTTGTCAAGGCCAGATCATTGAAAAGGTACTTTCTCTACCTCTAAGGCTGGAGTCCAGAATCACCCATTTTTGCTGCTGCCATATCTACCAGCAACTGCCACTCTGTTAGTAACTAAAGCACGAAGCTTCTTGGTTTCTCTTGCCTTCTTATCTCCCACCAGTACCTCCTATTGAGAGACTCTAACAGGAAGCCAACTGGCTAGGACATGCCTTAGGGAATTATGTACCTTACAGATGCCTAGGCTGAAAAGTTCAGAACACAGTATAGGAGGGCATGGCACTGACACCAGAAAATAACCAGTACGCTGAAATGGATTCATTTGTAGGAATCTAGTGACACCAGCAGCATCAAGATAGCTACAAAAGCAAAAAGGAGAGCAAGGAAGAAACAGATTCAGAAAAGTAGAGGTGTTCCATGCAGAAGGACAAGGTCAGTATAATAAAATGCTACCCAGAAGTCAAGGAAGGACTGAAGTGTCCTTAGATTTGGTAATTATGAAACAGTTGACAAATGTATTGAGAGCAGTTTCAGTGTTGCAGTGGGAGTTGATTCCAGATTGTGGTGGGCTAAGAAGTAAGTGGGAGGTGAGGAAGAAACTGTCACTGTATATGCTGGAAGTCTAATAGAGAAGAAAAGGAGAGAAAGACAGAAGGGGTGGGGGAAGAGGCAGCGAGAAAGATTTAATGTGGCAATTAAGTAATCTTAGAAATTAATCTATGCGAGTATGGTCCATCAGTATTTTTCAGACTTTCAAAATCCATACTCCCTTTTGAAAAATAAATAACAGCAGCAATAATAGCCAAAATCAAGAACAACCCTATTATGACCTCCTGGATATCCTGAAACACTAATACATATATTGTACGTGAGCACACTTGTGAATGTGTGTGGTGGGGGAGGGTGGAGTGCCAGGCTTGGGATAGGGTTTGGAAATCATTGTGTTACACTCCAAAAACCAGGGCATTTTCCCAGTGTCCCACTCTTTACGGGCTAACACATCAGCAGTTCCTGTGGTGGGAGAGTCGGGCCCTTGGGGGAAGCAGAAAGGAAGTTTATAACATCACCAGGACTATAGGGGGAGACATATAGCACACAGCCACCTAGAGTCTAAGCCAGGGGTCTGCAAACTTTTTCCAAAAAGGACCAGAAAGTAAATATTTTAGGCTTTGTGGGCAACTCATCTCTGTCTCGTGTGCTCAGCTGCAGCACGAAAACAGCCACAGGCAACATGTAAATGAAACAGCATGGCTATGCTCCCGGTTTCCTCCCAGCTTTTCCTCTCACTTCCTGGGCATCTCCTTCTCAGTCTCCTTCGTGGACCACTTTGTTCCAGTCACTCTTTAAACACTGGTGTTCCCTGGAGTTTTGTTCTTAACTTTCTTTTTGCCTACAGACACGGAAATTTTAATTTCATATAATTTTCATGACATGATTCTTCTTTTGCTTTTTTTCCCCCAACCATTTAAAAATGTAATAATTGTTCTTAGATCTTGGGCCATGTAAAATATGGCAGGCTGGCTTTTGCTTCCATACCACAGTATTCTGAGCACTGCTCTATATGTGTGGTCAGAATTGTGATAGGGAGCCTCACAATAAACCAAAAAAGAGCTCCATTCCCCCTTAGGGATGGCAATTGTTTAATGAATACATTGTGGCCCAGATACAACAGATTGTTTGGGAGGAGATTTGAGGGGAAACAGGAGGAAGAAGACTGGGTGGGAGGGCTAGGAACAGGTACAGCAGACATTGCAACTACTCTGGGTGGGAGGAAAGAAGCAACAGGGTCCAAGTTCTCCACAGACTAGAGTGTGGACAAGATCAGGATGAGCAGAAATATAACCACCCATCATCAAGACTCTGGCGAGATGCAGTTAACTCCTTTCTCTCCCAGTATAAATAGTACCAAGTTCAAATAGTTATGACTACCCTCCCCTCTATGCAATCCTTCTTCCTGTCAGGACTCTCCAACAAGTTCCATAACAGATATTTCAAAGAGAGTCTGTAATTAGTCTGGGAAGGGGTGCCTGTGTGGCTCAGTCCGTTAAGCGTCTGACTCTTGATCTCATCCCAGGTCTTAATGTAATTAGTCTGGGAAGTGGTAATTAAGGGTAAGAGGAGCAAGGTAGCCAGTTCTGTATTCTAGTAACTCACTGTCTCTTTTGGTCATTAGATAGGAATGTCCCTGAAAATAATGGCACCTGTAAATCCAGCAGGCCATGGCTTTCTAACAGCTCTCCCATCCCTTTCTAGTACTGCTCCATTTATTTTTCCTGGCAAGGTGGAATTTCCTGAAAAAGGTGTGGGTTACCATCTTTCCGCTTTCACACTTGCCATTTAATCCGTAACCCTCAACAAAGGATTGTTCACCAGTATTTTTGTGTAGCTAAATCAAATGGATTCTTGGTAACATTTGACACTGTTGGCCATGCCCTCCTTCTTCAAATGGTCTATTTTTTGGCATCCTGAATGGCACTCTCCTAATTTTTCCTCCCACTTCTCTGGCGTCCTCTTCTCCATCTTCTTTGTGGACTCCTTTCTTAAGACTTGCTGTTCCCTGGAGTTTTATCCTCAACCTTTTCTCTTCTTACATTACATTTGTCCTGGATGGCATGCTTTAGTAGCCACCCATTTTCTGATATCTCCCAAATTTACCCCTTGAACTCAGATCTTGGCCTGAGTTCCATACTACCCATATAGTTAACTTTTAGCTTTTTGGACATTTCCACTTGAACTCCACAGCAGTTCTCAAACTGTATTCTCCACAAAAGTCCCATGCAGGACTTCATCTCACAAACCCTGAGATCATGACCTGAACTGAAATCAAGAGCTGGACATTCAACCAACTGAGCCACCCAGGCACCCCTAACTTAACTTTTAAGTTTGTTTGTTTGTTTGTTTGTTTGTTTGTTTGTTTTGAGAGAGAGAGAGAGAGAGAGAGCACAAGCAGGGGAAGGGCAGAGAGAGAGAGGGAGAGCAGGTGCAAGGAGAGATGGAGCAAGCAGGCTCTGCACCATCAGTGCAGAGACGGACACAGGGCTTGAACTCATGAACCGTGAGATGGTGACCTGAGCCGAAACCAAGGGTAGGATGCTCAACCCACTGAGCCACCCAGGCACTCTTTCCCTAACTTAACTTTTAAAATGGCAATTTATTGGAAGGATACTGAACTAGCTCATGAAATTGAAAGAAGAGTGAATAAGCTAGCCTCAGGAAGGGGAGCTTCATGGGCCTTAGCAGCAAGGGTTGAGCTGCCATTAATATGCCTCACTTTTAAAGACCTCCAGCCTCCATCTCTCAAGTTTCACATTGCTGGGAGAGACAATCTGACTGGCTCAGCTGGTATTAAGTGTGTATCTCTAGATACAATTAGCTGTGGCCAGGCACACTATCACCTCTATGTATCAGAGTTATTTCCAGAGAAGGGAGAGTCATCATGAACCAAAAACCACCTCAATACAGCTATCTTCCATATATGGCATCCCTGACACTTGCCTGAGATCATCTGAGGCATAAACATGAGGTCAAATCTATGTATTAATGCATAGATATCATTTCCTAACTGCCTGGGTAAATCTGTGTATTAATGCACAGATAGTTTTTCCTAACTGCCAGATATATATGTCATCTACTTGATGATCTCTGGCCTGTCACAAGATTGCCACAAATTCAAAATATGCTAATATGATTCAATGTTGATTTATTAATAATAAAAATATTTATATTGCACTAACTGATTTCCTTTGGATCTATGACTAAAGGAAGTTTGTGTTTATATGTTTGTTTGTTTGTTTGTTTACTGTGAGGGGCTCCCGGGAGGTTCAGTCCATTAAGCGACTGACTCTTGATCTCAGCTCAGGTCGTGATCTCACAGTTCATGGGACGGAGCCCCACATCGGGCTCTGTGCTGATAGCATGGAGCAGGCCTGGAATATAAGTTAATAAACTTAAAAATAAATTTTAGGGGTGCCTGGGTGGCTTGGTCAGTTAAGCGTCCAACTTCAGCTCAGGTCATGATCTCACGGCCCGTGAGTTCGAGCCCTGCGTCGGGCTCTGTGCTGACCCCTCAGAGCCTGCAGCCTGTTTCAGATTCTGTGTCTCCCTCTGTCTCTGCCCCTCCCCTGTTCATGCTCTGTCTCTCTCTGTCTCAAAAATAAATAAACGTTGAAAAAATATTTTTTTAATTAAAAAAATAAATTTAAAAAATAAAAATAAATAAAATCTTTTTAAATAAATAAATAGGGGCGCCTGGGTGGCGCAGTCGGTTAAGCGTCCGACTTCAGCCAGGTCACGATCTCGCGGTCCGTGAGTTCGAGCCCCGCGTCAGGCTCTGGGCTGATGGCTCGGAGCCTGGAGCCTGTTTCCGATTCTGTGTCTCCCTCTCTCTCTGCCCCTCCCCCGTTCATGCTCTGTCTCTCTCTGTCCCAAAAATAAATAAAAAACGTTAAAAAAAAAAAAATAAATAAATAAATAAATAAATAAATAAATAAATTTTACTGTGAAAAATATCAAACATACATGAAAGAGAAGAATCTAATAAATCCCTATGTACTCTCATGAGTTTCAATACTTTTCAACCTTCTAAAACTCTTCCATCCTTGTTTCATCTATTCTCCCGTCCCACATCCGTTTTTGTTTTCACCCCTGGGATATCTTAAACAAATTCTGTCATTACATGTCACCAGGAAATATTTCTAAGAAATATTTCTAAGAAAATAACTTTTCTTTTAATATAATACACTACTATCACCACAACCAACAAAATTAAAAACAAATGCTTAACTTCATTTAAACCAATCTGTGTTCATTTTTCCCCAATTATCTCACAAATGTCTAAGATCAAGAAATTTTATTTTCTTTTTTTTTAAGTTTATTTATTTATTTTGAGAGAGAGAGAGCTGGGGAGGGGCAGAAAGAGAGAGAGGGAGAGAGAGAGAATCTCAAGCAGGCTCCATGCTCAGAGTGGAGCCCAGTGCAGGGCTCGATCTCACATACCATGAGATCATGACCCGAGCCAAAATCAAGAGCTGGATGCTCAACTGACTGAGTGACCCAGGCACCCCTAAGAGAAAATTTTAAATGAAAAGCAGTGTCTTATGGTTTCCAAACTGCATTCATTTCAAAAGTATTGGTGAGTTTTCTATTTTACATTATGTCTTATAAACCCGTTAATGGTTCAGTAATGAATTCTATCAGGTGAATTAAGTTTAGCAGTTACTATTTTGAATGCACCTCCATCTCAAAGTTTACAAAACTAAACTCATCACCTTCCCTTCCCAACAAGTTTCCACTCCTATATTCAAGATCTCAATAAATAATTTGACTATCCAATCAGTCATCCAAGCTACAAATTTGTGAGTCAACCTTGACAACTTCATCTTCCTCAAACCTTCTCATCTAATTGTTTACCAACTCCTATCAATTTGACCTTGTTAATATATTTTGAATCTGTCCTTTTCTTCCCATTCCCAGTGGGTCAGGCCTTCATTGATTTGCTTGCTTTTTCCTGGATTACTTATTCTTGATCTGTCTCTTGTCTTATTTTCCAGTGCTGCCAAAGGAATCTTTTTATTATACATATTTGATCACATCATACTTTTATATAAAAAACCTTTGATGATTCTCTGTAATCTGTTTGCCTTAGTACGATGCTTAATGACCTGGATCCTATTTAACCTACTTCTATATGTCCTTTGAGATGAAATCTCACCTCCTTCAGGAAGCTTTGGAACATAGAGTGGAGATTAGTAGCCTCTTCAGCATGCTTCCACAGCACCCTGTGCCTGCCATTACCATCATTTTTATTGTATTATTCTATTTGTATATTTGCTTCATGGTCACCTCACCCTCACTGCAGGATCCTTAAGGAATCATGTCCTATTCTTTCTTTTTACATTCTTAGCATCCACCAAGAAGGTCTACCAAGTAACTACTCACTGGACGAATGAGCTATCACTAAGGATGTTGAAACTGACCCTGAAGAGCCTTCAAGCGTTAGATGAATGATAGATAATCCCTTCCAGTACAGATACTTCACAGTAGGTCTTCCTAGGCATGCCTATGGGCTACTCTGCAAATACTCCCTCCTCCCAACTGCCTTCCCTGTGCATCCCACTTTTCTCCCCACTTTTCCCATTTCATTCGAGGTCCTTCCCAAGCTCCTTGCCAACTGTCACTTTCTTCCTACTCCCTTCTACCTCCTATTTCAGAGCCTGAACCTAGCCATCCAGCTCTCATTTACCCTCATTCCCAGCTCAATGTATCTCTTCACACCCATATTCATTCTTTGCTTTAGCCACCTTATTAGGATGTAGCAATTCTGTCAACTACTCTACAAGGTTGGAATTTATTATTCCATATATAAACAAGAAAACCAGGGCTCAAAGAGGTTTATTTATTTATTTATTTATTTATTTATTTATTTATTTAGCAAATATGTACTGACCACCCTCTATATGCCTGGCAGTATGCTGGACACCAGACATCTACCGTCAACAAATTTATAATCTAGTAAAAACAGAGACACTGATCAAGTAAACAAACTTATAAAAACAAATTCTAAAAGGCACTATGAAGGAAAAGAACTGAGATCTGTAAGACTAACTGGAGTGGGGAACCACTGATACTGAGTAGGAGTTAGTCAGGCAGAGTGGGAAGAATGCTCCCATGGAGGGAACAGCGTGTGTAAGGCCCTAAGACAGGCAAGAGACTGGCTCATTCAAGGACATGAAGGAAGATCAGTGTGGTTGGAGCATAATCAGTGAGTAGGAAGAGACACTAGTTGAGGCCAGAGGCAGGCAGAAAAGCAAGACCACATGGGATCTTGTGGACCACAGGGAAGGCTTGGGCTCTCTTCTAAGCACAGTTAGTCCTGAGACTGTGACTGCTTTATTCCTTATCTCACGTGTGAATGCACACTAAGATTTCTAGCTGATCTACCTCCAGTATCTCAGAAGCCAATCCATGTGCACACTGTTGCCAAATAAATCTTCCAATAAAGGTAGCTCTCACTTCCCCTCTCAGAAACGTAAATAGCTCCTTTCTTTCTACTATATTTTAGTCTGCATTACTTGGCCTGGGTTTTCAGGTCTCCCATACTCTGCATTCTATCCCCAAACTACAGAAACTGCTCTCCATTATCAGTAATGACTCCTAGTGCGTCTTTCCCCTTTGTTCCCTTACACCTATTGGCAGAATCTCATTTGTTCATTCAATCAGAACAAGGTTCTTAACCTAAGGTCCACATGCCACAAAATTCAAGGGTCCATGAGCTTGGATGCAATTTTTTTTATTTTCAATAACATCTAATTGAAATTTAATTTTGTGAATGTAGAAAATAAATCTTTGTAGTGCTGGCAGTACCTTTAATGTTGTCATCAATAGAAATCATCAATTAATATTTTCATATCACATATACAGACATCTCAAACTATCTCAAAATATGAGCTGTTAGACCTGCCAATAAATCATTTTTATGTGTTAAGAACCACATGTATTATATTAATATGGAAGCATATATTACTGGATCATCACACATTTCTTTAAACATTCTGATAACTGTATATTTCATTTATCTATTTACAAAGAGTATTGTCAGACAAGGTCCAAAGGCTTCACCACACTGCCAAAAATGTTCATAGCACAAATAAGTATGACAACCCCTGATTAGTCATTCATTTAACAAATGAAGTCCTTACTGGAGCCCTCTCTTGTTCTGGCCCCTCTTCACATTCTGTTGTTCTGCTTTTCCTTCTTGTCTGATGCTCTTTCATTGGTTCCACTTCCCATTCTGTTCCCTGCATGAGGATCTAACCCAAAGCTCAATCTTTGGCTCACAACTGAATTCTGTTTCATACTTCCTCCCTTAGAAATCTCACCTACCTACATGACTGATTCAAACATCAATTCAAAGATGACTCCCAAATCAACCTTTCCTAATCTTTTTTCCTCCAACTTCAATCCTAGATTTTAAACTACCTGCTGTGTCGAGCAACCAGAAAAACAGACCTGTTCCTATTCACAGGCAGACGGCCTGGGGTTCAAATCCCAGCTCTGATCACTTACTAAAAGTGTGGCACAAGTAAATTATCTAACATCTGTTGCTCCAGTTGCTTCATTTGATAAATGGGGGTGATAATAATAGTATCTACTTTATTAGGTTATATGAATTAAGGGTTAACATATGTATAGCACTTATGACATTTCAAGTACTCAATAAATGTGAGCTATCACTGGTCTCATCTCCTTTCAACCCCTGACACTCGTATTTGGTGTTTATTAAAAGGTGCAGTGCTAGCCATTGGGAATATAAAGATAGAGTTCTTACCTCATGACATAACATTGATCAAGTCATTTCTCCAAAACTTTCAGTGACTCCCCAGCTGGTCCAAACTTAATGGCACTGGAAATCCTTTACAATAGTGTCTCAAATAAATTTAGCTTCCAGTCTTCTCTCCTCTGACTCTACTTCTTATATATTCATATATATTTTACTCTGGCCAGATTGGACCACACTTCTCTCTGTGAAGATGACCTGGCTGTCCTGCTTCTGTCCTTCCCTCACACCATTCCAATGTCTAAATTATGAGCTTGACAGCAATGATTATGTCTTACTACAATTATTTCCCCAATACTATGAATGATGCCCTGTAAACACGCACATTACAATCTTATCTAAGTTACACATTTAAGAGACAATTTCCTTCCACATTTGCTCACTTTGTGAGCACCTCACATTGGCCAGTTGCTGTGCCAGGAGCTGTGGGTATTTTGAAAAAAAGAATACAAGATGTCCCCGTTCTCAAGATCAAAGCCTAGTAAGGGAATCATGTAATCACATAAATGTCATTCACCATGAAAGGTGCAATCATAAGAGCAAGGGACCCCAAAGAATGAGCAGTCAGCTCAATTTGGAAGGCAAGAGTAGGCTTTTCAGATGATGGATTTGGGGCTTAGATGGATTGGAGAAGAGCTTATTCTGTGTAAGAGAGCAGTATGTGTCAAATACAGAGACATAAAACACAATGGTTGTCTGGGGAACAGTTCATTTATGGCTGGAGTATAAGGCCCAAGGGGAAGTGGCTAGACAGAAAGCTGGTGAACTTTCTGGTAAGCATAGGCATTTGGACTTTATCACATGGGCAATGAGGAATCAATATAGGGTTTAAACAGTAGCATATGGCCAGAGCTGTATTTTGGAAAGCTCACTCCTGGCAGTATTGTGGCAGAGGCAGAGAAGAAAATCTAAAGCAGTACTGTTCAACAGAACTTTCTGCAATGATGGAAATGTTCTATCATTTCTGCTGTCCAATATGACAGCCACTAGCCACATGTGGTTAACGAGAATTTGGAATGCAGCTAGTGCAACCAAGGAACTGAGGAATTTAATATTAATTTAAATAGTAACATGTGTCTAGTGGCCATGTATTGGACAGTACAGCTTTAGAGATAGAGAAATCAGTTAGGAACCTGTTGATGTAGCTCAGGTGATGGGTCTATGACAGAATGTGATTCAGTAAATACTTTAGAGGCAAAATGATAAGTCTAGTGGATATAAAGTTGTGGGGAAAAAATCAAGAATGGGCTCCCAGATTCCAGGCTTTGTGACTGAATAGCTACAATTGGCCAGGATAATACAGAAGATCTAGCATGCACAGATTGCATCAATCTGGAACTTGCTGACATCTCTGAGGGTTATCCAAGTGGTAATATTTAGTAGCAAGTTTAGTTCAGGAGTCTTCTGAACTCTGTAAAGATACACATTTGAGAGGCTTAGAGCCATTAAGTGAGATTACTCAGAGAAGATGAACAGAACTAGAAGCAAACTGAGGCAAAATCCTCACAAACATCAACCCATAGGAAGAGGCTGAAGAAGAGTCCACAAAGGAGACCAGAGAGGAGCAGTTGAACAAGTAGGAAAAGAAACAGGTGAGACTGGTAACAGAAATCAAGGGTGTAGAGAATTTCAGGAAGTATGATCAAATGTCAAATGTCTCATAGGACAAGTAAGGTGAGAACTGAAAAGTGCATCCCGACTTTGCCAATTAGGACGTTCTTGGTGACATCTGCCAGAAGTTTCAATAATGGAAGAAATGGGCTGAAGAGTGGGAATGGGGCTGAAAGGGGAAAATTTAGATGATATTTTCAGGTCTTGACTGTGCAGAGTAGCTCAGAGGCAAATAGTCTACAAGACAGATATTGATAAGGTTTTCTTTCCTTTTTTTTTTTTTTTTTTTTTTTGAGGCTGACAAACCAGTAGAAGGGAGACGTTAAAAATGCCAATGGGAATGAAAGATACCTTTAGAATAACAGATAAGGTGGACCAGGTCTAAAGAAAAAGCATTCTCCTGCAGGAGAAAGTTCTCCTGCAGGTTGGCTCTTCTGTTCTGTTCTATCGGTAGAGAATAGGGGTTACGAAGATTTGAACCCACACATTGAGGGTCAAGGAAATTACTGGCTACAAACAAATAAAAGGGCTGCTTTAGGTGGCAACAGAATCACCGTAACATCCTTGATTCAACATTGAGAGAATAGAGGACAAAGCCTTAGGAAAAAGTAGAAGAGTTTTAACTTAAATGGTAGAGCATGGTAGATCATGCAAGAAGTGCATGAATGGTAGATCAAGAAGAATGTGATCAGAGAGCTGGTAAGTTTTGTAGGAGGCAAGGAGTGGAGATGGCAGGTCTCAGTGAAACGATGAAGTCTCGGTAGGTTCAGGGGAAATCAGAGGCTGTAAAGCTGCCGAACAAAATGCCCACATTCACAGTCCGCACTTCATCTCCGTGCCCACATTCACAGTCCGCACTTCATCTCCCACCGGAGGCACCAAGGTGATAACTCCCTTTCCCCTGGTCGAACTACTCTACACCCGGGGAAGGGCCCCACCCTGCAAGCCCTCACATCTCCAGGTCCAAGTTCCCACCGTCCTTCACGGACAACAGCCTGGCGGCGCGCGTTTCCGCTGGACTCTGTCCAGGACGAACTAAGCGGCACTTTACACCTGCCTAAAAGGAACCAAGTCAGGCCGCCCCGGGGCGCCCGGTGAGGCGGCCAGCAACGAGGGAGGAGCCGCCGAGGGAAGGGATTTGCGCGCCGCACCCGTTTCCGCTCCACCCACAGCGCGCGCTCCCAGCACAGGCTAGGGAGAAGCCGTGCCTGCGGACGCATGCGCTCTGCTGCTCCCTCTCGCGGTCTCCCGCGCTCCTTTCCCCTCCCCCAATCCGATCGCACTCTTGCGCCTGCGCAGTGGACGATCCCGGCTGCGGCAGCCATGCTGAACCCGTACGGAGAGGCTAGTGGGGGGGACAAGGTCGACGACAGCGGGATAGGAAGACGGGGATATGGAGAAGCAGCGGCATTAGAACACCATGGGTCTCTGGAGCTAGGCCAAGGCCATGGGGCCTCCTTGGTCCCTGGCGCGACCCCCAGAAACCTTCGGAAAACTGGTCCTCGTGGAGGGGGGCAAAGGGGGATGGCTGGCACGTGACCTGGGTCAGCCAATCTGGGTGTTGCTGACGTGGCGGCGCGGTCCCGATCATCTCCCCACCCCCCAGCTCCGTCGGGAAGGGAGGGGCTGGGGGTTACGCCCCCTCCCCCAACACAGCTTCAGTTTCCCGGGGGGGTGACACCCCGGATTACATCCTCCTTCCCCCTCCCCCCGCATCAAGCCGAGGGGAACGTGGGCTCCCCCCTGGAAGATTCCAGGTTCCAGGTGAGAAGGGGCCCTTGGGGGGCGGGGATGTTGCTGGTTATTTAAATGCTTAACCAATGGTGGGGAGTCGGGGGGGGGGGTAATTCTTGGGGTTCAGAGAAGAACCTGAGTGTGGGAGGGTTTGTCCTTCAAACAGTTTACAGCCAATGGGAGCTTGGAGGGGGGGGGGGGGCGAGAGCGGGAGAGGGCCCCTCATATGGGGGAGGGGAATGGCCAACCTCATGCCTCCATACCAGTTGGAGGGCAAAGGGGCGTGGGGGCGGTGTGTCCCCCCCAAACCATTCGTCCCCTGGGGGTAGAGGAGTCCAGAGCCAGGTGAGGCTTCCTTTTGACGGCCGGAGGGAGGGGTGACCTAGTGGGCTGAGGTGTGGGAGTGGTGAATGTATTTCCTACTCTTGGGATGTGAGTGGGCAACCCGGGTTGTGAACTGAGATTGTTTCCGGGCGCCCACTCCCTTTCTCTCCAGAGACTCTGGAAGGAGCATTTCTGTGCTTTTGTGTCAGCGGTAGGAAGCTCGCAGTCATCACATGGCATGCTGGAGGTTACGCTTCGAGTCGCTTATCGAATTTGTGTGCATTCACGTGGACACGGCCTGTGGAGCCTTCTGCACAAACCTTCGTTGCCTTGGTGGGGTCTTAGCTCAGCATGTTGCCCCAGGCTGGGGAGGGCTTACAGGCTAAAAGCTTGGGGTTCGCTTGAGAGCAGAAACCCAAACCCTAGGTGGGTGCTGGGAGGGCGGTAGAAAGCGTGGTCTGAGACAGGAGGGAGTGAGGCTTAGGACCTGGAATGATTTCACAGCTCACAAGGTTTCGGGTTTCTCCAGGGTGGCGTCTTTTGCCTCCTTCGTCCCTTCCCCCATTCCTGAACAGTTCTCTCCTTGTGTACTGCGGGGGAGGGAACGGAAAGGAGGGAAGAGTTACTTTTCCAAATTCCTGACTAGCTGTTAGCCTCCCCTGTGACTCATGTGGGGGAAGGGAGGATTGGGAGGGAGTGGGGAGCAGTGATTTTCCGGAATGCAGGAAAGTAAGCCAGTCGCTTTCGAAGACCCAGAATCTTCGCAACCTCCTAAATTTTTCTTCTCGGCTGGCCCCCTAATGGGCCTCTGCAAACTTGCGAGGCCTCGGCCGGAGAACTGCAGATTTAGGAGGCTGGGCCACTAGGGGGAGGGGAATGGGGGGGAGGGGAGAAGGCCTCTCAAAGTTGCTGTGTCATTGCCCTCCCTGCTGCAGCCACCCGCGCCAGCCCGCATGTACTTGTGGGGCCGAAGCCTGATCCCTGCGTGGGGGAGGGCGGTAGTAATAGGGGAAGAGGCTTCCTTCCCGGTGTGCACTTCCCCCCGCAGGGTTTGCCCGACTCGGGTGGTCGAGAAGACGTGAGATTGGCGGCCATTTTAGACGCAGTAACCGAGGTTAGGGCTCAAGAGCTACTGCGAAAGGAGGAAGGGTGATGTGGTTGGAGCGCAAGGACCTAGGCCCTCACGAGCTTTTCCGGGGTGGTGGCCTCTTATGTTCGTTGATTTACATTAATTTCTTTTCTCAGATATGCAGTCTGTTTTCTATCTTGGTATCCAGAGAAGGGGAGATGGAGGGAGAAGGAGACCTCCCGCTCCATCCCAGGTTGGGGATAATTCACTCCCATAAGGGGACGAGGGTGGGTGGGCCCAGAGATGGCTTGAGAGATCTTGGCCTCATTGTAATTCTGGCTCTTTATTCCTAAGTAGTCTAACCTTATTCAGGTAACTAGAGTGTGGGGAAGACTTGGTGGGTGGGTTGGGGGAGGGGGCGAGACTGAGCTCCCAAAATGGCTCCTGCCCCTCCTCGGAGGCGGACGGCCCAGGGGGGAGGGGAGGAGGGGAGAGAAAGAGGGGGAGGGCTAGTCTGAGCCGCTGCCGCCGCCTCCTCCGCTCGCCCTCCTCCCTGGCGCTGACCGATGGACCAGCCGCTCCGTGGGGAGGACTCCGGACCCTGGTGGGGGGATGGGGGAGCCCTGCCGCCCCCATGGCGGTGGGACCCTAATAGGGGGGTGTGGGCCTGCCCTCGGGGTTGGGGAGGGCCGGGAGCTTGGGGAAAGGTCTGAGCTCGCCAGGAGGGGGAGGGTGTTCACCCTGATTCGCCCCTCACAGGACTTGCTTTTTCCGCTCTGAGCCAGGCACCGGAATGAAGTTTAGGGAGGAGGTGGGTTTCGATTTCTAGAGTATATCGGTATGTTTGGAGCTCTTTCTCCCACTAAGGGCTGCCGGGATTTTGTCGAGCAGGCAGATACTTAATAGTTAACTGAAGGTATGAGCAGGGAGGGATTGGAGAGGTGCTTGGGTGCAAGTTTTGGGAACGTGTTCTAGATTTGGTTGTGTTGATAAGCCTTTGGGAGCCCAGATTGTTAGTGTTTTGCCTTTGTTTTTCGATTTTTTGAACTGGGGAAAGACGGGGAGGCTTCTAATAATGCGGCAGGCCTGTATTTTTGATTGTGGAGTACGGGAACGGTAGATCCCTTCTTTGTTACTTCTGGGAACCCTTAGTTATTTGCCAGAGAAGCAGGCCGCGCGTTCTAAGATGGCGTCTTCTTCCTCGTTTCAGATTCTTCACTGCAGCGGCGCCTCTGCCGAGAACAACAACCCGCCGGGCGTCCTGCGGCCACACCCTGGCGGGCCCAGGCTGGTTACACCCACGCGGCCCCCTCCGGTCCGGTCGGTGTGGCCAATGGAGGAGCTACGAATGGCACGACCTGCCCGAGCTTGGCAGTCGCCGGTGGTACCGGGCTTGGACGCCTGGGAAGACTTTGTTGGAAGGGGAGGCGGGGAGAGGGTGCTGCACCCATGCCAACCTGTTTCCCTGGAGTCGCCGAACCACAGCGCAGCCAATTGGCTCAAAGATGTGGCGGGTTGCCTGTTCCCTATGGGTCTATGCGGCACTCTTCTGCCTAGTGACTGACACCTTGGAAATGAAGCTTATGACGTCATCGCTCCAGTCAACCAATAGAAAGCGCTCCCGCGGAGAGGTGTTCCTCCCCTTTCGACTCTGCTTCTTCACGCGCGTGAGCGAGCGTGCGCGCGCGGAGGGGGTGGGGGAAATCTCGAGCACGGTGGCGCGCATGAGCGACGAAGCTCCTCCTCCCTGCCTATATATAAAGGGCTGGCGCGGGGCTCGGCGGCGCCATTTCGCGCTGGAGTGGAGCAGCCTCTAGAACGAGCTGGAGGATTCTGCGTACTGATAGAGAGCCTTCGAGTCGTCGGGGGCCGCCATTGCAATCCACGTCCATCCGTTTGGAAATGGCCTTCGTCTCGGCCTATGACCGGCCCCGGCGGACAGTGCAGACCCCATAGAAGCCCCCGACGCTCCCCTTTTTCGGGCCCCGCCCAATCCTCGGAGTCTGTCCACCCCCTCTACTCCGCCCTCAAGAGGATTTCAAAGATGGAGGCGGCGGCTCCCTAAACCACTTTTCGTGTTCATCCGCCTCCATCCGAGATCGAAACGGGACCTCGTCCGCTGCGGGCAGTCCCAGCAGGAAGAGGGGATCCTTGCAGATGAACAACGGGCAATATTGACGACGGTGTCCGGGATTGGGGGCCGTCCTAGTGTTTGAGGAGTCTGTCCCCCCTCGCTCGCCCGCCTCTGCTGAGGCCGCCGCCATTTTCTCACCGTCCGCCTCCCGCGGAGCGCGCCAAGCTGCTGGGAGCTCCTCGAGAAGCAGCGAAGAAGACTGTTTTCGCGCCGGCCCGGCGGGGGGGTTATCGCCTGGAGGGCCAAGGGCAGCGGCCCTCCACCCCCCCCCGCACTTCCCGGGTTATGCTGGACCGGGCGGTAAGGGGAACCGAGGCCATCCGGACTTTTCGCGGCTGAGGGCAGTGCCGGTTCCCCGTCGTCAAGATGCTGCAAAACGTGACTCCCCACAGCAAGTACGTCCCCGCGATCCGCGTGTGGGAAGGGGACGTTGGGTTGCGGCACGGGAATGTGGGACGTCGGGTTCTGAGGGAGGACGGAACCGACTCTGGCGCGATGCTGGTTCGCGGCGCGACTGTTAGCTCTCGGGGGCTCGCGGGGGGGGGGGGGGTGGCGGTTTGGGAACGGTGGTAGACGGCCAGACACTGCGTATGGCGGGAGTATAGGTTGTCCATTTATACGTTAGTTTTCCCGCCGTGGTCCAATCGTGATGTAGCCCGGCAGAGCTAGGTTGGCAGCGTAATGTAATGGGAAAAGACGTTGAGTGGGTTGCCGGTCCTGCGGGTGGTGGGTCTGTCGTCTAACAACGGTTTGTCATAGGTCTTTTGGGGTGTTTCGTGGCCACATCTGATCTTATAGGGTTGCCATGGTGATAGAGCCTCAGCCTGGCTACGGAGATTCCCACAGTAGGGTAGAGGCATTACTTTTGGCTATGGGTTGTTCTGCCCAGACTAGGTCATTGAATTTGTCTTTAAGTGACCGGGTCAGTTTTGGGTCGGGGGTTTGCGTGCGTTTTGTTTGGAGGGGATGTTTTTGATGGCTTTGAGACTTTCGTTTGGGCAAGAGGGTGGAGCTAAGGATTTTTTAGTCCAGCTCTGCGGATGTAAACAATGAGATCTCGGTGTAATGTCTACAGTCTTAGGTCCTAGGGAAACACCGGGTCCGGAGGAGTACCAAAGAGTGTAAATTTGAATCGCTCTTGGCCACTGATTTCCAGAGTCTGGTGCTAGAGTGGGAGCCGTTAATTTTATTTTTTTGGCGGGGTCAGGCGTGTTCTATCACTCTTGGGCTGGAACTTGCTGACCTTGACTGGGGATTGGGCCGGCTCTGTATTTGAGTTCTTTGGGGAAAAGAGATGAATTTGAATAATTCTGGGGTCTGGTAGCTGTGTTTTTCCAGACTATGAAGTCTGACAAATGCTCCCTTCCTTGTCGGAAATTTTAAGTTGGTAAGGTTTTCCGTTAGATTTTTGGTTCATTTTCTGCTTTAAACTAAGCAAAGCTTGTGGGGAGGATGGTGATCTCTTGTGCCCAGATGGATTCTTAGGTGTTTCATCAGCATTTTATGAAATTTTCTCCCTGTTTTGTTCCCTTCCTCTTTTCTCTTTTCACCCGTTTCCCTCAGGCTCTACCACCATGGCAACCACCTAGCCCCTAGTGAGGAGGAAGCTTGGGTTTTGAGCTTCTCAGCCCCACCCATTTTGCTTAAGTCCCATCCCCTAAAGCTTGTGGTGTTCAGATGCTATGCTGTGCTTTATCAGAAACCATTGGGAAGGGTTTTTTTTTTTCTCGTTTAAGTGGAAGTGCAGATGATAAGAGTTTTCAAGAGTCCAGAAGGGGGGCTGGGAATAGGTGTACTAAAAATGGAGGAACCAGAGGGGGGTGGGGGGGTGGGGCAAGAACAAAAGCTCCACAGACTGTTTGGATATTGGTTGTGGTTAAGAATAATTTCCATAAGTTTGATTACTTCTCACTAAGTTCCAAGCCTGGATTTATTGGGTGTATAGTGTAACTGGCTGTACTGGGTTTTGTTTTGTTTTGTTTTTTTTCCATGAAATTGCCACATCTAATTATGTTTCCCATTTCACAGGCTCCCTGGGGAGGGGAATGCAGGGTTACTGGGGCTGGGCCCAGAGGCAGCAGCACCAGGGAAAAGGATTCGAAAGCCCTCCCTGTTGTATGAGGGATTTGAGAGCCCCACAATGGCTTCAGTGCCGGCTTTACAACTGACCCCTGCCAACCCACCACCCCCGGAGGTGTCCAATCCCAAAAAGCCAGGACGGGTTACCAACCAGCTGCAATACCTGCACAAGGTGGTGATGAAGGCTCTGTGGAAACATCAGTTTGCATGGCCTTTCAGGCAGCCTGTGGATGCAGTCAAACTGGGTCTGCCGGTGAGTAGGGATGGGATATTGGAGTGGGGGGAGGCATTGGGAATGAAAAAGAATGTGTGTGAGTGGAGGTGGGCTGCTTAGTGTAGGTGCTGCGGCCCCTAGGGAGTTCCCATCTCTCTCCTGTAGGGCAGATAGCCACCAAATTTCTGGATTCTTGGTCCTTTGTGATTATTGATCCAACAGCTTGCTATCTTGGCATCTCTCATTGTGCCCTCCATGTGTCCTTCCTTAACTTTTGTGCCCTGGCTCCATTTTACAGATTCCCACCCCAGGTTGGGAGAGGACCACGGTGGCCAAAATTCTTAGCTTCTTCCTCTCCCTCATGCAGCCCATGGATAGCCAGCCCCAGAGGTAATGTCACAGGATGGGAAACCTTCCAGAGTTGGGAGGGAGGTGGGTGGTTAGAGAAGGGCACTAGGGGCCTCCCAACGGGTGCTAAGAATCCCATTCCATTATTTTTCTGTCCTTAGTTTAATTGGGGCCGCAGTTTAGGGGACTACATACTTTGATGCATAGGGGGTGTGTATGTGCGTGTTTGCTGGGGTCAGTGGTTTGCCTAGGAAAACCAGCATTTATTTTTCGTTGGTTCTGACCTAGCATTTCTTTCTTTAGGATTATCACAAAATTATAAAGCAACCTATGGATATGGGTACTATTAAGAGGAGACTTGAAAACAACTATTACTGGGCTGCCTCAGAGTGTATGCAGGATTTTAACACCATGTTCACCAATTGTTACATCTACAACAAGGTGAGTTTTTCTGTGTGTTTATTAGTAGATGGAGAGAGAATGATTCTGATATTGTTAGATACTTTGCTGGCATAATGTTTGTTTTTTACTGTGGAAGGTATTTTCAGAGTAGGGAGGATCTAGAAAATCTGAACTCTAAAGGATAGCACTGAACACAAGTGATGTGGCTTCAGAGATCTATAGTGGTAAAGGTTATTTAAGTAGAACATTTTCATACTTGGGGATGGTGGCCCTGTTTCTCAAAGAGAAACCTCCAGAGAGCTGAGTTGAGCAGAATCTATTCTCCTTGACGTTCTCATTCTCTTATTTTTTGAGTTTTTTTTCTTTACTGCATTTTGAGGGACAGAATTGGGGAAGAACATGGAAATAAGTGGCCCAGTGTAGGTAATTTTCAGTACTTGATGACAGAGATGTCTGTCTGAGCAGATGGGTAGTTTTGATATTTGGGTCTAGGAATTCCTCTCAGGAAAATGGTTTGTCTTTAGCTGGCATTTGAACCTTTCTGTTTGTGTTCCCTGTAGCCCACTGATGATATTGTCCTGATGGCACAAACATTAGAAAAGATCTTTCTACAGAAAGTAGCATCGATGCCACAAGAGGAACAAGAGCTTGTGGTGACCATCCCTAAGAACAGCCACAAGAAGGGGGCCAAATTGGCAGGTAGGAAGAGTGGCAGGCAGTTTTGCTAATGGAGACCAAAAGATGGAAAAGGTAATAGAACTAATCTTTTTTTTTTTTTTTTTTTTAAGCACTCCAGGGCAGTATTACAAGTGCCCATCAGGTGCCTGCTGTTTCTTCTGTGTCTCACACAGCCCTATATACTCCACCACCTGAGATACCTACCACTGTTCTCAACATTCCCCATCCGTCGGTCATCTCTTCTCCCCTTCTCAAGTCTTTACACTCTGCTGGACCCCCACTCCTTGCAGTCTCTGCAGCTCCCCCAGCCCAGCCCCTTGCCAAGGTAACAGATCTGTGGATTTCTTTTGGGCGTTGGGAAGGGAAAAGACTCGGATGAGGTGGACCCTGGAGTAAAAGGCTCCCATCTTGTGTGTTTTTTTCTGCAGAAAAAAGGCGTAAAGCGGAAAGCAGATACTACCACACCTACTCCTACAGCCATCCTGGCTCCTGGTTCCCCAGCTAGCCCCCCTGGGAGTCTGGAGCCTAAGGCAGCACGTCTTCCCCCTATGCGTAGAGAGAGTGGCCGTCCTATCAAGCCCCCACGCAAAGACTTACCTGACTCCCAGCAACAACACCAGAGTTCCAAGAAAGGAAAGCTGTCAGAACAGTTAAAACATTGCAATGGCATTTTGAAAGAGTTGCTCTCTAAGAAGCATGCTGCCTATGCCTGGCCTTTCTATAAACCAGTGGACGCTTCTGCTCTTGGCCTGCATGACTACCATGACATCATTAAGCACCCCATGGACCTCAGCACTGTCAAGGTACCCACTGCATGGGGCAGATGGGATGCTCAGGCAGTGATTGGAACTTTGGGCTCAATAAAAACAATCGGTCACTTATGGGCATACAGCAGTCTTGATTCTTGGTATTTTATTTTTTACAAAATGGTAATGGAGCAGAAGGCTAAGTACTTGATAATTAAGTTTGTATTTCTTGGAGTTTCAAACTGTATGGTGAGTTCTGTCTTTAGATCAATCCTATCCATGTACGTTTAAGTCCTACTTTGGAGCATTGGGTTAGGGGAGTATGGGGTTGGAAGGATAGTATAGTCAGAGGCCACTCACCCCTATCACTTAGAAATGGTTTTTTTTCTAGATGTAGATATTTCTTCAACCCACCCAAATTTCTTTGACTTCAAACTTGAACCCCAGGGCATAGATCTTTAAGGTCATCCCTATTGTGCTCTCAAGAGAGGGCTACTCTTGTGGTGTCTGGGGTTGGCAGGGAAAGGTGAGTCTCCCTGCCTGTGCAGCTTCTGATGCTGCCTCCTTCTGCAGCGGAAGATGGAGAATCGTGATTACCGAGATGCACAGGAGTTCGCTGCTGATGTGCGGCTTATGTTCTCCAACTGCTATAAGTACAATCCCCCAGACCACGATGTTGTGGCCATGGCACGAAAGCTGCAGGTGAGTGGCACAGTTGAAATTTGAAGAACAAATGGGTCTGGGCAGAGGTTTTGTCATTTGCTACACAATCTCATTATGAGGATCTCTCAGTATGCATTGTTAACAAACTGGAACTATACCAACTATATCACTAATTGGCTGGGTATAATCAGGGCACAATTTGCTGACTGAGTGGAGTCTGCTTGGAATTCTCTTTCCTCTCTGCCCCTCCCTCACGTGTGCCTTCTCTCTCAAATATACTCAAAAAAATACCAAGGCACAATTCACTAGCATGGTTTTGAATGTGCTTTTTTACTCCTAGGATGTATTTGAGTTCCGTTATGCCAAGATGCCAGATGAACCACTGGAACCAGGGCCTTTACCAGTCTCTACTGCCTTGCCACCTGGGTTGGCCAAATCCTCTTCAGAGTCCTCCAGCGAAGAAAGTAGCAGTGAGAGCTCTTCTGAGGAAGAAGAGGAAGAAGATGAGGAGGATGAAGAGGAAGAAGAAGAGAGTGAAAGCTCAGACTCTGAGGAAGAAAGGGCTCATAGATTGGCTGAACTACAGGAACAGGTATTTTGTCACTATAATCAGTTTATTTTGTAAGACATTGGTGCCCTGTTTTTGCCCTTTTTTTTCTCTAACTCCTTTTGATTCTACTTTATTTTTCCCATGGTGCACCTGATTTCTTTTTTTGTCCAGCTCCGGGCAGTACATGAACAACTGGCTGCCCTGTCCCAAGGCCCAATATCCAAGCCAAAGCGGAAGAGAGAAAAAAAAGAGAAAAAGAAGAAACGGAAGGCAGAGAAGCATCGCGGCCGAGCTGGGGTTGATGAAGAGGACAAGGGAACTCGGGCACCTCGCCCATCTCAGCCCAAGAAGTCCAAGAAAGCAAGTGGCAGTGGGGGTGGCAGTGCTGCTACACTAGGTCCCCCTGGCTTTGGACCTTCTGGAGGAAGTGGCACCAAGTAAGTTCTGAGAGGGTGAGAAGCACAGATGGGCTTGGCTATTTCTGTAATCTCCAGGGGAGGATGCTTTCTCCCACTCTTGCCGAGTTTTATCTAACCCAGAGGGCAGCACAGCTTTTCTGTAAGTGGTCAGGTGTAACAGATTTTTGTCTGGTGTCATGCAGAAGCAGCAGCCAAAGACCACATGGAAGCATAGGTATGACTGTGCCAATAAAAGTTTACTTGCACAAAACAGTTGGCAGGCCTGATTTGTTCCCTAGTTTGTTCCTTTTCTCCATACCAGTCTACACAATTCTTGTTTTCCACAGTGGGGTGGGTTAGTAGCGTTTTAGGGAGCAAAAAGATGGATTCGGGCCAGTATACCAATGTCTAGTTCTCAAAGCCCAGATTAAATGTAAAATGCTTGGCCTGTATAATTCCGAAAGAGAGTTTGGATTACTGAATTGGACAGTGGGAATGTGTTGGGAGTTAGTGATGCTTCTCTAATTGACAATTTTTTTTTTGCCTGTAGACTGCCCAAAAAGGCCACAAAGACCGCTCCACCTGCCCTGCCTACAGGCTATGACTCAGAGGAAGAAGAAGAAAGCAGACCCATGAGTTACGATGAAAAACGGCAGTTGAGTTTGGACATCAACAAATTACCTGGGGAGAAATTGGGTCGAGTTGTGCACATAATCCAGGCCAGGGAGCCTTCTTTACGTGACTCAAACCCAGAAGAGATTGAGATTGATTTTGAAACCCTCAAGCCATCCACACTTCGAGAGCTTGAGCGCTATGTCCTTTCCTGCCTAAGAAAGAAACCTCGGAAGCCCTATAGTGAGTATGAAATAAATTGTACCACATTAATCTAGTAATTCTCATGTAGTTGGAGAAGGGGTAGTGAGCCGGGGATGCTTGATGCACTCATGATTGTCCACTTCCAGGGAGGCGGGATATGTTTGTCACTTCCTGCTCTTCAAGAAAGGAACTTGAGAACAACACTAGGTGCACTACAACTAGATACTTGCAATCTTAGGCCTGAAATGTTTCTTTTTCTAGCCATTAAGAAACCTGTGGGAAAGACAAAGGAGGAGCTGGCTTTGGAAAAGAAGCGGGAACTAGAAAAGAGGTTACAGGATGTTAGTGGGCAGCTCAATTCCACCAAAAAGCCCCCCAAGAAAGGTGAGTATCCTGAAAGCTAGCACAAATTTGCTATATTCCCCTCTAGTCTTCTTGATAAATGGAGATCAGACTTCTACTCTTTAACCTTCAACCTTATTCTGCAGCAAGTGAGAAAACGGAGTCCTCCTCGTCGGCACAGCAAGTAGCAGTGTCACGCCTCAGCGCTTCCAGCTCCAGCTCAGATTCCAGTTCCTCCTCATCATCATCCTCTTCTTCAGACACCAGTGATTCAGACTCAGGCTAAGGGGCCAGGCCAGATGGGGCAGGAGGCTCCGCAGGACCGGACCCCTAGACCACCCTGCCCCACCCTTTCCCCCCTTGCTGTGACACTTCCTCATCTCATCCCCCTCCCCCCCACTGTAGGAGAGCTGGCTCTGCACGGGGGAGGGGTGCAGGGACATTTACTGAAGGAGGGACATAAATGGACAAAATAAGATTGAGTTCCCAGCCACATTGAGAGTGACCTCTTGGGCTTAGAGCCCCATTCAAAATGACTGGGGTGGGGCAGGGGTACAGGGTGGGAGTGGGCAAAGGCCCTGATACGGGGTTACCTGAGGCCATAGCTGCCCTGTTCACTTGTAAAGGCCCTGTTTTGAGGTTGTTTGTTCTAATTTATTTTAAGCTAGGTAAGGCTGAGGGGTGTGGGGCCATGGTCCCCTCAGCCTCCATGGGGAGGGAAAAAGGGGGAGCTCTTTTTTTACGTTGACTTTTTTTTTTTCTACTCTGTTTTCCCTTTTCCTTCTGCTCCATTTGGGGCCCCTGGGGGTTTCAGTCATCTCCCCATTTGGTCCCCTGGATTGTCTTTCTTTGTCTGTTGATTCTAACTTGTAAATAAAGAAAATATTATTCAAATTTTGAGTTACCTTAATAGCGTTTGCTTTTGTAGTGTTACAAAAGGAGCATGATATAATTGAGAAATTTGAGGAAAATATTCCTGAGGCGACAAAACAGAAGAGCCCTCCTATAGTTGGATTGTCTCTTAGTTTTTAAACCAGGTTGGCTGTTCCTGTGGTAAATTCATCTGCTTTTTGTAAAGTAATCCTTAGAAATAATCTTCATAGGTTTAGAACTCAAGATAGGTTCTGAGGTTTTCCTCTTTAGTGCTCTATGTGGATTATTTCCTGAACACACAAACCAAATGTAAACAGAATGGATGGTAGCCAATGGCAGGTATTTTTTTTATGTTCTGCATCTGACTTGAGAAGGCAGTTGTGCTTGCTTTTGAAATTTGCTCCTTACCCTCAAATTCCAGATTTACAGAGCCCTGCAGTTTATTAATAAAATGCAATCCAGCAATTTTTGCCAAATTCAGATGATAAAAACTCATCTTCAGGGCACCTGGGTGGCTCAGTCAGTTGGCCATCCAACTTCAGCTCACATCATGGTCTCCTGGTTCATGGGTTCAAGCCCCATGTAGTCCACTTCAGATTCTGTCTCCCTTTCTGACCCTTCCCCACGTGGCATGCACTACTACCCCCCCCCCCCCAAAAAAAAAAAAAACAAACCTTAAACCTCCATAAATTTAATGCCCTGTCTTAACGAGAGACCGTATATAGAGTTCAGGGTACTGTGATACATGGGTTCTGGAACTGGGGACTAACGACAAAAGTAAAAGACCTTTATAGCTTAGTATAACAGACCATCATAGCAAACTTGATGTAAAGTCTGGAAATTGTTAATGTAGAGAAAATGGTCTATTCTGCCACAAGTGTTGCCAGAAACAAGGTGTAGGGTATAATCTGGTTTGGAGAAGGTAGAGAAGATTTTGGAAGCAAATTCTATAGCAAGGGGTTTTCCACCCTTACCACCTACTAAGTCTCCAGTAAGGCTTTCTTAAAATACTGTAATAATTTCGGGATACTGTCTTTATGAATTCTCATTAAATTGGGGTTTGGGCAATGTTTGGAAGTTCAGGAGACAGTGATGCACAAGTTAGGGTTGAGAACCACTTTTTGAGATTTTTGGAAAGCCTTTAAAGGAGAGGAGACCCCTGATTTGGCCTTCAGCCAACTTAATTGTGGAACTCAGTAACTCTGGATTTCTTTGAGCTCTGGTCCTCATGAGGAGTGATAGAAAGAAAAGATTTGGGAAATTTGGACACTTGTTTTTTAATGTTTATTGTGAGAACATGAGCAGGGGAAGGACAGAATCCCCAGCAGGCTCTCGTGCTCCTGGTGTGGAGCCTGACATGGGGCTTGATCTCATGAACTGAGATCATGATCTGAGAGCCAAAATCAAGAGTTGGAACTTAACCAACTGAGCCACCCAGGCGCCCCTGGACATACTTTTTTAATTGGCTTATTTTTGAGAGGAAGTGGGGGAGGGGCGGAGGGGGAGACAGAATCCCAAAGCAGGTTCCATGCTGTGCTGTCAGTGCAGAGCCCAACATGGTGCTTGAACTACGAGATCATCACCTAAGCCAAAATCCAGAGCAGGACACAACTGATAGAGCCACCCAGGAAACTGAATGTTCTAATAAAGTTTGTTGTAGAGGTAGGATAGGAATTAAATCTAAGAAGGAATAAATAAACATTGAGATGATGCATGTCTATATGTGCAAGATTACATCTTGTTTCAAAAATACAAGGTTTGAGTTGGATTAGTTTGGGGGAGGCTAGTTGCAGAATCTTTTTTTTTTTTTTTTTTTTTTTTTTAATGTTTATTCATTTTTGAGAGACAGAGTGAGAGCGGGGGAGAGGTAGAGAGAGAGGGAGACACAGAATCCGAAGCAGCTCCAGGCTCCAAGCTGTCAGCACAGAGCCCGATGCGGGGCTCGAACTCAATGAACCGTGAGATCATGACCTGAGCTGAAGTCAGACGCCCAACCGACTGAGCCACCCAGGCACCCCCAGAATCTTAAGGCAGTATGGCTGCATCCCCTTCTGTGCATGCACTCCTAAGACTTTTATTATAGTCTGGGAAAATGAATTTTAACCATCAAAAGGTGAGTTTCCAATGTGTCTTTGGTGGTACCTTAGTATACCTCAACCTAAACTGAGAACACCACTAAAGGCAGTTAAGCAAAGGTGAGGGAGCTCATTGCCTTGATTGCAGAACAGCCAGAGATAGACCTGTGTTAACACCTCCCACCCTGCCACATTGGGCCATTTGCAAATGTGTATGGATTTCCCAAGACTCAGGTTTTTGGTAATCCTTGCTGTGGTCCCTGACCTTTGCTTCAGTTTGGGCCGTTCTGTCCTTTGATTTACTTTTAACCTTAGATTAATTTACTGATCCAAGTACTGATCCAAGTACTCTATCCCATAGTACCCTTTCAGCATGTTATTAAATTTCAGGAGTCAGATTGAGTGCTACCTTGGTTGAAATTCCTGTCTTCCAGCATAACCAATCTCCAGCCTGACTAGAGGGACACAAACGTGGAGCCTTCCTGTGGGTGTTCCTCCCGTGCTCTTCCCAGTTCTTGAAGCCATGGGTTCTACTGCCTCTAATGGCTCCTGTGGGAGCTTTTATTCAGTCAACATTTTCTGGACTCCCCGGCTTGCCTCTTATTTTTCAATAAACTATTAGGTCAATAGACCTAGACACTGCCAAAGTCGGGTGATGTGGGGTGAAAATAGAGAACAAGCCCTGCCTGCCTTCACGAAGCTTGCTCTGTCAATAGAGTTGAATTACTAACTCTCATGGTACATGGTGCTGATGGGCTCCAAGATAAGGGCATGACAGTCGTCCCAGACACTTAATCCTTACTGTATGCCACTGGTAGGGAACTGATCTGATGTTTCGATGATCTCACATCTTTGCTTCTTTCCCCTTTCCTGGATCGTAAGCTTAGTTCAAGCTCTGCAAAATCCTGCTAGCTGATCTCCAGCACTGAATGGGATAGCTTGCTAGCCCCCTAGTTTATGGGGGTGGGGACAACATTAGGCAACAAATGAGGTTTGTTTTTTGTTTGGTTTTTTTTAATGTTTGTTTTTGAGAGTGCAAGCAGGGGAGGGGTGGAGAGAGGGAGACAGAGGATCTGAAGCAGGCTCTGCGCTGACAGGCTGGCAGCAGGGAGCCTGACGTGGGGTTTGAACTCAAACCGCAAGATCGTGACCTGAGCTGAAGTCGGATGCTCAACCAACTGAGCCACCCAGGTGCCCCCAATCACAGTTTTTAAGAAAAACCATAAGTACTTCTAGCCCCACAATATGCAAAGATTTGTAAAAAGCCTAAAAGGTGTTTATCTGAGAGATCTCTTAGCTCAGATCCATTCTGACATCTCAGAAGGATGAGAAGTGTTGTGCTGTTTCCAGGAGGAGGGGAAACAGGCAGAACATTGCCCGCAGAAAAAATAGTGGAGATAAACTGCAGAATGCTGAAGCAGCATGAATGAAAGGGTGAGTGCTTCCAGGTAAGACCAGAAGGCAGAGCTAGACCAACAGGCAGAGCATTTAGGCCACAATAAAGATGTGAAATTTTATCCTAAAGGCTTTAATTATAGCTCACATTTATTGAACACTCACTATGCCAAACAGTATACACTGAAAACAACTCATTTTGTCTTCATTAGGTCCTATGAAGTAAGTCTAATCTCCATTTAACAGATGAAGAAATGAGGCACAGACGGCTTAAGGAACTTGCCCTAAGTTGCAGCATGAGATAGTGAATGCTGAGGTGGGAATTGAACCCAGCAATCTCTGGCTCCAGGAACTACGAGACACATCTTTTGAATAAATTGCAGCAGGAAGAACCATGTTGGGTGGGTGGGGCATCGAGAAGGAATGAAGAGTGATTATTTAGAAAGCAGTTCCCATAAGAAGATAGAGGTTTGGAGTGGAGAGACGGCAATGTAGATGAAGAGAGTGGAAAAATGTGAAAACTATGTAGAAGATAAAAATGGATGGGATCGTTCTCCACATACCACAGGAAGAGCAGAGTCGTGGAAGTTTGATAGTTCGTTGACTAAAGGCATGCCACCTGGCTGACTGACAGGAGTGAAGGAAACCAACAAGGCTGTCCCAGCAGCTGGAGTTCAGAGGCACTTGTTGCCAGTCACGGAGGGTCTTTGGCGCCCCCTGGTGAGCATAATACCCATGACTTAGTCCTGGATATTTCAGGTATTCTTGTGGCCACCCTCCCATCTTTCTGTTCTTTCCTTCTTACTTTCCTATACTTCAGGTCTTGAAACATGAACTACACCTTATGACACAGAGGTCCTTGTCTCCCTTGACCTCTGAAGCCTCCCATGTGGCTTCCCCTGGCTCTCCTACTTTTCAGACAGCTCCTCTTTTCTTCTCAAAAGCCTACCTCAGCCAACAACTGAGAAGTTGTTGTTCCTCACATTACCTTGCTTGGTCCTCTTCTCCTTTATTTGCACATTTCTAGGCAATTTTACCCATTCTTCTGGAGGCAATTCCCACCCATAAAATCTGTTTCTGTCCAGACCTTGCTCCAAAGTTCCAAGTCTGTTCTCAGCTGCCAAATGGCAATGTCCTGGGGGACTCCTGGCACTTGGTACATGTTCCAAAGAGATCCCATCTTTTCCCACACACACGCCTCTGTGAGTTATCTATTTATGTATCAAGCACTCATAGAGAACTCACTAATGTGCCAGGCACTTACGAGTGCCTTTACGGTCAAGTCCTCACAAGAACACCATGAGTTAGGTACCCATCACCCTTTCGTAGATGAGGACACTGAGGCTCAGAGCTACTCAGGAACAGTTGCACAGTAAATAAGTAACAGAGCCAGGATTATTAATGTACCATCATTCTCCCGGTCACTGGAGCCAGAGCCCAGTGATCTAGATCTAGATCTAGATTTCTCCCCCTCACTCTCCTCCTCTGTTCATCCGTCAAGGCCTGTTGATCCTTCCTCCATCACCTCTCTCCTATCAGTGCCCCTGTGAGGCTGATCTGTCACAACTCTCTGCTCACTGGTTTTCTGTCCACAGTCTCATTTTCATCGTATCCATCCCCCACACTGTAGCTGCCAGAGAGATCTTTCAGAAAAGAAATCTGATCGTGTTGCTTATTATTACCCTTCAGGTTTAAACTCCTTTGCAAGGCCTCTATCTAACCCTTGTGACCTCTACAAGGTTATATTTCTCATTTTCCCTTCCTTGAACTCTGTACTCAACTCAGAGCAAAAGATAGGCCTTCCCAGATTCTCCCATGCTGCTTAGCGCCATCGGGCCTTGGCACATGCTGTCTTCTCTGCCTGGAATATCCTCTTTCCCCCATCAGCAAATCACACATAATTTCGAAGAGCAACTTCTTCCCTCCGCTATAAAGACCTTTCTGACTGCCCCCCCACCTCCCATGATACATACACACAATTTCCAAAGGACCTCATTGAGCTTCTAACTGTATACTACCCACCTCCAATCCGACCACAGCCCTGTCTCCAGACTCCAGTGGGAGTGTCTGGCATTGAGTTAAAGTGGCCTCTCTATTGTAGCTGATCTGCTCACCAGCCTTGGAGGGAGGACTCTCCCTATGAACAATTAAACAACTTCAGTTTTTCAGTTCACACTTAAGCGCTTCCTTCCTCATCAGTTTTACCCCCTATGTCTCTTACATCTCCTTTGTGAGGTGGGAACTGTGTCTTGTTTTTTGTTTGTTTGTTTGTTTGTTTGTTTGTTTGTTTGTTTGTTTGTTTTAAGTAAGCTTCACACCTAATGCAGAGCCCAATGGGAGGCTCGAACTCACGACCCTGAGATCAAGACCTGAGCTGAGATCAGGAATCAGACACTTAACCACCTGAGTCACCCAGGCGCCCCTGTGTCTTGTTCTTTATAACCTTAACCTGCCCAGTGCCTGGGGAAATAATTTAAATATAAGCATAAATGATGGTTAAACTACCTCTTGGCATTTGCATCCATCCCAGGTACCTCAGCACAGATCCCAACAAGAGGATCATCGGCTCTGCCGCGGGGCTGGCAGGCCTGGGAGCTGAGGTTGAGACGGGCGTATCACCGAGGTGTGGTAAAAATAGGGTAACCAGCCACCCCTGGCTTATCCAGGACTGAGGAGTTTTAGCTATAAATAGGGGGAAATCTCAGGCAAATTGGGACAAGTGGTCACCTCATAAATGGGAGACAAAATCACTCTGGCCATACAGGGAGATAGTAAGAGCTAACATACTCTAGGCATTTTCTATTTTCCGAGCCCTGTGCTTGTTACATTACATACATTGTCTCATGATTCCTACAACATATAATGCTTTATCATTAGATTCTGTTATGCCCACTTAATAGAAGAGAAAGCAGAGGCTCACAGAGCCTGAACTTGGCCTGAATCATGGGTTCCAAAGTCCACGTTTCTCTGCTATACCGTGTTGTCTCGGGATTCCATCACCATCAACCACCTTCTCCCCTCATGCCCTGCCCTCTGCCCACCGTGCCAGCAGACCCCTCTCCCTGAGGTACCAGGCCTGTTACTTGCAGTGAGGCCTCACGTCAACCTAAGGTGGCCAAGATAAGCGTAGTTCCTTGTGCAAGTGAGAAGAGCTAGGAAACATTCATACATAATATTCCTCGCTTGTGTTTACCAAACAAGGACATAGCTACTCTCATCAGGTAGGCTAATGTAGGATTTGAGGTTGGAGTAGAAAAGGAATTTATTCTCCAGGGATAAGAATTTTTGCCAGGTGTTGGTTTGAAAAAGGAGTGTTGCTAAAGTACTCTTCTATCAGTTCAACTGTCAGACCTCAGAGAGTCAGCTTCTGTTACGATTTCTGAGACCACGACAATGTAACAGGATTCAATCAATGAATACTTTGTCCTCTTCTGCCCCCGGCAGTGTGTATGTTGGAACTGGCTTCCCCATTCAGGCAGGTTGTAGAGACAGAGAGTTCCTCCGAAAATGATTATTACCTCTCCTCCTGCCTAGTCTTTGCTTCTCACCCAGAGTTGCTACAAAAAGGAGACAGTTTTGCTCATCCCTTTTCTTCTTTCTTTCAAGACAAAAACAAAGACAAACCCAGTTTTTAAGGTTTCCTAAGTTTGCATGTATGCTTTTTTTTTAAAAAATTTTTTAAATCTTTATTTTTGAGAGAGAGACAGAGTGTGAGTGGGGGAGGGGCTAAGAAAGAGGGAGACACAGAATCTGAAGCAGGCTCCAGGCTCTGAGCTGTCGGCACAGAGTCTGGCGTGGGGCTCGAACTCATGAGCCGTGAGATCATGACCTGAGCTGAAGTCGGATGCATGTATGCTTTTAACTCCAACTCCAGGGAAATGAGAGCTGAAAAGTTACTAGGAGAGGGCCAGCAAGTCCTGCATCCCTGTCAGAGGGGACCTTCATGCCCTTTAATGGGACACAGAATGATGGGTGTTCTCCCAGATCCGTGGTTACCATGACATTGTGTTCTATGTTCTTGATTTGAGAAAGAACAAACACTACTCAATCCCCCTACACCCTTTGGTTTCTGTGTCAGGTTTCTGGTTCACCTACTGCCTTCCATAAAGAGTTCTCCTTACTTGGCCCCCAGTTCCCTGGGATCTAGTCAGCGACCTGGTGCTGAGACTGGCCATGACCCTCTGCTTAGATTTCTTCCCCTTAAAATTCTGCATCCTTTTCTGGACTGCATTCCAACCACAGCAACCAAAGCCACTGACCTGCTGTTCTTGAATGCATCTCCCCCCACTCAGCCTGATTCCCCAGTATCCTCCTGCTTTTCCATCATTGTCTGGTCTTGCAAATAGACCCTGCAGAACCCCACAGTGATTTCACCAAAGATTTGGCCAGAATTAAAAGTTGAGTGCAGAGAGAACACTGAGCAGCAAAGGGGCAACTTGGGGGTGGAGAGGCTGGTTCTGAGAGCAGTTCTGTGGGTAGGGGGGTCTGCTTCCAAATATGGGAGAAAAACAAAACAGAAAAAAACTTGCTTCTACAGAGTCTGTGAGAAAGCCAGGGAAGGGAAATTGACACTTGCTGGCTCTTGCTAACTGCCAGGTATTTTGACAGGTACTTCCCTTGTCAGTCCCCACAACATCTCTATCATACATGCATTATTGTTCTTATTTTAGAGATGAGGAAACTCTGACTTAATGTGAAGAAGATCACATTAGCTAGTGAGACAGGATAAGGCTAATTTCAAAGTTTATGTTCTTTCTTCTATACCAAAGGATTGGGGTTATAGTCTCGATATAAGCAAGAAAGGAATTCACAGGTGAAATTTAGAAAACATCCAGAAAAAACATCCAGATAGTAACTCCACCAATCTAAACTGAAGAATGAGGCTAGAGGTACACACACACACACACACACACACACACACACACACACCACACACACCACACAAACACACAAATTTCTATCTATCTACCTGTCTATCTATATCTATATATCTATATCTATAGCTATAACTATATCTGTCTATCATCTATCATATCTGTATCTTTTTCAATGTAGCTTTTCCCCAGTGTTTCTCCATGAGGTAGAAAATTAATTTTTTCACTAAACCCAAGTAATTGAGTTTAACTCAAGAATTACTAGGAAGTGTGAAGACACCCAGACGAAATGAAACCACCTTGTTCCACAAGTATAGATGAGGGAATTCCCAGTGATAGCTTTTTCTGTGTGAAGAGGAACCAGGCTGAGTAGAAATCATTCACTCTGGGCTGAGTAGTATCTGGTGTCCTGAAGCCACCCCCTCAGGCTTGGCTTAAGTATTGGTACCTTGATGAAGGACGAGGTCTATGGGAACCAGAAGGTAGATGATGGAGGACATGGATGCTGTGACAAGATGGACAGGTCCACAAAAGGAAAGTGTGGGGTGGGGAATATCTGGGGTTGTACTGACCAGGTAAGAAGGACAGAAAAAGGATAACAAAAATTAAAGACCAGGAATAAGAATTATGAGAACTTGTTTAGGGTTTTAGAAACTTTGCACGGTCTCCATTTTTACTATTTTTTATTAATCTTGTCTATTTTCTGATTGGAATTGTCAGTAATATCTCAACCATGGATAAAAGTACAAAATTACAAATCATTCTAATATTTTACAGTTCAATTTATTCTTGGTGTTCCTGATTTGACTATAGACACCACTGTAGTAACCTCCGACTACAGAACATGTTTTTTAAAGGACAAGACATTGATGAAGCCATTGTAGGACTCCAGAGATAAAATGACACTGTGCTTTGAACCCACCAATGAAAAAGTGGCTAGAAGAAATGATCAAATTTTATGTAGGTATTTAAATAACCATGTAATGAACAGAAAATTAAAGGCATTACACCATGTTTATTTCATTTTAGTTAAAATCATAGAACAAAATATTAAAATTGTTCATACTTAAATTTATAAAATATCTATTCCAGAGCAGTAATATTCAGTAGGTGACATACATTAACTCATGAGTTCAGGAATCCGGTACGTCTCATTTAATTTTCCACCGCTTTCAAATATAGCATAGCATCACAAACACGCATATGCACACACACATACACGTCTTATTATGAAAATTCTAAACATACAGAAAAGCTGGGAAAAAACACAAAGAATACTTGAACCTAGATTCAACATCCATCAAGATTTTACCATATCTGTTTTAATTATGTGTGCGGTGTAGGGTGGGTATCTGAATCCATTTCAATATAAAGACCTCATGGCATTTCATCTCTAAATGCTTTAGCATAAAGAGGTTTTGCTATGTAACCACAGTACTACAATCATAGTGAACAAAACTGAAAATAATTTTCTAATATCATTGATTACCATGTCTATATTCAAACTTCCCCATTTGTCTCTAGAATGTTTTATATACGTTTTTCCCTAAAGATGTTGTCAAGAATCACCCACTAAATCTGACTGTAATGTCTCTTGGGTCTCTCCTGATACTCCCCAAACCCCCATCTTTTTTCCACATTGTCTTTTTAAAGAGACCAGGCCAGTTGTCTTGTAGAATATTCCACAGCCTGAGTTTGTATGATTGTTTCTTCATGGTTTCATTTGACTTATTCCTCTAATCCAGCGTATCTTCTATAAACTAGAACTTTGAACTAAAGGCTTGGTTATATTCAGATTAAAGATTTTTGGCAATACTTCTTCATAGGTGATGCCACATACCTCCTCAGGAGGTATATATGATTACTGTCTTGTTATCCCATTGTTGACGGAGCCAAGTTTGATCACTGAGTTGAAATGGTGACAGCCAGATCTCTCTCCTCTATAAAGGTATTTTCTCCCTTTTGTCAAAAGCAAACAACCTATGGGCATGATACTTCATTCATCATGATGTGACTCATTAGTTCTCCATCATCTGTTCCCCTAATGATTTTAACATCAGTGATGCCTTCCCTGAATCAATGATCAAATTAGAGTTGTAAAACATTAATTTTTGAATTCTATTTCTTCTACACTTATTGTCTGGCAGTCACACAAAAGGGACAACTTTTCTCATCAAGGAAACCATAGTTTCTTCCGAAAATCAGGGTATATTCTTGTTTTCAAGTACCAATTTTCCAAGTTAGGAATTAGAATATCACATCCAGTGATAACAGAAACGTTTTGTTGTTTGTTTATTTTAGCTTTATCTGATTATTATAAGGGCCTTGTGGGTTTTTAAATATTTGACATGTTTGATTACCATCATTTTTTGATACTTAAATTGTCCCAGATTTGGCCAATGGGAGCCCCTTCAAGCTGGCTGCTCTTTCCTTTTGACAAGCCCCTATTAGTCTTTGAACACTTACTTGTTTTCTGAAACAAGTTTGCTTTGTATTTTCCCTAACCCAGACCTGAAATCAATCACTTCTCTAAGAAGCTCCATTTCCTTTCATTGGGTATTTATTTTTTTTTTTTTTTTTTTAACATTTTTTATTTATTTTTGGGACAGAGAGAGACAGAGCATGAACGGGGGAGGGGCAGAGAGAGAGGGAGACACAGAATCAGAAACAGGCTCCAGGCTCCGAGCCATCAGCCCAGAGCCTGACGCGGGGCTCGAACTCACAGACCGCGAGATCGTGACCTGGCTGAAGTCGGACGCTTAACCGACTGCGCCACCCAGGCGCCCTCATTGGGTATTTAGAAAACACAATCTGTGCACTTGGGATGCTCATTACTACTGAGGTATCGTTGCATTCAGTCTCTTTCATTCACTGGAACTAAGAGATACATATATTTACAAATCATTAATTAAAATTGGCATTTCTAACTAAAATGCAACATTAGTGATTTAATTCAGATGCTTTTTTACATTAAGTTAATTCATTCATAATTAATTAAATTTAATTCAGATACATTAAAAGTCTTGGTTCCTAAAAAAACAAATCTTGGTTCCTAATTACATGACAACAGTAATTACTGATTTGTTTCATCCTATAATATACATAACATAGTTTCAAAATAATAATATAATCTTACTATTAACGATAAAACTACTGAATGACATTCAAGGTTTTGGTAATTCTTTTTGTCCTTAGGATATGTTCCACTAAGAATATATAGTACTGTCTTCTAATATTAATTAAACTCTTTTCTTTGTGTAGTATGTTTCTGTTTGTTTTAAATTTTAAGGGGTTTTTTTGTTCAATTTTTATAAAAAGTGTAAAGTATTTATATATTTCAAAAGTCAATATTCATTTTTATCCTTATTTTCTCAGACTCATTCCCTCAATTCTATTCTCCTCTCCCAACCCCATTTTCATCAATTTTTAGCTTATCCTTCCAGTATAGCTTTTTTCAAATACATACCTCTCTTCTTTCTTACCCCAAAGGCAGCACATACTATATATAATGCCTTTATATCTTGCATTCTCCACAAAATCCTAGAGATCCCTCCATATCAGCTCAAAGAGATCTTCCTCATTCTTCTAACAGCTTTATGTTACCCCATTGTGTGGAAGTACCATTGCTTTTCAACCCTTACTAGACATGTTACCAATCTTTTGCTATTACAAAAAATGACATGACAGTCTTAAAAGGCAGATGACTATATAATAAAGACTGCATGTTTGACATTTCCTTACGCATATTAAAGCATGTTTTCAGGGCTCCTGGTGGCTTATTGGTTAAACATCCGACTTCGGCTCAGATCATGATCTTAGAGTTCAGGAGTTCGAGCCCCACATCCGGCTCTGTGCTGACAGCTCAGAGCCTGGAGTCTGCTTCAGATTCTGTGTCTCCCTCTCTCTCTGCCCCTCCCCCACCCACATTCTGTCTCTCTCTCAAAAATAAATAAATATTAAAAAAAATTTTAAGTATATTTTATGTACACTACCAAAACTGAAACAGGAAGAAATAGAAAATTTGAACAGACCCATAACCTGTAAGGAAATCGAATTAGTAATCAAAAATCTGCCAAAAAACAAGAGTCCAGGGCCAGATGCCTCGCCAGGAGAATTCTACCAAACATTTAAGGAAGAGTTAACACCTATTCTCTTGAAACTGTTCCAAAAATAGAAATGGAAGGAAAACATCCAAACTCTTTCTATGAAGCCGGCATTACCTTGATTCCAAAACCAGACAGAGACCACACTAAAAAGGAGAACTATAGACCAATTTCCCTGATGAACATGGATGCAAAAATCCTCAACAAGATATTAGCCAACTGGATCCAACAATACATTAAAAAAATTATTCACCACAACCAAGCGGGATTTATACCTGGGATGCAGGGCTGGTTCAATATCTGCAAAACAATTAACGTGATTCATCACATCAATAAAAGAAAGGACAAGACCCATATGATCCTCTCAATAGATTCAGAGAAAGCATTTGACAAAATACAACATCCTTTCTTGATAAAAACCCTCAAGAAAGTAGAGGCAGAAGGAGCATACCTCGAGATCATAAAAGCCGTATATGGACGACCCAACGCTAATATCATCCTCAATGGGGAAAAACTGACAGCTTTCCCCCTAAAGTCAGGTCCACTCTCACCACTGTTATTCAACATAGTATTGGAAGTCTTAGCCTCTGCAATCAGACAACACAAAGAAATAAAAGGCATTCAAATCAGTCAGGAGGAGGTCAAACTTTCACTCTTCACAGATGACATGATAGTCTATATGGAAAACCCAAAAAATTCCACCAAAAAACTGCTAGAATTGATTCATGAATTCAGCAAAGTTGCAGGTTATAAAATCAATGCACAGAAATAGGTTGCATTCCTATACACCAACAATGACCCGACAGAAAGAGAAATCAAGGACTTGATCCCATTTACAGTTGCACAAAAAAAACCCATAAAATACCTAGGAATAAATCTAACCAAAGAGGTGAAAAATCTATACACTGAAAACTATAGAAAGCTTACGAAAGAAATTGAAGAAGACACAAAAAATGGAAAAAGATTCCATGCTCCTGGATAGGAAGAACAAATATTGTTAAAATGTCGATACTACCCAAAGCAATCTACATATTCAATGCAATCCCTATCAAAGTAACACCATCATTCTTCACAGAGCTAGAACAAATAAATCATCCTAAAATTTTTATGGAACCAGAAAAGACCCTGAATAGCCAAAGCAATCTTGAAAAAAAAAAAAAACCAAAGCAGGAGGCATCACAATCCCAGACTTCAAACTACAAAACTGTAATCATCAAGACAGTATGGTACTGGCACGAGAACAGACACTCAGATCAATGGAACAGAATAGAGAACCCAGAAATGGACCCACAAACGTATGGCAACTAATCTTTGACAAAGCAGGAAAGAATATCCAATGGAATAAAGACAGTCTCTTCAGCAAGTGGTGCTGGGAAAACTGGACAGCGACATGCAGAAGAATGAATCTGGACCACTTTCTAACACGATACATAAAAATAAACTCAAAATAGATGAAAGACCTCAATGTAAGACAGGAAGCCATCAAAATCCTTGAGGAGAAAGCAGGCAAAAACCTCTTTGATCTTGCCTGCAGCAACTTCTTACTCAACACGTCTCCAGAGGCAAGGGAAACAAAAGCAAAAATGAACCACTGAGACCTCATCAAAATAAAAAGCTTCTGAAAAAAAAAATCTTCTGCACAGCGAAGAAAACAATCAATAAAACTAAAAGGCAACCGACAGAATGGGAGAAGATGTTTGCAAATGACATAACAGATAAACGGTTGGTATCCAAAATCTATAAAGAACTTATCAAACTCAACACCCAAAATCAAATATTCCAGTGAAGAAATGGGCAAAAGACATGAATAGACACTCTCCAAAGAAGACATCCAGATGGCCAACCGACACATGAAAAAATGTTCAACATTACTCATCATCATGGAAATAGAAATCAAAACCACAATGAGATGCCACCTTACACCTGTCAGAATGGCTAACGTTAACAACTCAGGCAACAACAGATGTTGGCAAGGATGCGGAGAAAGAGGATCTCTTTTGCATTGTTAGTGGCAATGCAAGCTGGTGCAGCCACTCTGGAAAACAGTATGGAGGTTCCTCAAAAAACTAAAAATAGAACTACCCTACAACCCAGCAATTGCACTACTAGGCATTTATCCAAGGGATACAGGTATGCTGTTTCGAAGGGGCACATGCACCCCCATGTTGGTAGCAGCACTATCAACAATAGCCAAAGTATGGAAAGAGCCTAAATGGCCAGCGATGGATGAATGGATAAAGAAGATGTGGTGTATTCTCTAAAGAAGACATCCGGATGGCCAACAGGCACATGAAAAGATGTTCAACGTCGCTCCTCATCAGGGAAATACAAATCAAAACCACACTCAGATACCACCTCACGCCAGTCAGAGTGGCCAAAATGAAGAAATCAGGAGACTATAGATGCTGGAGAGGATGTGGAGAAACAGGAACCCTCTTGCACTGTTGGTGGGAATGCAAATTGGTGCAGCCGCTCTGGAAAGCAGTGTGGAGGTTCCTCAGAAAATTAAAAATAGACCTACCCTATGACCCAGCAATAGCACTGCTAGGAATTTATCCAAGGGATACAGGAGTGCTGATGCACAGGGGCACTTGTACCCCAATGTTTATAGCAGCACTCTCAACAATAGCCAAATTATGGAAAGAGCCTAAATGTCCATCAACTGATGAATGGATAAAGAAATTGTGGTTTATATACACAATGGAATACTACGTGGCAATGAGAAAAAATGAAATATGGCCTTTTGTAGCAACGTGGATGGAACTGGAGAGTGTGATGCTAAGTGAAATAAGCCATACAGAGAAAGACAGATACCATATGGTTTCACTCTTATGTGGATCCTGAGAAACGTAACAGAAACCCATGGGGGAGGGGAAGGAAAAAAAAAAAAAAAAAGAGGTTAGAGTGGGAGAGAGCCAAAGCATAAGAGACTGTTAAAAACTGGGAACAAACTGAGGGTTGATGGGGGGTGGGAGGGAGGGCAGGGTGGGTGATGGGTATTGAGGAGGGCACCTTTTGGGATGAGCACTGGGTGTTGTATGGAAACCAATTTGACAGTAAATTTCATATATTAAAATAAATAAATAAATAAATAAATAAATAAATAAATAATAAAAAATAAAAAATAAAAAAAAAGAAGATGTGGTGTATATATACAGTGGAGTATTACTTGGCAATCAAAAAGAATGAAATCTTGCCATTTGCAACTACGTGGATGGAACTGGAGGGGATTATGCTAAGTGAAATTAGTCAGTCAGAGAAAGACAAAAATCATATGACTTCACTCATATGAGTACTTTAAGAGACAAAACAGATGAACATAAGGGAAGGGAAACAAAAATAATATAAAAACAGGGAGGGGGACAAAACAGAAGAGACTCGTAAATATGGAGACGCACTGAGCATTGCTGGAGAGGTTGTGGGAGGAGGGATGGACTAAATGGGTAAGGGGCATTAAGGAATCTACTTCTGAAATCATTGTTTCACTATATGCTAACTAATTTGGATGTAAATTTTAAAAATAAATACATAAATACATAAATAAATAATAAAATTTTAAAATAAAAAATAAAAAACAATTTAAGTATATTTTAGAAAAAAATATTACCTGTATTTATTCATTTTTGGTTCAGTGATTAGCATTCTTTGCAATACTTGTTTCATGGAACAATTTAAGAAATGCTAGGTGTACTTCATGATGAGTGTGCAGACTATTGGATTTGACAAATGTAAGATGTTCAGACTAGTGCATGGCACATTGGCAGTGTCCAATAAATGAAAGACAATAATCATAATAAAATTAATAGTGTTATTAACAGCAGAAAAAGTTTAATTACAGGCTAGCTTCCATTAGCTCCTGAGTAGTGATGGTGCGATAGAAAGAATTTGGGCTCCAGCATCATATAGACCTCCCCAGTCACCTTCTAAATGTCTGACCTTGGGCCAAGTTGTATAATTTCAACCCCTGTTTCCCCCTCAGTAAAATGGGTATAATTATTCTAAGCTTTCAAGTTGACTGTAAGAGAGAAATGAAATAATGCATGGTGGCAAAATATTACTTTTCTTTTCTTTTCTTTTCTTTTCTTTTCTTTTCTTTTCTTTTCTTTTCTTTTCTCTGTACTCAATTTTGTGATATAGAGCCATGGCAGGTGTCATCATCAAGACTCTTCCTAACTTCCAGCTTTGAATCCTTAAAGCCTGAAGCATGCTTGATATTACCCCAGGTATCCCAGACACTATTCTAGGGAGAGAATAATGCCTTTGAGAGGCAGTAAGGCAAGCCAGAGAGAGGAGATTCTCCCAAACTGTGGAAAGCACAATTATCTGTGGGTCCTAAGAGAGCCCCGTTCCCTTGCAGCACCCAAAGCAGGTGGGGAGGCCTCTGGGGAAAAGGAAAGGTGTCCCACGTGGTGCATTTATCCAGTCCTGCTCCCGTGCACTGGGGCTCACTCCTCCCCAAAAATTTCTCTATCCCCCGCCTGATGCAAAACAGCAAAGCTGCCACTGTGAAAGACCATGTAGGCTAAAACACAGGCATCCTAGATAGAGCCAGTCTGGACATATGCAAGAAGACAGAAGGGGCTTATCTAATGTTCCAGTGTGGTGTCAACGCCTTAGAACAACCATGAAAGAGGGAAGCCCCAATAATATCTGAGGCTGGATTTACCAACTATTTAATGAGGGAGAGGCTTGGTTTTGAGTACAATTTAAGACTTTTTTAAAAAAAATTTACTACTTGCAGGGCATCTGGGTGGCTCAGTAGGTTAAGCATCTGACTCCGGCTCAGGTCATGATCTCACAGTTTGTGAGTTCCAGCCCCTCCTTGGGCTTTGTGCTGACAGCTCGGAGCCTGGAGCCTGCTTCAGATTCTGTGTCTGCCTCTCACTCTGCCCCACCCCCACTCATGCTCTCCCTCTCTCTCACACAAAAATAAATAAACATTAATTTTTTTAATTTATTACTTGCATTTTCTGCATGATTTTCTAGATTTTGTGGACCACAATTCAAACTCACTATGTATGAAAAAGCATTTATATAAAGGCCTGGCACATTATTTTCTTTAATGGGTAGCCACTGTTATTAACACCAGTTGCAGAACAGTGGGATAAGGCTCAATCTGCAGCAAATAAAATGGAATTTAGTAGGAGTCCACAAGTGTTTTAATGCCTTGTATGTTCCAGATAATAGGACAGGTGTTGGAAATATGAGATACCGACTTACCTTGTTGAAGTGAAGCAGCAAAGGAAGACACACAACACAGCTAGCTCTGACACGTGGGAGAATGTCGTAGGTCCTAGTGAGAGAATGGGCAAGATATTGTGGCCTGGGATTGGAAAGACTTCACAGAAACTGCATTTAATTGGGACCTGGGGAAGGACAGGTAAAATGTTGATTGATTGGCAGGGGAAGACAGGTCTAGCACAGAGATTAGTATGTGCAAAGGCAGGGAGGTGTAAACATATCTTGAGAATTCTGTGTGACTTCACACTGACTGTTTTCAGGGGAGCTATTAGGAATAAGGTTAAAAATGTACATCAGGGACAGTTTAAGAAGGATCTTCTTCACCCTGTGGGTAATAAAGCATCCATGGAATTTAAAGCTGAAGGAAGAGAAAAGAAAATATCTGAGAAGCTTCTAGAGAGAAAAAACAACACATCATCACATACAAATTCCAGGATTATGAATATCTTTTGGCTTCTCAACAATAATGTTAGAAGCTGAAAGACTACGGAGAAGTGACCTAAAATTTCTGAAGAAATGATTTTGAATCTTGAATTTTACACGCAACTGCTATCATTCAAGTGTTTGAGTAGAATAAATATATTTTCTGACATGAAAAGCATAAAAATCTGCTTCGTATGTACTCTTTCTCAGGAAGCTAAAAGAGGGTGTGCCTCTCTAAAATAAAGCATTAGACCACAAAAGGGTAATTACTGGATTTAAGAAACAGAAGGCCCAACACAGAGGACAGGTAAATCCTGACAAGGATGGTGAAGGGTGATCCCAGGATGACAGCTGTGTCATTGAGGGCAGCTGGTTAGCAATGGAGCAGACAGAAGGTCGTGGGAGAGTTTTATCTGACAATAAAATAGACTGATTGTATTGTAAGGAAATTTGTGACACACTAATAATAAGTACAAATAAAACCAAGCAAAGAGAAAACAGGACAATTATTCGCTCCCAGGAAAACAAAAAATTGTCTAGGAAAGGA
Organism: Neofelis nebulosa; assembly: GCF_028018385.1. NCBI lineage: Eukaryota > Metazoa > Chordata > Mammalia > Carnivora > Felidae > Neofelis > Neofelis nebulosa. Next base: position 35,440,389 of record NC_080787.1, read on the forward strand.
AAAGCGTGATTTACTCTATGGTTTGGCTGTGAGTAACTTTTACATGGTCACAATAACATAAAGACTGAACACTGACATAGCCAAAGTAACAATATAACTGTATTAAAGATGAGGACACAGGAAGAGGGCATGTGTGTGGTATGAAGACGAAAATCCTCATCTTCCACAATGGGAAGTAAAAGAGATGAAGCCTAAAGCTGAAAAATCAAGACAGAGCAACACAAACATGTTATTTAGAGACAAGAGTTAATACCAATAGAATCAGTTCAAAACAGTTGAAAGTTACCACTGCTGGGGGTGAGGACATTGTAGGAGAGGGGGCTGGAGACAGGACATTTGGGGGAAATCTTACATAGAACTATTTGACAGTTCAAACTATATGTGACATAACTTTGTTAAAAATTAAAATTATTCAGTATTATCTGAAGAAAATGAAAACATTAATTCAAAAAGATATGTGCACCCCAGGTTCATTGCAGCATTGCTTACAATAGCCAAGATATAGAAATGGCTTAAGTGTCCACCGATGGATGAATGGAAAAATGAATTGTGAGATATATATATATATATATATATACGTATATATGTATATATGTACATATGTATATATGTATATATATATACATATATAGTGATATATGAATGGAAAAATAAATTGTGAGATATAGATATAGATATAGATATAGATATAGATATAGATATAGATATAGATATATGCAATGGAATACTATTTCACCATTAAAAAGGTTGAAATCTTGCCATTTGTGACAACATGGATGGATCTCTGGGGCATTATGTAAAGTGAAATAAGTCAGACAAAGACAAACGCTGTATGATTTCACTTCTGTGTGGAATCTGAAAAAAAAAAAACAACAAATTCATAAATACAGAGAACAGATTAATGGTTGCCAGAGGTAGGGGTGAGTGGGGGAGAAATGAGTGAAGGGGATCAAAAGGTAAAAAAAAAAAAAAAAAAAAAAAAAAAAGAATAGAATAGTAAGCAGATGAATAATGCATTTAGTTATAAGGAACAAAACTGCAGTCATGTGGAAGAGAAGAAGCAAAGTTCTGGGTAAAGTAGCATTGCTTAACTCTCCCCTTGTGAGCCCAAGAGTTTGTTCTGCCCTTAGGACCACAGTGCTTCTTTCTTACAGAAACACTCGTTCCTCAGATCTCCGCCTGTCGGTCTTCGTAAATAACATCTCAGTTCTGGTGTCACCTCCTGAAGTAGGATTCCAGCCCTTCTTCAGCCACTCTTTATCAGATCCTTTATTCTGCTTAATTTTCTTCATAGAACTCAACACAACTTTCAGGCCTCATATTTCTCATTAAATATCCTTTTTTGCTGGTTGTTTGTACGTTTCCTTCACTAAGTATAAGCTTTTGGCAGTAGAGACTATGTCTGGCTTTTTCACTCCTGCCCCCCAATCCCACAGCTAGAGCAACACAAGAGGTGCTCACTCAGTATCTGATTGGACAGATTGATATGTAATGTAGTCAAGCGATTTTCTTGACTACAATGGGTGTGTTTCATTAAACATAAATTAGAGCTATGAGTATCTTCTCAAGCTCCCTTTGCAACACTATACAGACATTCCTAACATTAGGAAGTCAAAATGAATAACTGCATTCAGCTCTTAGTCTTGTGAAAATTCTGAGTATGTCCATATTTGCCCTGCCACCTCCTGGTCCATGCAGTGCATCATTTATCTGCAGTGAACCTGATTAAACATGAAGGGCATGGGCTTTGGGCTCAAACAGACTTGAATTCTGTTCCCTGCTGTGACACTTACAGTTGTGCTACTTTGAACAAGTTAGTGAATTTGTTCAAGCCTCAGTTTCCTCTTATTTAAAAATGGAATGATATTAGTGTTTACCAGATCAGATTACTGGGGATTAGAAAATACAATGTATGTGCACTATATGATACAAGCTCAGTGGGGGGCGGGGGGGGGGTAGGATAGAAAGAGAGAGGGAGGATGAGTAGAGGGAATCTGGAGGCAGCCCACACAGAATACTCTTCCAGAGAAAGTGACTGAGGGTAACTTGGAGGAGTGGGGAGGCTGGGGTATAGGACAAAGAGGCGACTTGATGCCCTCAACAGATGAGAAACATGATGTGTTCATCATCTGTAGAGGCAACCCTGAAAAGAAGGAGAGTATGAAAATACAGAAGAGGATATGCCTAATATCTATTCTAAAAGACACAGAAAGGAATCATTCAAGAATATAGGAGGACAATGTTTTTAGTGAGAGACTGTTTACTTTGAACTAACTAGAAGGAAAAAATATGATTATGAAGGCAGATACATAAATCTGAACGATTTGGAATTGTTCCTAAAAGTTCCAATGACTTCTGTGTAATATATGCATAGTGAAAAAAGCACACTTCTGGTCAAAAGAAAACACTTTATTTATTTATTTATTTATTTAGAGAGACAGAGAGCATCCGCAGGGGAGAGGCAGAGAGAGAGGGAAAGAGAGAATCCCAAGCAGGCTCCAGGCTGTTAGCACAGAGCCTGACGTCAGGCTCCATCCCATGAACTGTCAGATCATGACCTGAGCCGAAATCCAGAGTGGGACGCCTAACCAACTGAGCCACACAGGTGTCCCAAAATGAAACTTTTAGTGACCTTATTAAACACTAGGGCAGAGATCAGAGAAGCATCTTTCTGAGGATGATCAAGTTAACTTTTGAAAAGCAAAAGATCAGCAGAGATCAGGGCATGTTGGGGACAAACTTATGTTGAGATGTCTTCTGAGAACCAACCAATTCTTCTTTCTCTGAGAATGATCCAACCCCTCTCCTCAGAGGTGGGTGCTCGGTAGCCACGTTTGTACTGTGGATCTTATGCCTCTGGTTACAGTACTTCGGACTGGGATGGGCAACTGCCTCAAATGTGGACATCCGTTTGTTTTTTTAATAATTTAAAATTGTTACTGGGAGATAGTGGTGGATGGGTAGAGCTGAGGTGATGTACAAACTCAGGAACTGCAGGTGAACATATTAGCTGAAAAGGGTAGTCCACAGAGAGAGAAGAATATGGCTAATATGGCTAACATTAGAGGGATAACACAGACCATATGGCCCAGAGAGAGAGCAAGAGAGATTGTTCTAGATTCTACTGGCTTTTCAGTTTGAGTTCTGTTCCCTTAGGCTTGGCTAAAACCCACCCTTGGTTCAGGCACCACTCCTGTATCTTTATTGTAAACATCCTCTCCTTATGTCTGTGATCATTTTAAGAGGGATTCTACTACTGGAAAACAAAAGTCTTGATTAGGACAACCCTCCCCCGCTTCCAATAGGGTCTTCTTCTGGCCACTGATTTCTTTCAATTTATTGTCTCTTGGAAAGTCTACATGATCTCTTGGTTTCTTTCTTCTCCAGGACTAATGCTCACAATGCCAATCCCCATCTTGCCCTACTTACTTGTATCTGCCTCAACTTTTATGCCCTAAAAGACTTAGGTTCTCCAGAAAGGTTTCCTGGACAACCTCAGACCTCAAGGATCCCCTCTTCCAATAGCATCAGGCTATGTCAGTGGGTCTCATGTACCAGACCACAGTCTAAGTCTAGGATGGCTGCATCAGCATCATCTGGAACTTGTTAAAAATTAAAGACTGTTACCACTCTCTCCACCTCTAAGATGCTAATTCAGTAGATCTGGGTGAGGCCTGCGCTTATTAAAAGGCCCCCAACTGATTCTTACATACATTCCAGTTTGAAAACCACTAAAAGAGAGATCCACTTGAACTTTCTCTAAATATGTGGATAGGTCTTCTACTAATATGATTGACCCCAGGTTAAGGAAGTAACCATGTTATCCAAGCCGCCTGGGATTCTAGGGGATTTGGAAAAAGGAGATGACACTGTAGATTATGCCCAGACACCAAAGGCCTCTTCATTATGGAGTAAATCCAGAAAAGAGTAGAATTCTCATGAACCTTTCCTCTCCTGGCAACTCCTTTGAGGGAAAATCTGAATTCAGAAGGTAAATTTCATGAAGTCCTCATGAAATGGCCCATTCACAAGTAACACACGACAGGCCCCAAACGGATGAGTCAAATGGAACAAGATATAGCTGGACTGGCCTGAGGATGGCGGCCAACCCCAAGTATGAAATGGTTGTGCTAAATGGTCATCACCTGGAATCCCCTCTTCTAGGTCCTAGTATCCTTCACACCCTGAGAGAACTGGCCAAGACCTGGTAGAAAGCATATAGTCCAAACACAATTAAAAAATTTACTGCTGCTAGCCAGAGCTTTGAGTAGAGCAAGATGTGTGTGTGTGTGTGTGTGTGTGTGTGTGTGTGTGTGTGTGTGTGTTGGGGTGAGAAGGGGCACTGGTTGCTGCCCCACAAGTCCTGCAGTGAGTACCAGATCCAAGAGAGGAGACCTACAGGACAGAGGCTGATCCCATCCAAAGTCAGCACAGTGGTGATATACTTAGCAGACGGAGGCACTGAGTACACAAAGGCTGTCAGAAACTTGCGAGGAGTCCATCAGTTGTCTATCTCCTACAATCTGTTTTTCTCAGAAGGTTGGTTACCTAAAGTGTGAAAACCATATGACCAAGGTTGTTCGAGCTCACAATGCTGGAGTCCTGTCTGATTGCCCACCTCCCCCCAGACCTCACCCCCTCACTCACCTCTACTCTTCTATTCCCTGCCCACTACTTGTCTATGCCACCCTTCTCTGAACTTCTTGCTCCCCAGAGAATGATCCTCCACCCCATCCTGTTCAGAGTCACCCATTCCCCTGCCCCCAGACTCCCGGGGCCTCTGTACCTGGGGGCACTGGACAAGCATGTGCCTCTGATGATGAGAGTGGTGCCCACAAGAAAGCCCACCAGGCCGAGGGCCAGGCCGAGGGCACAGACCAGAGTCTCAGTGGTGTCTGGCAGCGGGATAGGCATCTGGGGCTCTGGGGGAGAGAGAGGAAGGGTCAGGGGGTGCAGTGAAAGGATTCTAGAGTAAAGGAAACATGGGTCTGTGAAGAGTGAGCTGGGGAGGGGGTTCCATACCCCAGTGCCTGAAGAGTGGCTCGTCCAAGCCCCAGTGCTCCACCTTGCAGTCATACATGTCATCTGCTGAAGGCACGAAGGTCAGGTAGTAGAACTTGCGGAACAGATGGTCAGGCTGGGAATAGAAGCTGGTCTGGGCCACCCCCTCGGTGATTATTTGACCATTGCGCAGCCAGGTGATATTGATCACAGGGGGGAAGATGTTGTCCACCATGCAGATGAGGACATTGGGCTGGCCCAGCTCCACTCGAAACTTGGGGAATACAGTCACCCTCGGAGGCACTAGGAGGAATGAGGCCCTGAATCCCAAAGGTTCATCCCTGCAGATGGGCCTGACTAGGACTGGGATTCAGGGACACTTCCTCCTATTTGGGATTTGCAAGGCAGGGGATTCTCTGGGACATAACTGCAGGGGTGGGAGGGAGGCAGAGGGAGAAGAGGCTGAGGAGGGCAGTGGGGACACCAGGGGCTCCTGTATCTGACAGGTTCCTGAGGGGGAGTCCAGGCGGGAGGGTCAGTCTTCAAGAAAGAAGAGGGCACTGAAGGGATCTAGATCTAGAGCCTCCTGGAAGAGACACGGGCTGAGAGAGAGGTGTGCCAAAGTAGATGGAGGCCTACGAGGTGGGAAGAAGCTTCTCTGGCCTCCCGTGCCTACAGAGGTGGGGCAGAGGGAGTGAGGAGAGGAAAGGCCAGTACCGTTGGTGGCTCTGGTGCGGTTGGAGCGTTCCACCAAGACATCCAGATGGGCTTTGATCACCGCGATGCTGGCCAGCCCATTCTGTGGGTCAAAGTAGGCGAAGTTGCCAAACTCAGGCAAACGCCACACAGCCTCCCTCTTCTTCAGCTCCACAGAGAACAGCTGTTCCCCATCAAATTCATAGGCAAACTGACCCGAGGCACCATAGGATTGGTAGAAGGCTGGTCCATAGGAGCCCATGTGATCAGCTGTATTGGGTAAGTTCAGGGTCAGAGACAGAAAAGAAAATCTATCAATCTCACCTAAAACATGTGCCCCATCCTGGGTTCTCTGTGGGGACAGAGTTGAGCTGTTAAGACGGTCCTTGGACAGTGGGAGGGTTGCTGGGGGCTAACAGAGGGAAACAGGCACGTGCCCAACACACTGGCAGGAAGAGAGACACAAGTGCGTCTGGCATACCAGGTTGGGAAGAAGAGAGGCCGCCTAAAATCATGCTTGGGATTCCCAGAGTTAAATGGTAGCTGTGATCATTTGCCTTAGTTGTGCTATCGGGTCCTGTGTGTGACATGAGTGGTGGGGGAGGGCGGGGGGAGGGAAAACGATTAGGATGTGTCTAAGTGGAGCCTTGGGCACAGAGCTGAGGTATAGGTGGGCGTGAGGACAAGAAGGTGATGGCTGGCAGAAGTAAGAATTAAGATTTGTGACAGAGACCAAACATAGCAAAAGGCAGCCTGAGGTATCGCAGAGAGCACTGGAAAAGGAGTCCAAAGTTCAAGTCAAGATCATGCCCTAACTCTTCCACCTCAATGGATTATGATCAAACGTGTCTCTTTCCAAAACTGAAGCTCAGTTTTCTGAAAATTCAGGTTAGATTTTAATGGGTAAGGGACCTTTCGAATTCTATGAAATTATATGTTCAACAGTCATTGAGGCACTACTATGTACCCAGCATGATGCCAGGCCCCAAGGAAATACAGCTAAACCAGCTGTGGATCCCTCACACACATACACAAGGAGCTCATGTCTAGAGCAGGATTAAGACAGAAAAACAGGGGCGCCTGGGTGGCGCAGTCGGTTAAGCATCCGACTTCAGCCAGGTCACGATCTCGCGGTCCGTGAGTTCGAGCCCCGCGTCAGGCTCTGGGCTGATGGCTCGGAGGCTGGAGCCTGTTTCCGATTCTGTGTCTCCCTCTCTCTCTGCCCCTCCCCCGTTCATGCTCTGTCTCTCTCTGTCCCAAAAATAAATAAAAAACGTTGAAAAAAAATTAAAAAAAAAAAAGACAGAAAAACAGTGAACTATCCACATGGTGATAAATACTGCAATAAAACTGGACTCGAATGGGCACACTCCAAGCCAGGAAGTGGCACAGAAATCACGGTGCTAGGTGACAGTAGGATGGAGGTTTGGATCTCAGAAAGAAGGAAGGAATTGGGCATGCACTTGAACCTGACAAAGTCTGAACATGCAGCTGGCATAGCTGGACTGAGCTGCACCTGTATTTTAGATCCACAGTGGACATGACAGAGGTGAAAGAGACCGGAGACCCCTTGGTAAAGGAAGTTGTCCATAAACCAGAGAAGGAGAACAATGCAGGCTCTATACTGTCTCTCGTGTAACCCTAGATCTTCTCTCTTCACCCGATCCCCCTCAGCACTCACCCTTGATGGCCCCGGCTTCATGGGGGCTCAGGAGGCTCATCAAGGTGTGGAGTCCCAGGACTAGCCCCCCACTGAGGACCATTGCCCTTATGCTTTAACCAAGTAAGTTTTGGTGTGGGGCTGTGGTAGGTCTTAAAGGAAGGAGGCAGAGGTAAAGAGGAAGAAAACAGATTCCAGGAGGTGCTGTATTCAGCCAATCAGAGACATTCTCTGAGTTAATGCAGCTGTTGCTGGGTAAAGAAGTACCAAGCCTAGGTAAAAGGTGGAAGAATGCATTGGGCCCTCATGCACCGAGGAGGCTTGACCCACAGGGGAGTCAAAAGGAGGTTTCTGTTTGGGAGGTGGCAGGGGCCTAGATGAACCGTTACTACAAACTCCAAGAAAAGAACCTCTGGAAGGAGAGAACAGGCCATCAGAGAACCACACAGCTGAGCTCAAAGGCTCTAGACTGATCTCTGGCATAGAGAATCCCAGTCTCTCTGCAAGTTTCTACAGACAACTTTGGAGTTAAAAAGTAATATACACCATACTAAGAAACTTTAAAAGGGACATATTGGAATCACAGTAGAATCAAAATCCTTTAAACCTTTAAATCACTTTGGAAAATGTTACTTTATTTCATTGTGTGAGGAAAAAGATGTGTACTTGTCAGAGATGTCTAGAGTAGGGAGCTTCAGTGGACTATTGTGAGGAGGACAGAGGGTGCTGGATAACCTCCATTTGTCCTTGGGCACCCTTCTCCATGCTGCCTGCGGGCTGACCCATGTGGACAGCATCTCCCTTCCCTCTGGCTTCTGCTTGGGCTCGGCATTGGCAGAATTTAGTCCAACATAATAATACATATATAAAGATAGATATTTTCCAGATAAGGAAAAGTCTAACCAAATATCTAAAGGCAGTTTCTGAAAGATCATGAAATAAATGATTTTCAATTTGGAACGGAACTAAGAAATCATCTGAGTCTATGACTCCAAACCTGGCTACACAGGAGAATCACCCAGGGAGCTTGTTAAAAATACCGATTCCTGACCTGAGTTAGAGCAGCCTTTCCAAGGGTAGGACCAGGAGACGTGGGTTTGCAGCATGCTCCCTGGGTGAGCAACATCACTACTGAAAAAAAGAACTATGCTTCCAGCCTTGCACCCAAGACAGAGCCTGCGGAAGGCACACCTGATCTGATGGCTTTGGACCAGAAACCACATGCCATTTGTACTCACATTCCATTGGCAAGAATTAAATAATGACCCTGCCTGGGCACAACAGGGCTAGAAAAAGGTATTTTAGCTGTGTGTTCACGAAAATAGTGGTTTGGCAAACATGTGGCACTATCTCTGGACCATCCCAGCTCTATTAACCATGATTATTGACACATTCGAACTTGTTTCTAATATTTTACTTATTTCAATATTTCTGTTTTTTAAGTTTCTGTTTTTAGTCTTCATCATCTTTAAAAAAGTGTTATCTAGGGGCGCCTGGGTGGCTCAGTCAGTTAAGTGTCCGACTTCGGCTCAGGTCATGATCTCGTGGTCTGTGAGTTCGAGCCCCACATCAGGCTCTGTGCTGACCGCTCAGAGCCTGGAGCCTGCTCCAGATTCTGTGTCTCCTCCTCTTTCCGCCCCTCCCATGCTCATGCTCTGTCTCTCTGTCTCTCAATAATAAATAAACGTTAAAAAATAAATAAATAAATAAATAAATAAATAAATAAATAAATAAATAAAGTGTTATCTATACCTTATCTATCTTCCCTCTTACCAGATAAGAACTTTAGCATGCTTTCAAATTATTCATAGACTTCCTCTCTTCCTCACCAAGGTGTTTGATCAATGTTACTACTTCTGGTCCTTTTTGTGGTACCTCCTGACATTTTTTCTCTTATTGGAATAGAGAAACTTCACTTCTTCCAAAAATGTTTGAAGCATGAGTAGTTGCGTGGCAAATCTCCTGAAACTTTGTATGCTTGAGAATATTTTTATTATATCATCACTTTTGAATAATGTTTAGCTATGTATTAAATTATAAGTTGGAAGATGTTTTTCTTTTATCCTTCTTTATTTTTTTTTCAACTAAAACACACTTTTTTCCCCTTTGATTGAAAGCCTTATGGGATACACAGGTTTAATGGAGCTGACCTCAGTTTTGTTCACACTGACTCCAATGAGTTGCATTTGGGTTTCCTATGCTTGACCTTGCTCAATTGCTACTGTTGCCCTTGGTTGGTTCTCTTTCAGGATCAAGGTGGGTGCTTTCATGTAAAATCTTAGTTTTAATTCCTCCTCTGGCAGTTCTTTCACAGATTCTTAGCTTTGCATAATTATACCCACAGTGGAACCAACATCATCACATCACCAAGATAAATCCTCCTACTCCAACGTGATCTTCTGCTTGTTAACAAAATATGTCCAAGGCAAGCCACAACAGATCCTAATGAACCATACAATAGTGAATCCCATGCATAGGGAATGTTTTCAACATTAAAATTCCTAGGAGCTTAGGGGCACATGGGTGTCTCAGGCAATTGAACGTTCGACTCTTGATTTTGGCTCAGGTCATGATCCAGGGGTAGTAGGATCTCTCTCCCTCTGCCCTTCTCCCCTACTGGCACATTCTCTCTAAAATAAAAAATAAATAAATAAAATAAATAACATAACAAATATAATATAAAAAATAAAATAAAGTCCCTAGGAGTTTAAAGGGCTGGGATAAAATTAAAAAGAACCTTGCCCTTGGCAGGCTCACAGGGCTTAGGTCAGGCAGTCCTGGGTTCCAGCGGGTGTTTTCCTCTTTAATACCATCCCAATGTCTTTTTGCATCCAGTGTTTCAGTTAAGAATTCAGTCAATCTTTGTGTCTGGAAGCTTTTAGAATTTTCTCATTACCTTTGATCTTTTAAATTTTTGTTATATTGTATCTAAAAAGGGTTTTTCCTTCTCTTGCCGTGGGATATTATGGATCCTCTGTAGATTTTCATTCTGAGATTCATCTCTTTATTTCTATAATACTTTCCTCCTCTCTGTTTTAATTTTTTCTTTTTTTAAAATTTTTTATCTTTATTGATTTTTGAGAGAGAGAGAGACAGACAGACAGACAGAGCGCCAGCAGGGAGAAAGAGGGAGACACAGAATCGGAAGCAGACTCCAGGCTCCGAGCTGTCAGCACAGAGCAAGATGCGGGGCTCGGGGCTTGAACTCACAGACCAGAGATTGTAACCTGAGCCAAAGCCAGACACCCAACCCACCGAGCCACCCAGGCGTCCCTAATTTTTTTCTCTTCATGAAATTCCTATTGTCTCTATTTAGGCACTTCTCTCCCCAATCTCTTTTGACATCTCTATTTTCTTTTTCTTCTTTTTAAATTTTTTAATGTTTACTTATTTTTGAAAGAGAGGGATAGGGTATAAACAGGGAAGGGGCAGAGAGAGAGGGAAACAGAAGCAGTCTCCAGGCTCTGAGCTGCCAGCACAGACCCCAAAGTGGGGCTCAAACTCACTAACTGTGAGATCATGACCTGAGCTAAAGTCAGAAGCCTACCCAACTGAGCCACCCAGGCGTCCCATTGACATCTCTATTTTTAATTTTGTTTATTCTAGGAGAGTTTGTCAGTGTAGTCCTCCCACTTACTCATTTGTTTTTCCACTGTATGTCTCCACTATTTATTCCCGTTGGTGGGGTTTTTTTTAATTTTTTTTAACGTTTATTTATTTTTGAGACAGAGAGAGACAGAGCATGAACAGGGGAGGGTCAGAGAGAGGGAGACACAGAATCTGAAACAGGCTCCAGGCTCTGAGTTGTCAGCACAGAGCCCGACGCGGGGCTTGAACTCACAGACCGCGAGATCATGACTTGAGCCGAAGTCGGCTGCTTAACCGACTGAGCCACCCAGGCGCCCCTGGTTGGTGGGGTTTTTATTTTGACTTTTACATTTGTTTTCATGCCTAGAACTTTTTATAGCTTTCCCTTATTCCTTGTTTTTTCACATTATAATAGCGTTTCTTATTTTTTAATGCACTTTTCATGCTCATTTTATGTGGCTGTTCTATATTTTCTAATACTTCTTTAAGGACACATATGGGCCTGTTTGTTTTTTTTATTTTGGGGTGTGGAAGTCCCCAAAGGGAGGGAGTTATTATTTTGGACTGAGAGTGCCCATCTGTGTCAGTATAATGAATGTAAAGGGAGGGAAGGGCTGGAGTCCTAGGACAGCACAAAACCAATTACCACCCTTTTAATGTCACCTTGCTGGTGACAGTTCAGGTCAGGGCTTCAGGATAAAAAGTGCTGGAAGAGGCCAGTCCTCTCTCTTAGTGACCCAGCCCTGGGGCTGGTAGATAGAATGCTAAAGAGTGAATGGCTATGGCATCAGGGGCACCTATTGTCCTGGCCCCTCCCCACCCCAGCAGGGATTTCAACCTAGACTTTCTCCCCAACCCTCTACAGCAGGATGAGCAATCAGGATCTCACCACTGTTTTTTGCATTGTGGGGCAAACAATAATTATTCAAGCCCAATGCTGGCGAAGAGCAAAAACAGGTTGCTTCTAATGAATCTTGTCACAACAAGCAACCCACCCTAAAACAATTGACAGTGTCATTAGGGATTCCCACTGGTTTCCCTCCACAGTTTCTCCAGGGTTGGTTTTTAAGAGTTGGGAGCCAAGAACACATGCAAATTTATCCTGGCAGGAAGCAGGTCTCTCCATTATTTTCCTATAATATTTATGTATGAATTACATCCCCTCATACAGAAATGTCAAAGGGTCGTGGTTCATTGACTCTTTGTTAACCCCCTCTCTTCCTGCAGATGCTAACACGGGATTAAATAAATGCTTGTCAAATGAACAAATAGATGACAACAAATAAAAATCAATGAGGTGAATACCAGTGGTCCTAGAGAGAGAGAGAAACATTCTAGTACAGGAAACAAAGTCTGAAAATAAAAGACAGGGTTAACATCTGAGTAAAGTGTCTGCTCTTTGAATATGACATAAATTCAGGGGCACCTGGGTGGCGCAGTCGGTTAAGCGTCCGACTTCAGCCAGGTCACGATCTCACGGTCCGTGAGTTCGAGCCCCGCGTCAGGCTCTGGGCTGATGGCTCGGAGCCTGAAGCCTGTTTCCGATTCTGTGTCTCCCTCTCTCTCTGCCCCTCCCCCGTTCATGCTCTGTCTCTCTCTGTCCCAAAAATAAATAAAAAACGTTGAAAAAAAAATTAAAAAAAAAAAAAAGAATATGACATAAATTCAGTTACTCTAAATCGTCTAAAACATTGACTTTGAAGTAAACATGGTTGTGTCCATCATGTTCTCTGGAGCATAAGTTGAGGTAGGTGTTAGGAGATATTATTCATTGAACACATATTTATGGAACACCTACTGCGTCCTGGAGACACAGAGGAAAGCAGGACATGGCCCCTTCCCTTAGGATTAGTGCTGTCCTATATAGTCAACACCGCCATGCGTGGTCATTGAGCACTTGCAATATGGCTAGTCCTGAGATATACTATAAATAGAAAACCACAAGGAGCGCCTGGGTGGCTCAGTCGATTGAGCGTCTCACTTCAGCTCAGGTCATGATCCCAGTCTGTGGTTTGGAACCCCGCATTGGGCTCTGTGCTGACAGCTCAGAGCCTGGAGCCTGCTTCGGATTCTGTGTCTCCCTCTCTCTGCCCCTCCCCCACTCATGTTCTGTCTCTCTCTCTCTCTCTCTCTCTCTCTCTCTGTCAAAAATTAATAAAATTTTAAAACCACTGAATTTCAAAGACTTTGTAAAAAATATATGTATTATACATTTAAAATTACATATAACGGAGAATCTGGGTGACACAAGTAGATTAAGCATCCGACTTTGGCTGAGGTCATGGTCTCACAGTCCATGAGTTAGAGCCCTGCACTGGGCTCTGTGCTGGCAGCTCAGAGCCTGGAGCCTGCTTCAGATTCTGTGTCTCCGTCTCTCTCTCTCTGCCCCTCCCCCAATCGCGCGCTCTCTCTCTTTCTCTCATAAATAAACATTAAAGAAATTTTAATTATATATAAGTAATATAATCTCATTATTAGTTTTTATATTAACTAATGTTTAATTGGCAATATTTTAAATATGTTTTATATGTGTGTGTGTGTGTGTGTGTGTGTGTGTGTGTGTGTATATATATATATATATATACACATATTTCATGTTTATTTTTGAAAGAGCGCAAGTCGGGGAGGGGCAAAGAGAAGGGGACAGAGGATCCGAAGAGGGCTCTGCGCTCACAGCAGAGAGCCCAATGCGGGGCTTGAACTCACAAACCGGGAGATCATGACCTGAGCCGCTCAGTCAGCCGACTGAGCCACCCGGTGCCCCTACAATATATTGTTAATTTCATTCTTTCTTATTACCTTTTTAAAGTGGCTCCTAGAAAATATGATATTGAATACACAACTCATTATATTTTTACCGGACAGTGCTGCTCTGGTTACTCATGGTTGGCTACCAGTTAGCCATTCAATTATTTTCTTAGATTCTTCCATTTCAGCAGCTTCCTTGCCAGGGGCTGGGGGTCCTTTCTTGTGACCACCCAGAGATTCCACCAGAGGGCGATCTTACTTTTCACTGTTTCAACTTTGGACCTTAGATCTATTTTATGTATGTATATATGTATTTAACTACCTTTGGTCTGTTTTGCTTCAGGCACCATGCTACGCTCTGGGACCACAATTACGGTTCCTGTCATCCCAGCTATTTCAATTTATCAAGAAGTCTATAAACAACTAATTATGATGTGGAAAGCAAGAAAAATCAAAGTCATTATATTAATGGGCAACATGAATGTTCATATGGTCTTCAACTTTCTGGGGTGATCCTTTCTTAGCAATTAATTAAGTAGTTCCGACGCAGACAATTTCAGGATTTCAAGTGGTCTAGTTCTCTCCCCAGAGTTTCCTGGACAGAGAAGTGACACAAGTGTGTGCTTCCAACATGCCAGGTCCTCGGTGCCTCTTGCCCCAACCTCCTGCTCCGGGCACACTGTACCAGTCATTTTGAGGCTGCTCCCTACCATAGCTGGTCTCTTGCTGGCCATGTTTTCAGGCGCTGAACTTCTGTCATGTTGCTGCAAGCTGCTTGCTTCGCCAAGAACTTACCCCTCCCATTCCCTGACTTCTCTAAATCCCAGAGCCCCAACCTCTTATCCCCTGGGAAGAAATTGAAAATTTTAAGCCCAAATCACTCTTCTTTTGTATCTGTAGATAGTTTGAAATATAACATTAAAACTCATATGTGAAAAAAAAATTAAATATAGATATAGATATAGATTTCTTTCACCATTGATTATGCTGTTAGGTGTGGGACTCATGGCTTTTATTATGTTGGGGTCATTTCCTTCTACTTCGAGTTTGTTGAGTGTTTTCACCATAAAAGAGTGTCAAAATTTTGTCAAATGCCTTTTTGCATCAATTGAAATGATCATTTGGGTTTTTTCCTCCATTCTGTTAATGTCGTATATAACATTGATTAATTTTTATATGTTGAACCATGGTTGCATACCAAGAATAATTCCTAATTGGAGTGTAATTCTTTTCATATACTGCTGGATTCAGTTTGCTAGTATTTTGATGAGGATTTTTGCATCGATATTCATAAGGGATATTGGTCTTTAGTTTTCTTTTCTTGTAGTGCCTTTGTCTGGCTTTGGTATCAGGACAATAATAGCTTCATTGAATAAGTTAGGATGTGTTCCCTCTTTTTCAATTCTTTTTCAGTTCTTTTTTTTTAATGTTTATTTATTTTTGAGAGAGAGAGACAGAGACAGAGACAGAGTGTGAGTGGGAGAGGGCAGATAGAGAGGGAGACACAGAATCTGAAGTAGGCTCCAAGCTGTCTGCACAGAGCCCGATGCTGGGCTGGAACTCAGAAACTGCAAGATCATGACCTGAGCCGAAGTCAGACGCTCAGCCAACTGAGCCACCCAAGCGCCCTGCTCCTTTTCAATTCCTTGAGGAGGATTCATATTAGTTCTTTACAGTTAAGTGGAATTCACCAGTGAAGAGCAGCTTTCCTTTGTCCAAAGATTCTTTCTACTGACTTAACCTTACTAGTTATAGTTCTACTCAGATTTTCTATTTGTTGTTGATTCGCTTTAGCTAGGTTTTGTGTTCCTAGGTATTTGTCCATTCCATCCAGGTTATCTAATTTTTAGTCATCCAATTGTTCATGACATTCTCTTTTAATCTTTTTTGTTTTTGTGGAATCAGTAGTAATGTCCCCAATTCATCTCTAACTAGTAATTTGAATCTTCTGTCTCTTTTTTTCCACCAGTCTATATAATGGTTTCTTAATCTTTTTGAAGACACAATGTTTGGTTTTATTTACTTTCAGTATATTTGTCTATTCTCTATTTTCTTTATCTCTGATTTAATCTTTATTGTTTCCTTCCATCTGCCAGCTTTGGGTTGTTTGTTCTTCTCTTGCTAGTTCCTAAGGCTGTGAAGTAGGTGATTGGTTTGAAGTCTCCCTTTTTTTAAAAATTTTTTTTTAATGTTTTATTTATTTTTGAGACAGAGACAGAGCATGAGCAGGGGAGGGGCAGAGAGAGAGGGAGACACAGAATCTGAAACAGGCTCCAGGCTCTGAGCTGTCAGCACAGAGCCCGACGCGGGGCTTGAACGCACAGACCACGAGATCATGACCTGAGCCAAAGTCGGACGCTCAACCGACTGAGCCACCCAGGGGCCCCTGAAGTCTCCCTTTTTAATGTAACTGTTTACAGATATAAATTTCCCCCTTACTGCTGTTCTTACGTATGTTGCACTGTATGTTGTGTATTAGTTTTTATTCATCTAAGTATCTCCTAATTTCCCTTGTGATTTCTTCTTTGATCTACTAATTGTTTGCGTGTTTTAGTTAACTTCCACAAATTTGTGACTTTTCCAGTTTGCCTTCTATTGTCTCTAAATGATATTTTAAGTCAATGCATTACATTTTTAAAAATATTCTGCTGGTATTTAGGTTAAATGCTACCTGGAGGTTGTGATTATTTTCATGGATCAAGGTACATTCCACACTTTTGAGGTCAAGTCTCTCTACAGCAGCACTTGAAAAGTGAAAAGATATGTTGGGGCGCCTGCGTGGCTCAGTCAGTTAAGCAGCTGACTTTAGCTCAGGTCATGATCTCACAGTTTGTGAGTTCAAGCCCTGCATCAGGCTTTGTGCTAACAGCTCAGGGCCTGGAGTCTGCTTCAGATTCTATGTCTCCCTCTCTCTGTTCCTCCCCCACCCCTCAAAAATAAATAAACATTAAAAAAATCTTTTTTTAAAGAAAAGTGAAAAGATATGTTAACTTGCAAGCTAAGAGGCCTTTCTTACACCAGGCTTTAAGAAAGCTTTACAAAATTTATTTCTACATTTCCAGCATGTAACACACACAAAAAAACAGAGGTATATTTAAGATATAATACTGGCACAGAAGAGAGAGAAGCTCACTGTGGAAAAGAGAAAGAAATAGGCAAGGCTTTCCGGAGGAGGTGACGTGAGCCAAGACTGTGCACCAGCACAGCAGGAAGGCAGTCAGAACAGCATCATTCTCCATTTCCCCAACTCTTTCTGTACTGCTATGCCTTTTTCTGAGGCCTTTTCCCACTAGTGGGATTCTGCTTCTCCCTGGACCCGACAGGAAATATCACCTCCCCCTTCCTCCTCCAGCTGCCAGCAGAATTGATTGCTTTCTCCTTAGTATGACCATTGCTTTCTAAATATCACTGAATCTCCTTTAGCATTGAGCCACATTTTATATATTTATGTATATGTATGCGTGTTTATTTACTTGATTTTCTTCTGTTCCCTGTGAAGGCCCTGTTGTTTAAAGGTAGAAAGAACTTCAGAAATCATTGAGTTAAGTCCTCTCCTTTTTATAAGTGAGAACACCAAGGCCTAGAAAGCTTCTGTGACTAAGGTCACCTAACTCACTATTTTAAAAGATAGTTTTTAAAAATCCAGCCCTGAGGTGAAACTTTGAGAAGGATAGCTAGAACCGTGCACATTAATATAACATGCTGTCAAAAGTTCGAAATAGCCAAGATAAAAACCAATGAATCACTAAAGTAATTAGTAAAAATGTATTGTGCACACACCAAAAATACAGTTTGCAGACCAGGAGCTCTCAGACCAGAGCATGTAAAGAGTCTCAGGGTATATTGTTATAAAGCAGCTTGTGCCGTGAGAAAGCAGTGACTGTTTATTCTTCACAAATTGGCTACAATATGAGAATTTTCAGGGGTTCCCTCATATCAACCTTGGGACACAGTTCAAGTTTTGCTTATTATTTCCGAAAGCACAAGCCAGAAATGATCCAGGTCAAGTTAGCCTTGCAAAATAAGCTAAATTAAGCTTTGTATGATCAAACTGGTTTGTCAGTTTATAATTTTCAAGGCTGGCCTCCGTTCGGCTTTGATTTTCACAGGCCATCTCTCAATAAATGCAAGACAGACGCTGTGGAAGCTCGAGGAATACAAAGCAGCGCAATCTGGTGGGCACTAGGACCCCGGGGGCGCCGGGTCAGCGCTCTCCGCCGGCGGGAGGTGGCGCCGGTTTGAGGTCGGGCGGGAGCTGGGAGTCAGGGGTGGGGGGAGGCGGGAGGACGGGGAACGGCGGTCCTGACCGCCCTGGTCCGCCCCGGGGGGTCGTCGGGTTTTCGGGGAGTGGGGGTCGGGTGCCCCCAGCTCTGCGCCTCTGCTGCTCGCAGCGCACTTCGTGTCGCGGGGACGCCGAGGGCGCCGGCCGTCTCCCGGGGTGCGGCGTCTGGACGGGCAGGTCGTAGCCGGGAGGAGAGGGCGCGCTTCCGCGGGGAACCGGGGAAGGACA
Source organism: Neofelis nebulosa (assembly GCF_028018385.1). Classification (NCBI taxonomy): domain Eukaryota; kingdom Metazoa; phylum Chordata; class Mammalia; order Carnivora; family Felidae; genus Neofelis; species Neofelis nebulosa. The sequence goes on from NC_080787.1 coordinate 35,458,592, forward strand.
CGCCAGTGACGGAGCTGGTGCTGCTGAAGGGCCCGGAACGGGGCGAAGCGGGTCCCGGCGCGGACGCGGGCCGAGGGGCGGGGCGTGCAGACTGTGTGTGCAGGAGCGTACGGGCTCCCTCGCGATGTCGCTGGTGGCGGGAAGGGGGCTTTGGGGCTGCGGTTGAGGGACAGGGAGCCAGGTCTGGAACGCGAGGGCAGGGCCAGGAGGGGCTGGGCAGGAGACAAGAGAAAGCGAGGTCCTCGGGGCTCGCAGACCTGCACCTGGCTGGCCGTGGGGGCGAGAGGAACAGAGGAGGCAGGGAGTGCAGGCGTGGCCTGTGGGACTGGCAGGTGCTGACCCGGCCTCCAAGCGCAGCACCGCCTCCTGGCGCAGTAGGAAGAAACGCTGGTGGGGAAAGACCTTTGGGTCTGAGACGCTTGAGGGACACAGGTGAACAGTTACTATAAAATAGGGTCTGGAGCCGATGAGAAGGCTCTGGCTTTCGTGAGATCATCGAGGAGAGCGGATTCTGGGAGAGGAGAGCAAAGGACTGACCCTCAGAAACCTAGACAGTTGTGATGTTGGCTAACAGACAAAAGCCTGGGAAGGAAACCAGAAAATGAAGAGCAGGTATTAGGAGAGTCGGACAGAGAAGTGTGCCAGAAACTGAGGTCGACAGGGTGACTAAACCAATGGGAACAATGACTTGGGGAGATGAAGACAGGTTGAAATGTGGGTTGGGAAATCAGGGAGACGGGGAGAGCAGGCTGGCTGCAGCACCGGGAGCAGGAGCTGAGAAGTAAGGCGGGTGAGTGTGGAGCCTAAGATCTATGGGGGCTGAGATGGCATTTTAGTTGTCTTTGATTTCCCATCGCTGGGCATAGAGTAGCGTTGGGGCTCAATGGTGCTGTTCTTTAAGGAATCAGTATACAGAGAAGAGAGCTGAGCTTTCTGGCACCTTGTGCAGAGGAAGAGACCAGCGAGAATAGCATTGAGGAGTGGAGGAGTGAGCTGTGAACAAAAACAAGGACTCTTGTCACAGAGACAAAGGAAAGGATGAAGGGTGAGAGAAGGGACTGGTTGTGGGTGTCCCCAGCTTTTGTTTCTTCTTGGGAAAGTGGAAGACAAGGTCATCTGCTAAGAATGAGATAGTGGACAAATCGGGTGGGGATTAAGACAGTGACATCTTTTTTTTTAGTCTTTGTTTTTTTTTTTAACTTTTGAGAGACAGAGCCCCCTGGGCGAGGGGCAGAGAGAGGGAGAGGGAAACACGGAATCTGAAGCAGGTCCCAGGCTCTGTGCTGTCAGCACAGAGCCCGACGCGGGGCTTGAACTCATTGACGGTAACATCATGACCTGAGCTGAAGTCGGACACTTAACCAACTGAGCCGCTCAGGTGCCCCAAGAGAGTGACATCTTTTAAAACTCAAGTTGTTGGGGTGCCTGGGTGGTTGTTGGTTAAGCAGCCAGCTTCGGCTCGGGTCATGATCTCATGGTCCGTGTGTTCGAGCCCCGCGTCAGGCTCTGTGCTGACAGCTCAGAGCCTGGAGCCTGCTTCTGTTTCTGTGTCTCCCTCTCTCTCTGCCCCTCCCCCATTCACGCTCTGTCTCTCTCTGCCTTTCAGAAATGAATAAATGTTTAAAAAATAATAATAATAATAATAATACAATAAATAAATAAATAAAATTCAAGTTGCTGGAGCACCTGGATGGCTCAGTAGGTTGAGCCTCCGACTTCGGCTCGGGTCATGACCTTGCGGTTCGTGAGTTCAAACCCCACATCAGGCTCACTGCCGTCAGCCTGTAGCCTGTCAGCGCAGAGCCCACTTCAGATCCTCTGTCCCCCTCTCCCTGCCCCTCCCCAGCTTGCATGCTCCCAAAAACGAAATAAATAAATTTTTAAAAAGGCAAGTTGCCAAGTTAATTAGGTGGGAGAAATGCCCAAAGACGAGAAATAGGAATGGTAAATTATTGAGGGCCTCGTACAGACTTTGTAGGGTTGCAGATCTGCTGAATGGCATCATTTTCTCTAGCAATGATCAGCTGCCAGATAGCGGAGAGTGCTGGATGCCAGCCTAAGAAGTTTGGGTTTATCTTCAAAGGGCCCCAAGCCCTGCTCACCAGAATCTCCTAGAAATCTTCCCTAAAGCACAGATTCCCCAGACTCTCTGCCCAGAGATCCAGATTCAGTGGGTGGTGAGGTCTGGAAATCTGTATTTTTAATTAGCTCTCTACTGACTCCCATATAGCCAATTAAGTGATGGCAGACCCTGAAGATTTTTTTTTCAGTTTTATTGAGGTATAATTGACAAATAGGAATTATATATATTTAAGGTGTTCAACTTGATGTTTTGATGTATGTATGCATTGTGAAATGATCGCTACAATCAAGCTAATTAACATATTCATCACCTCACATGGTAGCCATTGTCTTTCTGTGTATGCGCACGCACGTGTGTGTGTGTTGAGAACATGAGATCTACCCTCAACAAATTTCAGGTATGCAATACGGTATTGTTAACTGCAATCACCATGCTGTACATAAGATCTCCAGAACCTATTCATCTTGGATAACTAAAAATGTATACCCTTTGACCAATATCTCCCCGTTTCCACCTCCCCTTAGCCCCTAATTACCACCATTCTTCTCTCTGCCTCCATGAATTTCACTTAGATCCCACATGTAGTATTTGTCTTTCGGTGTCTGCCTTATTTTACTTTGCATAGTGTTAGCCATATAGCTAATTTAGCATGTGTATGATGCATAATAATATATATATACAATATATGTATTCCTACATACGTACAATAGATATATGCTCAGAAGTGAGGTTATTAGATCATATGGTAGTTCTATTTTTAATTTTTTGAGGACACTCCGTACTGTTTTCCATAATGGCTCTATCAATTTCCACTTCCACTACCAGTGTACAAGAACTGCCTTTTGTCCACATCCTCGGCAACACGTATCTTTTGTCTTTTGATAATAGCCCTTCTAACAGGTATGAGATATCTCTTCTCATTGTGAAGGAGCTTTCCCCCGATATTTTCTTCTGGGATTTTATGGTTTCAAGCCTATGTTTAAGTCTTTAATACATTTTGAGCTGATCTGCATATATGGTGTGACAAGGGCCCAGTTTCATTTTTCTGCATGCACGTACCCAATTTTCCCTACAATATTTATTGAAGAGACTCTCCTTTCCCCATTGCATGTTTTTGAAACTCCTTGTGAAGACCAATTGACCATAGATGCACTGATTTTATTTCTGGGCCCTCTATTCTGTTCCATTTGCCTATATGTCGGTTTTTATACCAGTACCATACTGTTTTCGATTACTTTGTAATATATTTTGACATTAGGGCCTCTCTCCCACGGGACTGCGGGGGGCCCCTTTTCTCCTCGGCCAGGTCTGGAGGGCAAGATCAGCCCTTGAAGATCATTGTCAGGACTGCCACAAGCTGGCAGCCTTGTTTTCCTGCCTCAGACATCTGTGGTTGCTGGGAGCCCTCACTTGGTCTATACCAGGCATGCCAACCCCATAGCCAGACTAGGGTCTGAAGTGGCAACACTGGTCATGGGGCCTACAGCTCTCCTCAGATAGTGCTAGGTTCTCATGGGCTGAACGTGGCCTGTGTTGCCCCAAAAGTAGCTTGGCCCCTTGTCTGCCCCATAGGCAACACCTAACAAACACCTAAACAGGTAGTGATCTACAACAAAGATCCCTGTGAGGGAGTGGGGCCTCTCACCTCCTGCTCTCCTACTAAACAACTGCTTTGGCCCCAGGGGATATTACTGGGAGAGGAGAGGGTGCCCACAAGTGAGGACTTGTGTTGTAGAAGGGTCATCTGAGGCCACCTAACTCAGAAAGGATCACCATTTTTCCCTATGTGGATTAGCTTGGGTGCCAGCCAGGCCACTCCATCCACCCACTCAGAGCTGTGTCTCCTGCCATAGGGTCCTGTACAGGATTGTGAGAAGTGGGGTGGTGAGGAAGAGCCCCGAGTGAGTGCTGGAGAATAAGGAGCAACACAAGCACCAGGGCAAGGAGGTCAGACCTGGCACTCAGTACACCGGCCATAAGCACGAGCCCCACTTGCAAGCAGTTACCTCTATCTAATCGGACAGCTCGGGCTCCACACAGTTGCAAGTGGGAAGTTTTATGTGTTGAAGTGCCTACTTTGTCAACTAACAAAATAATGTTTTAGAAAAGTTTTCAAGCTCTAACAGTTTTTCTTCACTAACAAAAGTTCTGAAAGCATCTCACTGTGTTCTAAAAGCAATAAACCACTTTCTGTGGAAAAAAAATTAGGAAATGTGATGCCTCCAGATTTGTTCTTGCTCAGATTTGTTTTGGCTATTTTGGGTCTTCTGTGTTTCCTGTGATTAAGATTATTTTTTTTTATTTCTATAAAGAATTCCATTGGGATTTTGACAGGAATTGCATTGAATCTGTAAATCACCTTGAGTAGTGTGGACATTTTAACAATATCCTTCCAGTCCATGAGTACTGAGGTCTTTTCATTTATTTGTGTCTATTTGGATTTCCTTCATCAATGTTTTATAATTTTTGGTGTACAAATTTTTCATCTTTTTGGTTAAGTTTATTCCTAGGTATTTTAGTTTTCTTTTGTTGCCATGTGATTGTTTCCTTAATTTTCTTTTCAGATAGTTCTTGTTAGTATATACAAACACCACTGATTTTCATATGTTGATTTTGTGTCCTGGAACTTTACTAGATTTGTTTATTAGTTCTAACAGTTTTGTTGTTGTTTAATCTTTGGAGTTTTCTACATGTATAATCATGTCATCTACAAACAAAGATAAATTCAGTTCTTCCTTTCTGTTTTGGATGCCTTTCATTTCTTTTTCTTGTCTAATTGCTCTGGCTAGGATTTCCAGTACTATATTGAAGAGAAGTGGCAAGAGTGGGCATTGTTGCCTTATACCAGATCTTAAAAGATTTCAGGGGTTCCTCATTGATTATGGGGTAGGTTGTGGGCTTTTAATATATGGCCTTTTTTGTGTTGAGGTAAATTCCTCTACCTTTATTTTGTTGATAGCGTTTATCCCAAATGGATGTTGTCAAATGCTTTTTCTGTGTCTATTCATCTATCATGCGATAATTGTGTTTATCTTCCATTCTTTTTTTAATGTTTATCTTTGAGAGAGAGAGACAGAAAGAGTGTGCGTGAGGGAGGGGCAGAGAGAGAGGAAGACCCAGAATCTGAAGCAGGCTCCAGGCTCTGAGCTGTCAGCACAGAGCCCAACACGAACTGTGAGATCATGACCTGAGCCGAAGTCGGACGCTTAACCAACTAAGCCACCCAGGCACCCCTCTTTCATTCTGTTAATATGGTGTGTCACATTGATTGATTTGCCAATATTGAACCATCTTTCCATCCCACAGATAAATCCCCCTTGGTCATGGTGCGTAATCCTTTTAATGTGCTGTTGAATTGGTTTACTAATATTCTATTGAGAATTTTAACATCTGTGTTCATTAGGGATACTGGCCTGTGGTTTTCTTTTCTTGCGTTGTCTTCATCTGAATTTGGTATCAGGGTGATGCTGGGCTCATAAGTGGTTTGGAAATGTTCCTTCCTCTATTTTTTGGAAGAGCTTTAGAAGGATTGGTACTAATTCTTCTTTGAGTGTTTGATAAAATTCACCCATGAAGCCCTCTGGTCCCAGGCTTTTCTTTGTTGGGAGGTTTTTAATTATTACTTCAGTTTTCTAATTTTTTATTGGTCTTTTTAAGCTTTATTTCTTCTTGATTCTATCTTGTTATTATCTAGGAGATTTTCCATTTCTTCCAGCCTACCTGATTTTTTGGCATATAATTGTTCATAAAGTTCCCTATGATCTTGTTTATTTCTATGGCATCCATTTAATGTTTCCTCTTTCACTTCTGATTTTATTTATTTCAGTCTTTTCTCTTTTTTCTTAGTCTACTAAGAGCTTATCCATTTTTTTAATCTTTTCAAAAAACCAACTCTCAGTTTTGTTGATACCATCTATTCTCCTATTCTCTATTTGGTTTGTTTCTGCTCTAATCTTTATTTCTTTCTTTCTGCTAACTTGGAGTTTAGTTTGTTTTTTTCTAGTTCCTTGAGGTGTAAACTTAGGTTGTTTACTTGAGATCTTCTCCTTTTTTTCTTTTTTCTTTTTCTTTTTTTCGCTAAAAATTTCCTTCTTAGTACTACTTTTGCTGCATCCCATAAGTTTTAGTATGTTGTGTTTTTATTTTCCTTTTCTCAAGATATTTTTTTTAAATTCCCTTTGGCCAACTGTTGAAGAATATGGTCTTTAATTTCCACATATTTGTGAATGTTCCCATTTTCTCACTGTTATTGAGTTCTAATTTCATTCCATCATGATTGCAAAAGATACTTGATATGATTTTGATCTTCTTAAATCTGTTAAAACTTATTTTTTGACCTAATATGTGGTTTATCCTGGAGAATGTTTTGTGTATGCTTGAGAAGAATATATATTCTTATGCTGTTGGGTGGAAAATACTGTGTGTATGTTTTAAGTCCATTTATTCTATAGTGTTGTTTAACTCCACTGTTTATTTATTGATTTTCTGTCTGGAAGTTCCACCCATTGAAAATGTATTGAAGTCTCCTACTATTATTGTATTGCCATCAATTTCTCCTTTCAGATCTGTCAGTATTTTTTATATATACTTAGGTGCTCTGATGTTGGGTGCATTTATATTCACATATCTTCCTATTGAACTGGCCCTTTTATCTTAATGTAATGACCTTCTTTGTCTCTAAAGACAGTTTTTTACTTAAAGTCTATTTTGTCTGATATATTTATGGCCATCCTTATTTTCTTTTGATTATTATTTGCACAGAATATCTTCTTTTCATTCCTTCATTTCAGCTTATGTGTATCTTTAAATCTAGAGTAAGTTTTTTATAGACAGTATATAGTTGGAAATTGGATTTTTTATGTATGTCTTTTCATTGGGGACTTAAGCGATTTGCATTTACAGTAACTTTTGATTAGGAAGGATTTTTTTAAATTTTTATTTATTTATTTATTTATTTTGAGAGAGACAGAGACAGCACATGTGGGGGAGTGCAAGAGAGAGAATACCAACTGCAGCAGAGAGAGAGGGCAAGACAGAGAATACCAAGTGCAGGGCTCAAACCCACTAACTGTGAGATCATGACGTGAACCAAAACTAAGAGTCTGATGCTTAACTGACTGAGCCACCCAGGCACCCCAGGAAGGATTTAAATATTGCCATTTTGTTAACTGTTTTCTGTTCATCTTATAGTTCTTTGTTCCTCTTTGTCTTTTGTGTTCATTTTTTTAATATACTATTGATTGGTTTTAATTCTTTTCTCTTTTGTGTGGCTTCTGTAGGTATTCTCTTTGTAGTTACAATGGGCTTATACAAAATATCTTCTAGTTATAACATTCTGTTTTAAGCTGTTTTAAGGTGACAACTCATCTTCACTTGCATACAAGTACTCTACACTTTTACCTCTCCCCTTACCTCCACATTAGATGTTATTGATGTCACAATTTACATCTATTTATGTTTTATATCCATTAATATGATTTTAGTTATAGTTATGTACAATGCTTTTGTCTCTTAACTTTTATACTAGAATTAAAAGTGATTTGCTCACCACTGTTACATATTTACCAATGTTACACCTTTACCAATGTGTTTCATACTTTATTAAGTTATCATTTTGCTGTTAGCATCCTTTCATTTCACCTCCTTCTAACATTTTTTATAAGGCAGATCTAGTGATGAACTCCCTCAGCATTTGTTTATCTGAGAAAGTCTTTATCTTCCCTTAGTTTTTGAAGGACAGTTTTTCTGGATTTGGCATTCTTGGTTGGCAGGGTTTGTTTTCTTTAAGCACTTTAAATATCTCATCCCACTCTTTTTGGCCTGCAATGTTTCTTCTGAAAAACCTACTGATAATTTCATTGAAGTCACTTTTTTCCTCCTGTTTTCCAAATTCTCTCTTTGTATTTGACTTGGATAATTTAATTATAATGGGCCTCAGTGTGGGTTTCTTTGGGTTCATCTTTAATATTCTTTAGGCTTCTTGGATCTGAATGCCTATTTCCTTTCCCAGATTGAAATTTTCAGCATTATTTCTTTGAATAAACTTTCTGCCTCTCTCTTTCTCTCCCTCTCTCTCTCTCCCTTTCTCCCTTTCCTCCTCCTCCTCCTCCTCCTCCTCTTCTTCTTCTTCTTCTTCTTCTTCTTCTTCTTCTTCTTGTCTTTGTCTTCATCTTCATCTTTGTCTCCTCCTCCTCCTCCTCTTCCTTCTCTTCTTCTTCCTCGTCTTCTCCTCCTCCTCCTCTCCTCCCCTCCTCCTCTTCCTCCATCTTATTCCTCTGGGATTTCCATAATGTGTGTATTGGTACATTTGATGACATCTAAACTCCCTTAAGCTATCTTCACTCTTTTCATTACTTTTTCTTTTGACTCCTCTGACTAGATGATTTCCACTGACCTATTTTCAAGTTCATTGATCCTTTATTCTACTTGATCTAGTCTCCTATTGAACACCACTATTGAATTTTTCAGTTCAGTTATTGTATTCTTTAGCTCTATGATTTGTATCTGGTACTTACCATTTTTTCTTTGCTGAAATTCTCACTTTGTTCATGCATTGCTCTCAACTTCAGTGAGAATCTTAATGACCAGGAAGGTCATTTGATTTTCTCCTTTTATTTTAATGTAATGAGGATCTTGAAAACCAGGTAATACTCCTGCTTTGTAGGAAGTGGGTTGCAGAAAGTCCTTTCATTGCATTGTGACTCTGAGATACCTACTGGGAAAAGGGTCTTCAATTTCATCCCTTCAATGAGTGTGGAAAATGAGTGTGACTTTGTTCCATTGATGAAGGAAGCCCAGAAAAATCTTATTTTTCATCAGGCTAAGACCCTATCTGTCGCCAAATTTTTCTTTCCTGATACTTAGAGGAAGAGAGATCAGCAACCTGAGATAACTTTTCTCCTTACCTCCATAGGATTCCTGATCTGACCCAAAGACCTGTATGTGCCCTGGAACAAGTATTTTTCTAAGTTTCCTCAGTCCCAGAGGCTGGTTCTTGGACAGACCTCAGCCTCCCAAGAGGATGAAACTAGTTTCTACAGTTGTTCTCTTTAATTCCATGCACACTTTCTCTCAGGGGGGCCCTATCCAAGTTCCCTTTTTATAGTTCCATAGGTAATAAAAAGCCAGTGTTATTGTCTGTTTTCTCTTAAGAATATGCGCACCAAATCACCTCTGCCATTGCTTTTTTTGAGGATATTGGTAAGCAGTAGGAGTTAATGAAGAAGTTCATTATTGTGTATACATAAGGCAAGAAGGAAAACATGGAAAGGGGATATCCTAACTATTGGGAAAGGCGACAAATTGGACATGGACCACCTCTGAATTCACACTCTATCTTTGCACTGTCCCATATTTATGTTTTCTACCTTCATCCCTGTAGATCTGAGACCATCCTTAGTTATTCAAGGATGAGCCCACAGTGAATTTTGTGTTATACAACCTATACTCATGCAGCACTGATTCAACATGATTGCCAAAAGCATATTTTACCATTACCATTCAGAAATCAAATTAAAATCAGAATTTTAAATTAGAAATATAATGTAATAAACTTAAGCCCTTTTCTTTGCATACCGTGATAAATAGTCCTTGACCAAACAAGGCTTAGCCTCTTTAATGCAACAACTTATCAAAGATACAGATTTATCCTTTAAATAAGTCTGTAATCATCAGATCGCCTAGGCCTCCTGTCCTAGTAATTCACACGTGTTAAAATGCTCAAACCAATAGACGCAGTTCTCTTTTTTAAACATAGACCTCCTTTTACAATCCAAAATGATTATGGGTTTTCTGTTTCATATGAAATTATCCTGAAGGTCAAGATAGGGTCTAAGTGTTCCTTCTTGCCTCAAATATGGAGTATTACCTCCTGAGGCACATACTGAGCTCTCAGAAGATCTCGGACATACCAAGGTGGAACCTCCTCTCTCCCTGGCTCCTTACAAGGGTCTCCGGCATCTTGTTAGCCCCGGGGCCCCTGCCCCGTCTCAGTTCCCACTGCCTGTTCCTCTCATGCTGCTCCCTTCCCATCATGCCCTGCATGGGACCAGCTTCTCCCATTTCTAAGAGAGGTGGAGGCTGAAAGTGCAGACCTGGGTGTTACTAACCCCGGAGTGCTTGCTGGGATCTGTAGAAAGGATGGGATCATTCAGTGAGGAAGCCCAGGAAGACGGCCCCGGGCATGGTGAACCAACCAAGACTCCTATAACCCGTTATGTGAGTGCATTGCTTCGTTTAATCCTCATAACTCAGGGATGAGGACACGGTTTTTCTTTTCCTTATCTACTCCAGGTGTATATGCAGTGGCCACTGTGATCCAGACAGCAAGGAGAAAATGAGGCAGCGCAGGGCAGGGCAGGGCAGGGCGGAGCTCTGAATCCAGGTCTTATTTCCCTATCTGGTGGAGGGAGAGGAGGCGGAAGTGAAATGGCTCAGTGGGGCTCAGCCGACCAGAAAACACCAGAAGGGACATCCCGGTGTCTGGGACAGAGGCTAGAACTGACATGCCCCAGAAAGTCCCAACCTGTGTGGGGTTCAGGGATAAGAGGAAGAAAACCAAAATGGAGGCATCATAATCACTTTCCTGGGATCGATGGAAATATCTTTGAAATTGATCCTTGAGTATTTTTTATTTGTAGTGACTTCTGTGAATGGATAATTTTCTTCATAATTTCGTGTTGATTTTTTGTATCATATAGGAATTTACTGATTGTTATTAAGTAATGATATATTTTACCCTTTCATTCCTTTGATATTTTTGGAAGTCTGATAATAATTTGATGGTTCCAGATATGTAATCAGAATGCAAAAATATTAATTATTTTACTCCTAATTATTACTATTTTTATTTCTTCTTGAAATTTTTATCTTCTTTATATGAGATTTCTCTGATACTTTACCACTCTGTAAAATTAACTCTCTGCTTTGTAAAGTCTTTTTCTTTTATAAATTTGTCATTTTATTGGAGCTCCTGGTGGCTCAGTCCATTAAGCATCTGACTGTTGATCTTGGTTTCAGCTCAGGTCATGCTCTCACAGTTGGTGAGTTTGAGTCCATCAGGCTCTGGGCTAACAGCACAGAATCCACATCAGATCCTCTGTCTCCTTCTCTCTGAGCCTCCCCTACTTGTGCTCGCTCTCTCTCTCTCTCTCTCTCTCTCTTTCTCTCAAAAAATAAATAAACCTTAAAGAAATTGTCATATTTTTATAAATTTGTGTAGAACTACAGTAAACACCTCTGGTACTTAATAACAAAATGATAGAACTTATATTGTTAAAATTGTTTTGTATTTATTCAACTATTTCTCTGTTTTGAATTAGCCTTACACTATAATAATGAACATTTTTTGATTCCTTACTATGTGCAAGGCTCTGTTTCAAGAGATTCACAAATACTGAATATTATCCCAGTTAGATTTCCCAATAAACCAATGACATAGGCTCCATAATAATCTCCATTCTACATGAGAGGAAACTAGTCACAATGGGTTAAAAAAAAAAATGAGGAGCACATATCAGGAACCACATATAAATTTGTTTGTAGGGGATCATTTGGTGTTTAAAACTTCACTACCACCCCCCAAAAATATTGAAATGCAAAGAAAAGATGAACCCTGGGGTTTAACAGTAGGGAGTCCAATCCCTCTAGATCTTCAACACATTGTTTAGGATTTGCTCCATCCCAAAACACATCCAGGCAAGGGGGATGGTGTTCACCATGGAGGGGAAATGACATTCCTTGGGATTTGTTCCTAGGAAGAAAATATATAAAACAATCAAGCCTTATGACTCAGCCAGTTGCTCAAAATGAGAATCTCTCTCCTTATGTTGTCTTCAGTGAATCTTACACCGTAAAGAATCATGTGCTTTACCACAAACTTCTGTCTGGTGAGTGACAATTCCTGCTTATTGGTTCCTTTTTCAGAATCTGACCACAGCCAGGCAATACAGAAGGCTGGCCAGGCTCATCATCTCTAATATTTTAATATAGTATATGCTATATTAATATATTTTAGGAGTGAGGCTTATTGAGTGAGAGCTGCTCTGACTGCAAGCCTCTCAGCCCCTGTCCTTTCCCAGGCTCCAGGATGGTGGTCCTGAGGATCACTGGGGCCCCAGGGATGGCAACTTGATGTCCTTGGTGATGCTGAGCTCCCCTTTGGTTCAGAGCAGAAACACCCCAGGTAAGTGCAGAGCTGCTATTCTTGGAGAACCTGCCTCAGGGAAATGGCCTTAGGGGGCCTTCCATGTGGGCCCACTCCCTGAGAAAGGCTTTGGGGCTCTGATACCATGCAATGGCTGCTAGTCTCACCAGAGAGAGGAGGAAATCAGGGCATGCGTGTATGATACCTGGTGGTCTGGAGTGATTTTGAAGGGACAAGTGTCTCACAGAGGGGTCATCAAAATGGTATTTCAAAATCGATCAAAGATCAGAAAGGGGAAATTATGGTTAGTCTGAATTGTTCAAGATCTGAAGATCACTCGATAGAATCAGTGCACCAGGTAGAGGCCCCTTCCACAGAACCAGGCAGGAACCCTCATTCCATGACCAGTGATGGCCAGAGCAGCAGAGGAGGGTGATGAGGACAAGCTTTGGTTAAGCCCATAGGATACATGCTGCAACTGTCACCTCTGCATCTTACCCCCTCCACCCCTGCACCTTGTCCAGAACTCTCACATCCAGCACAGTAGGACAGGGCCAGAGAGGAAGCGAGAAACAGGAAGTGGCATCCTTCTTAAGATGCCCCTTATGCATAATTTAATATTATAACTTCTAGGTTTCTGTATCAAATCCTCGTAGTACCTCTGAATTTCTAGTTCCAATTCACCACCAAGAATAGAATGGTGAAACAGTTTATGTTAAAATTCTCCAACTGAAACACATACTCATCCATATTCCCATATTTTGCTCCAGGCCCACGGACCCAGCAGGCGATGTGACCTTAATTGACAATTGGGACTTGAACATCAGTAAACTGGCTAACAAACTGGGATCTAAAGTAAAGCCTGACAGGATGGGGCAGGTGTATCAGAGGACTAATGAGTACAGCATGATTTGGTATAAAAGAACATTGAGTCACAAAGAGCTTAACACCTTTATTATAGGAAACTCCTGCAAAACCGTGTGTCTACTGAAAGATGGGTCTTTTCTGATGCCTAGAGGAAGACAGGAGTGCTGAAGGTCAGAGTCCAGAAGTGGTCAGAATTCTGGGTGAAATAAAAGGGAGGTGATCAAAGGAGGTTAGCATCAGGATGGACACAATGAGAGGAATAGTTCACGGCAAATCAGCCCCACAGTGACACCAACAATCTTGTGCCCTCTACCCCATGCTATAGGCTAGGGAAGTACATTCTCTAGATCTGACAGGCACAGAAACTGCAGTAACTACATCCACATTACAGGTCCAGGATATGTGCTTCTAGGGAATTGAAGATATAGAGACTGGGGAAAGGCCTTAGAGTCTTAGAAGGCACCAGAGATGTCTAGCATACGCAGGTATTTATTAGTCCTTAGGATTACTCTGAAAAGATGCTCTATAGGGAGGAGTCTATAGACCAGGGCCTATAGACCATCCTGTGTGGGAACCAAATTATCACCTACATCAAATTTCAACATTTATTGAGTACTTCCTATGCGTCAGGCCCTTTTCAGGTGCTAAGTGTGAGTAGAATCACAGACAGGAAGTAATTGGAGGGGTGTTTGGGGACATCAGTCATTGGTGCTGAGGAGGACAGAGATTCAGAGGCACTGGAGCTTTAAAGTAGATCTGATGTTGGGGACTCCCCTATGTCTTCTGCCACATAAAGATTGTCCCCTGTAGTAGGGCAAACATAGTGGGGTTAGGATTCCCAGTATGGCATCGAATTCTCCATCCCTTTATGCCTGTCTCTTTCATTTTCTTTCTTCATCAGCACTTCAGGAGAAGGCGGTCTTCCCAGCAGATGTTGCAGACCAGTGAGAAGTCAAAGGGCACCGTGAGGATATGTCATTTCACTCTCCTGCTCTTGTCAGCCCACGTGCTCTGAAACTCCTGAGACAGTGAGGCCCAGCAACGAGATGATGAAAGTTGAAGGAGGTAGGAGTTGGGCTGCTCTTTAAAGGGTCACCGATAACCCTTCAATACCGGCCCAGTGGATACTTACCATACCTGCCAGATTATAAACATGTAACATCATTAGCTACTTCCTCCTTCCTGAAACTTCTGCTCCCTTGCCTTAGGTGATGAAATATTCTTCTAACTTTCCTGCCACTCTGCTTCTTTGAAGTCTCTCTGAACACTTCTCTTTCTTACATTTTATATAATGAAAATAAGATGGTACTGATGTACAAATCACAGGGTGTCTAGTTTTCACTCGTGCTACATGTCCAGTGTGCCAGGAGGGTAGCTCTGCTAATTGTAGTTGCTCAGGGAGATGGGTTGAGAGACCTTCTTCGACACCTGCCCCCATAAGTTCCCAAGCAGAGTAAAGGGCCCTAATGAATCATACACTGCCTCTTAATGATCCCTCCCAGAAATAACATGTCACTTCTCACATTTTGTTATCCAAAGTAAATCACATGGCTGTATCTAATTTCAAAAGAGTTGGAATCTTTGGCGGTAACAAAGTACTCAATAAGTACACATTAAATAAATAATATATTACTCACTTATACCAGACACCTGTATTGAGGACCTACTTTGTACAAGGAACTATGCTAGGCTTTGTGAGTAAAAGGAGCTTCCAGCTCCTAAAAGGTTTACAAATTACCTACTGACCTAAGGGCCTCTGGGGTGTTGGCAATGTTCTATTTCTTGACAAAAGTAGTAGTTACGTGGGTGTTTCCTTGATAATCATTGGCTGTGCCTTACTGTTTTGTGTATTTCTTACATATGTCTGCCGGTTCACAAGAAAAGGTTTTAAAAAGAGAGGCAAGGGGCGCCTGGGTGGCGCAGTCGGTTAAGCGTCCGACTTCAGCCAGGTCACGATCTCGCGGTCCGTGAGTTCGAGCCCCGCGTCAGGCTCTGGGCTGATGGCTCGGAGCCTGGAGCCTGTTTCCGATTCTGTGTCTCCCTCTCTCTCTGCCCCTCCCCCGTTCATGCTCTGTCTCTCTCTGTCCCAAAAATAAATTAAAAAAAAATAAAAATAAAAAAAATAAAAAGAGAGGCAAAGGAGAATATTCGTAATTTGAGGTAAAAACAAGAAATCAATAAATCAAGCAGAAAAACTGAGTTTTAAGAATGGTTGGAATAAAGAATATTTACATGAAACAACTATTGTCATGTCCACAACTGGAGAATAATTAATAAAGAAGAGGCCCAACAGAGGAATGCTCTCGAGGGCAATATGAAAAATTAAACAATAGGAAATATAAAAGAAAAGCTATGAGACATGAAGGATAGAAACTAACATTCTGGCATTTGGATAATTAGACACCTAGAAAGTGGGGAAAATAGTAAAAAGAGATGAAAAGATTTCCAGGCTTTATAGAAAGATGAAATAGCTTTGACATGGTGCATTGATGACAAATAGATTTTTTAAAAACATCTCTTTTAAAAACATATCTAATTACATTATAAGAAAATTGTAAGAACTTCAAAGACAAAAAGAAAATTCTCAACATTTGCAGAGAGAGCAGTTGCACCTATAAAAGAACAAGAGCAGGGGTGCCTGGGTGGCTCAGTCAGTTAAGCATCTGACTTTGGCTCAGGTCATGATCTCACAGTCTGTGGGTTTGAGCCCTGTGTCAGGCTCTGTGCTGACAGCTCAGAGCCTGGAACCTGCTTCAGATTCTGTGTCCCTCTCTCACTCTGCCCCTTCCCCACTCATGCTCTGTCTGTCTGTCTCTGTCTCAAGAATAAACATTTAAAACAATTTTTTAAAAAAAGTAGTGCCTAAGAGAAAATGTCTAGGTTTTAAACAAACCTTATCAGGAAAGGAAGCCTGAAAACAAATGTGCTAATCATTTCCATTAAGAGAATGGAAAAGTAGAAAGACAGCAAAAGAAAAAAAAATGTAAATGATAGAGACATGGGCAGAATTCAGTGAGCTAGAAAACCAAAAATAGGGAAGATAAACAAAATCAAAATTTGATTCAATGGAAGGTTTAAAGAGGTTGATAGATCCATCTGGCAATACTCTTAAGGAAAATGTAGGTGATTCACAATGAAAAGGAGAAACACAGACATTTTTAAATGAAAAAGGCTTGTTATGAGCAATTCTATTCCAATAAATCTGAAAATTTAGATTAGATGGATACATTTCTAGAACAACACAAAGGTCAAAACTACAGGAAGGAATAGGAACCTGAAAAACAGAGTAATGAGCATCAAAGACAGGCTTGGGAAGCAAAGACTACTTTGCCCTGTCCTAATGTGCCAGCTAGGGCATTTCAAAAACAAATCGTTCCTCTCTTATACATGCTGTTCTAGAACACAGAAAAGGAGCAAAAGCTTTCTAAATCATTTTCTGGGGCTGGTGCATCTTTATTCTCAGAGCCAGCTATTTTCTCGTAGTACATGAGAAGAAAATTATGGATTAATGTCAGCCATGTCACTGAATTCAACAATGTATTACAAGCATAATTCATTTGGATCAAATAAGGTTTATCCTAGGATAGTGTTAAGTCCCTGACCATTAGCTTATTTTATTGTAATGTAAGTGCCGGACATTAAGCTTTTGATTGCCAAGGCATCCATCTCAAACACATCCATTGAAAAGACAAGGGTGGCCTGATACACAACTAGATAAAGAGCCAGGTGGTCCCTGCCTGATGAAGTTCCCCTTTTAGAAAGCCCAGGGTGACCTAGATAACCACTTGAGTGACCCTGCTTTTCTCTTCCTGCACTTTATTTTTTTTTTTAATTTTTTAATGTTTATTTTTGAGAGAGAGTCAGAGACAGAGAGACAGAATGTGAGTGGGGGAGGGGCAGAGAGAGAGAGGAAGACACAGAATCTGAAGCAGGCTCCAGGCTCCCAGCTGTCAGCACAGAGCCCCATGTGGGGCTCAAACCCACAAACTGCGAGATCATGACCTGAGCTGAAGCTGGAGGCTTAACCAAATGAACTACCCAAGCACCCCTGCCTTCCTGCACTTTAATTCCAGCTCTTATGTTTTAAATTCACCAACAAAGAGTGACCCTGTGAAATCAGAGGCACCCCTTCCTCAACCCCAATAATGGCAGATCCCCAGGTGTCTCCCTCCCCCCACACCTCACTTTGTGGCTCTGGGCATGCCAAGTGCCTTCCAGGACTTGTGAGTAATAAATTAATAAACCTTGTTTTTTTCAAAGTTCCCTAATGGTTGTTGCTGAGGATTGTCTTGCAGTCATAAGAACCACAAGGACCAATCGGGCCACAACATTGGCTCCTGTCACTACAAGTAGTAGGGACCCAAGCGAATGCCCCTAGGCATTCCTAGCTGATCACCATCATTACTTTATATCGGTAGGCTGAGATCACACAAAATACCTAGGAATGCAGTGAAGTTTCAATGTCAGAAAATCTATAATATGACCCAAAAAGTCAATAAACCAAAAAATAACATTCATATTAACTTCAAATGAATTCAACTCAATACTTGCATAAACAGAATTTGATCAATTTTACCACATGGCAAGGGTTATAAACCAAAAATCTATAGCAAATATATCTATGGAGAAATTAAATCCATTCGTTTTAAGATTATGCAAAAGGTAGGATATCCTTTATTATTACAAATGTTTAACATAGTATTGAAGGTTCTAGACATCACTTCGACAACAAAAGAAAATCAAGGCTATGAAGATTGTAAGGGAGAGAGAAAATGGCCGTAGATGATATAATCTACATATTGCAGAAGACGGAGCTCTGGAACCCCAATGCCCGAGTCCAAATCCAGACTCTGTACCTTTCAAGCTGTGTGACCTTGGACAGATTCCTTCACCCTCCTCATGTCTGCTTCCCACTCTGTATGATGGGGAAATAATGGTATCAACCTCCAAACATAAATGAATACATAAGAAGCCTATAGAATAGAGCTTAGTAAATAGTAAGCAACTCAACTAATGTTCTTTATCATTGTATTATTTTAATCTAGGTCAGTGATTCTGAAATGCGAAGTTCTCAAAGAACCCCTGTTGAAGTGTTTCTCCTTCCCTCCCACTACCCATACCATGTTGCCTCCTCTTTTGCACTGTGTCCCTAGTACCCCCAGCTCTGGGATAACTCACAGGGGCCCCTGCACCCAGGGATGTTGTCGGGCCTCCTGGTCTTCAGGATGATGGTGCCAGTGATGATGCCTGCCACGCCCACCACCAGGCCCAGGGCACAGACCACAGTCTCCATTGTCTCAGGCACCTCGATAGGCTCCTGGGCCTCTGGGGCACAAAGGAAAAACAAGAGTTAGAAAGTGCAGAGAGCAGGAGCTGGCCTCAGGTTTGGGGGTATAAAGAGTTAGAAACAATGAGATCACCGGTGAAATTTGGATAAAGTGGCAATAAAACACATGGGATTAAGAAAAGCAGGTGCTGTGGAAAGATGGATCCTGGAAACAGAGAGGGTGTCAGGACAGTGCTGGCAAAAGGAGGGGGCTCCATACCCCAGTGCTGAAGGAGTGGCTGGTCCAGGCCCCAGTGCTCCCCTTGCAGTCATAGACATCTTCAGCCATGGGAATGAAGGTCAGGTAGTGGAATTCTGTGCTAGGCAGGAAGATGCTCTCAGCCACACCTTTGGTGACCGTCTGCCCATTGCACAGCCATGTGACATTGAGCACAGGTGGGAAGAACTTGTCCACATGGCAGATGAGGGTGTTGGGCTGTCCAAGCTCCACAGGCTCCTTGGGAAACACGGCCACCTCAGGTGGCTCTGAGAAAGGACAGAACCTGGTGAATCTGCTGCCTTTGGCTGTATCTCAAAGGACCCCACCACCCCACCACCTATATTCTCCAGGTTAGGGGCCACCTCCCTCAGGCTGACCCTTTGCCCCCCACAGGCTTCCAGGTCAAAGTCATAGCTTCTCATACTCCTGACTGGCCTCCTTCAGCCTTCTTTTTCTTGAATAAGAAGAAAATGTCTCCTTCGATGACATAACCACCCAGCTTTGTGAGCTGAATACTGTTCACTCACAGGGAGAGAGAGGTTCATTCATGAGTGGACATCTAGGTCTCCCATTCTCTATGCAGCAGATGGGCTCTCCCATCCCTGCAGTTGGGTAGTAGAGAAATAAGCAAGAGCAAGCAGTACCATTTGTGGCCCTGGTGTGGTTGGACCGTTGGATCAGAGTGTTCAGGTTCTTCTTTGCCGTGACAATGTCAGCAATACCCCTCCAAGCATCAAAGTTGAAGGCACGAATAAACTCTGGCAGATTCCAGATGGTCTCCTTCTTATCCAGATCCACATAGAACTGCTCATCCTCATCAAACTAAAACATGTACTCTCCAGAGGGTCTGTGTGTCTGAACAAACTGGACATACGTTGACACGTGGCCCACTGCATGAAGAGGAAGAAGAGAGATTGAAGAACAGGTGACTATGTAAGAAAGTAAACAGAACACAAGAAGCAAGGAGATAAGGAAATAGTAATAACATGAATGAAGAACACAGAAAATGAGAAATGCAAACTGAAAGAAAAGAAATGGGAAGAAACAATGAGAGATATGACTTACTGAAAATTCAGGTTGTTTCCCTTTATTCCAGAAAATTTAAGCATCCATCACTCCAGTACAAGAATAATCACAATGAACACAATAATAAGGTAATATTTATGGAGAACTTACTATGCATTCAATTTATTCTTTGCAATTTCATACCCCCAGGTAAAGCATTCTTTTGCATATTAGGGACCTGCCCACAGAGGTTAAATAACTAGCCCAAGGTAGCACAATTCATGCTGAAAGGAAGATGGAATCATCCTCTCCATCCACACCCACAACATCTCAGAAGCCTTGCAGAAAAAGACATATCAAGTTAATGATAAAGTCACAAAGTGGAGTGGGAGAAAGGGGAGAGTGGAATAAAAATCTTCTGGAGTGGAAAATTTTTTAAATTGTGAAGGAAATGAAAAGACGTCCAGAGTCTTGGTGCTACTTACAGACTTCTAGTTACTGTTTTAGCTTTACATGATGGTAGATCATGTAACCTTGTCCACAACACCTTCATTTAAGGCATATTAAATTTTCAAGTATTATCATTCACACAGCATTCACAAATTTTCTTGTTGACTTTATGTTTTAAGGGTAGTTTCCACTGGAAATAATAGTTGTTGCATTTGAAACACCTATGGCATAGCATCTTAGTTTTACCTGATGTGAAAGAAACAACAAAAAGATTTACAATAACAAAAAATCTATTGGTATTACAGTAAAACAATAAAAATGAGACAGTTTGGGGCTAAGACAAGAAAAGGAATTAGGAGGAAGTGACGCTCCAGGGTTCACTGGTCTAACATCTGAATCAAAGATTCAAAGATTCACCCTGCAGCTCCAACACAAGAACTAATCCTCTCCTTGGATGCTTCTAGTGACAGGATTCATTGTCTCATGCAAATGCTTGGGGACATCCGCTGAATTTAGTGGCTACAAAATCCTCACCTACAGAAAAGAAGATAAAAGAAAAAGAAAGAAGAAAACATACAGGGAACAGACATGGCTACCCGGACATAGTTTGTTCATCCTAAGATATCTCATTTTATTGTTTTTGCAAAGTCTTAAAACTAAAGGTCTGTGCATTGTGAAGCAAATTATACTCTTACAGATGTTCACTTTCATTCAGTCAAAAAAAGCCTTTAATGTGAACCTTGACTCTCTAGGCATTAAGGCTATAACTCAAAAGACATGGTCCTTGTCCTCAAGCTGAGATTGAAAGAATGAGAGAGACAAAGACGATTCATATATATGTGGTCATCACTACTGCATTATCACAGGGTACATACAGGTGCTGCTTGGGAACAAATGGAGAGCATTAAAATGAGATAGAAGTAAGGCTTCCTAGAGATGGTTTTTATGCGAGGTTAGCAGAGACAGAGAGAAGTGGTGTCTCTAGCAGGAGACGTAGGAGCAGAGAGGCATGGGACTTCTTGGAGGGCCGGAGGGTGCTACGGCAGCTCGGAGGATATGGAGAGCCTACTTTAGGACCTGCATTGTATGATAATTGCAGGTGTTTGAATTTGATCCAGAGCCCCCTGGAAAATTATTGAGGGGTCTTCAGAGAGTAACACAATCAGATTTGTACATGAAGGTGGCAGCTATAAGGATGATAGATTAGAGGAGGCTCGTTTGTAAGCAAGACCAGTAGGACTCTTCAGCAATCAGGTGGCAAGTGATGAGGGTGTAGATAGGGTAGTAACATGGGGTAAGAAGAAGAGAGGATGAATTTGAATGACAGTGAAGAGATAAGAAGCCACAGGACTCAGTAAGTACTGTGGTGGAAATAGGGCTATGCAGGAGTCCAAAATATCCAAGCAACATGGAGAATTGTGGCATCAGTGACTGAAAAAGTAATGAAGGACAAGGAAGTGGTTGAGAGAAGAAAAAGTGTTCTTTGGGGGACATAATGAGTTTGAATTTCTGGGTGACCAATTGGAGTTGATTTGAGGGCAGTTGAAATAATGGATGGATCTCAGGCTAGACTGGGCCGGTGACATAGACTAGGAGTCCTCATGGTAGGTGAAGTTAAAAGCTTGGGTTGAGTCACCCAAGAAGTGTACAAAGTCATCACAGTAGGGTCGGAGTGTGTGGTCCTGCGTCCTGGCAACAAATATGGACATTCAAAAAAGAGGCTGGGGGCACCTGTCTGGCTCAGTTGAAAGAGCATGTGACTCTTGATCTCGGGGTCATGAGTTCAAGCCCCACGCTGGGTGTAGAAATCACTTGAATAAATGTTCTTAAAAAGAGTCTGTAAAGGAGATGACTAATGAGTGGGAAGAAAACAAGGAAGAAGTGTGCTCCTCAAGACAAAGAACAAGAGAAAAATTCCAGGAAGGAGGAAGTGGTCATGTCGCAAATATTACTAGTGACACAGGTAAGATCCACACGGACAAGTGACCACTGGTTTTCATTGTAGGGAGACCACTAGTGGCCCCACTGAGAGCAGCATCAGATGTGAGGAGACAAAAGGGAGAATGCAGTGGGCTGAGGACTGAGTGAAGCAGGGGAAAGTCCAAAACAGGCATTCCAGACTCCAATTTCAAGAAGTTTACCTCTGAAATTTAAGAGAGACACACAGATTGTCCAGAAGACACAGAGCCATGGCTCTTCACTCATCCACACTGTGACATGGAGCTCATGAGACATGTTCTCTGCCTTTTAATTTCTAGGTTGAGAATAATAAATGCACTCCTGCAAAAGCTGTTGTGAAAATGAAATGAGAGTTGGCACTTGGTCAGGTTCAATAAACACTGGTTCTTGCTGCTGTCAGAAAGAAAAAAGCAGAACACCTCATACAAGAGGAAGAAGAAGGAAGGGGAGAAACAGGAGAGAAAACAGCACCTGTGGGCTACAAATCTCCTTATAGTCCACACCCTCTCTGGCCCACCAGAGCACTCACCCCTGATGGCCCCAGTTCCATGGGGACTCAGAAGGGCAGCCAGGGAGATGACACAGGATCATGACTTGGGTCTGGCACCTTATGTCTTCAAGGTGCATCTGCAGTGACCGCTGTGAACCAGCCTGTGAAGAGAGAATGAGGTAGTGCAGGGCAGGGCGGAGTTCTGAATCCAGGACTTACTTCCCTATCCCGTTGAGGGAGAAGGGGTGGAGGTGAAACAGCTCAACCAGAAAATGTCAGAAGAGGCATCTCTGGCCGGGAAAGAAAATGATAGAACCACTGGGAGAGGGAGTGGGAGAGCTGTCAGGATGAAGGTGGCCCGGAAAGTCCCAACCTATGTGGGATTTGGGAATAAGAGAAAGAAAACTATGGAAGAGACATCATAACCATCTTCCTCTTCGCCTGGCTGGCTCAGTCAATAACAGCATGCTACTCTTAATCCCAGGGTTGTGAGTTCAAGCCCCACATTGGGCATGGATCCTACTTAAGGTCCCTCCACGGTGAACACCATCCCCCTTGCATGGACGTGTTCTGGGACAGCACAAGTCCTAAGCAGTGTGTTAACCATTTAGAAGGTTAGACTGTCGATCCCAGAACTCAGAATTAGTCCTGGGAGCTGTACAGGCAGTCACTCAAGGTGTGTGGTGTGTATTTTCTCCTCTCAGCAGTTCTGTAGATCTTAGAAGTAAAAAGGGGATTGACTAAGGGTCTCTGGATTATACCAGATAAGGCATGGAAGTAACTGTACCACTTTATACAAATTACTTGGCCTTTCTGGGCCACAGTTTCATTTTTGAAATGGAGATGGTCGCACTTGTGTATCAGTAATTCTGTGAGGGTGACATGGGAGCATCCATATAAAATGCTTCAGAAAGTTACAGATCTGAGAGTTTCGAATAGACCAATGAAGTTATCAAAGACCATTCTTTTTTTTTTTTTTTCAGTTCAACATATGTATATACTTTTGGTAACTTTTAAACACCAAATAATCCCAACAAACAATACAGATTGTTCCTGAA
Organism: Neofelis nebulosa; assembly: GCF_028018385.1. NCBI lineage: Eukaryota > Metazoa > Chordata > Mammalia > Carnivora > Felidae > Neofelis > Neofelis nebulosa. Next base: position 35,482,194 of record NC_080787.1, read on the forward strand.
ATATACTCCCCCAGAACACACAACCTAAAAAGACAATGACAAAACAAATACAATTTCCAACTAATGTATTAAGTCCTTAAATAAAGTGCTGATGAACTGAATAAAAGCAGATAAAATTATTTAAGTTTTCTATTAGGAAATTGTTCCTGATACATTATAGCAAAGCATCAGGCCCTTTCTGCTACTTCCTGCCTTTTTTTAAAAACCCACTGTGACTTACTGCTTCTCATGTAGAATGGAAATTATTATGTCATTGGTTTATTGTGAAATCTAATTGGGATGATACTCAGAATTTGTGGATCTCTTAAAGCCTTGCACATAGTAAGGGATCAAGAAATGTTAATTATTACAATGCAGGACTAGTTCAGAACACATGAAATTCTTTATCAAATGCAATGTATTATTTGCTCCACTAATATAAATTCTGTAATTTTAACAATAAACACCAGAGGAACTTTCTGTAGATCCACCCTCCTTTACTGTAGCTCCAAACCCCTCTATAATAAAACAACACGTCAGAGAAAGATGTACCATTAGACTTAACGTGAAATGATTAGGGAATTTGTCCTTAATAGTAACATTTAAATGTTTAACATTTAAATAAAGGTGCCTTATATCACCACATTCTATACGAAGAGGAAATAAAAGAGTAACAATTAGAAATGAAGCAATTAAGTATTTTTTGCTTTCTGCTTATCTGCCTGGAAACATCAAACAATTCCTCCAAAATTACCAAAGGTATATATAAAAATTATCAAAGGCATAAAATGGTACACATAATATCATTTGATAACAAATGAATTCTTGTACGATACTAAGAATCAACATGAAGTTTTAAAGAAAAGTTATCCATTCACAAAAGTCACTACCCATAAAAAATACAAGATAACTTCAATGACATATTTCAAAACAATATCATTAAGAGGAAGATGATTTGATTTTTTTATTTTAAATAGGGGATGGTGTTCACCATGGAGGGGGAATGATGTTCCTAGGGAGGAAAACATATAAAATAATCAAGCTTTATGGCTCAGCCAGTTGCTCAAAATGAGAATCTCTCTCCTTATACTGTCTTCAGTGAATCTTACACCTTAAAGAATCATGTGCTTTGCCCCAAACTTCTGTTGGGTGAGTGACAATTCCTGATTATTGGTTCCTTTTTCAGAATCTGGCCACTCCCAGAGGCTATAGAAGGCTGTCCAACCTCTCTGATATCCCATTGAGTGAGAACTGCTCTGACTGCAAATATCTCAGCCCCCATTCTTTCTCCCAGGCTCCAGGATGGTGGTCCTGAGGGTCCCTGGGGCCCCGGGGATGGCAGCTCTCATGATGTCCTTGATGACGCTGAGCTCCCCTTTGGTTCAGAGCAGAGACACCCCAGGTAAGTGCAGAGCTGCTATTCTTGGAGAACCTCCCTCAGGGAAATGATCTTAGGGGGCCTTCCATATGGGCCCACTCCCTGAGGAAGGCTTTGGGGCTCTGATATCGTGCAAAGCTGCTAGTCTCACCAGAGAGGAAAGGAAATCAAGGGACAATGGTACCTGGTGATCTGGAGTGATTTGGAGGGACAAGTTTCTCACAGAGGGATCATCAAAACGGCATTTCAACATCAAAGATCAGAAAGGGGAAATTATGGTTAGTTTGCATTGTCCACAATCTGAAGATCTCTCTATCGAATCAGTGCTCCAGGTAGGCGCTCCAGAACCTAGGTGCTGGTAGGTTCTGTGGAAGGGTCCGCAGAACCAGGCAAGAACCCTCATTCCATGACCATTGTTGGCCAGGGTAGCAGAAGAGGGTGACGGGCACAAGCTATGGTTAAGGCCAGCAGGATACCAGTTGCAGCTGTCCCTCACATCAGGAGTCAGGTCAGGGCACATCAGGACAGAGCCAGAGAAGAAGTGAGAAACAGGAAATGACCTTTTCTAGTTCTGATTCACCACCATGTATGATAGAAAGGTGAATCTGTTTATGTTAAAATTTCTCAGCCTCTTCATCCCCATCCATAAGGCCAGCCCCACTTCCTCCTGAGGATCAGGTACTATGGGGCTCTTTCCTCAATTTCCAGAGTTAGTAGCATCTGAAACTCCCAAATCCATCTGCTCAGACTCCATCCCAATATACCCATTTCTCAGATAGAGGGAAAAGAAAAATTCAGACATTTATGACTCAGATGGACAGAGAGTTGGACAGGGCATCTCAGCCATACACGTGTGCTTGCACATAAGAGAAGAAATGGAGAAACGAGAATCCTAGACTGCTAGAGGGGCTGTGGAAGTAGCTGGTGAGATGGGACAGTGTCCCACAGGACGTGAGAGGAGAGGCATCACCATTCTGGTGTGGTGGGTAGTGATAGCGGTGGACGTTGATATGAGTACATTTGAAATCAGGTCTGGGGTCTGCTTTGGAGTGAACAGAGAGTGGTGGGTGGTGGGAGGGGTGGGGTGAGGTGGAGAAGCCAGTGGGTTCAGACATAAGAGGAACAAATGGAATTTCCCTGCCCTGCAAGAGAGACCACTGGGGGGTGGGAGCAGGTGGGCCCAGAGCTCTCGGCACAGTTTTGATGCTGAGGAACTCACTGCTGGGTGAAACGTGGAGTCCGGGAAACTTGGACCCAATGGGCCTGGGCATATTCCTCCATTTCCTTCATATGTTTCCAATTCCTCGGGGTTTCCTCAACTTCCAACAGAGCAGAAATAAAAAGAGAGAAAAGGGGAGAACCTCGCTTAACGGGACCTGGGTGACACTGAGATTGTTGAGAAAATACTAGTGCCTATTGGATCATGAAGAAAATTGTGGAGAAAGGAAGCATCCGACTCATGGATGAAACAGGAGCTCTAAGAGCCGCTTGAAACATCCTCTGTTCAGGGCATTCTCCATCCTGGCACTTAGGCCCTGGGACTCTGGCCTACCACACACCTGGGCAGCAGAAGACACCTGGGGATTTAAGCTTTTGTTTACTCCCCTTCTTCTGCCTCCCTTTCCCAAGTGAAAGAAGAGGTGGAAAGAAAAACTATCAGCATTAAGTTAATAAAAGCTCCTTTTCAAGCATTAATGTCGTGCTTCAAAGGGCAGCTCCTTTTGAGCCATTCTGAACAAACCAGGCTCTGTCCCTCGTTTCTCTCTGTCTCCACATAATCTACCCCATCACAGCTTGACAAGGGGAAGAGCTCCAGCCTCCAGTGACCAGGGCCAGACTCTATGCTCTAGGTTTTATTTATATCATTTTATTGAGTTTTAAATTAAATCAAAGTAGTCCTTCAAGGTAAAAAAATAATAATGATAACAACATCCTTTTTTATAGGTAAAAAAGTTGAGACTCTGAGAAGTTGATTACTTGCCCAAGGCCACACAGCTGGTCTGTGGACATCTTTACTGCCCTGACCACATTGCCTTCCTTATATCCTATAGTAATTACATAGTCTTAATATGTCCTATTCTGAAAAGATGATTTCTTTTATGCCAGAACTCTTCTAGCTCTACTTTAGAAAATTCAGATGTTTTCAAGAGTTTTACAAACTCTGTGATACTTTTCAAGTACACATACAAGACAGTTTTGAGAGACCCTTTGTATGACATCTGTCTGCTTTGAAAATAAGATCTCATTATGGGAAAAAGAAAGTCAATTGCTTTACTTTAAAAAAAATTTTTTTAACTCCAGTACAGTTAACATGCAGTGTTATATTAGTTTCAGGTGTACAATATAGTGATTCAGCAATTCTATATATTACTCAGTGCTCATCAAGATAAGTGTACTCTTTAATCCCCTTTACCTGTTTCACCCATCCCCCCATCCACCTTCCCTCTGGTAACCATCGTTTGTTCTCTATAGTTAAGAGTCATTTCTTGGTTTGTCTCTTTTTTCCCTCTGTTTATTTGTTTTGTTTCTTAAATTCCATATATGACTGAAATCACATGGTATTTGTCTTTCTCTGACTGACTTATTTCACTTAGCATTATACTGTAGCTCCATCCATGTCATTGCAAATGGCAAGATTTCATTCTTTTTTATGGCTGAATGACATTCCATTGTATCTATACACCACATCTTCTCTATCCATTCATCTATCGATGGACACTTGGACTGCTTCCATAATTTGGCTATTATAAACAATGCTGCATTAAACACAGGGGTGCACATATCCTTTTGAATTAGTGTTTTCATATTCTTTGGGTATGCAATGCAATGAGTAGATTCTTATTTCTATTTTTAACTTTTTACTATTTCTGTTTTTAATTTTTTGAGCAATCTCCATACTGTTTTCCACAGTGGCTGCACCAGTTTGCATTCCCACCAACAGTCATAGCAACATTTTTCTAGAGAAGTCTTCTGAGGCAAGGAAAATAAAGCAACAACAAACCATTGGGACTACATCAAAAATTTTTTAAGTCAATTGCTTTAAAAAAAGAAAGCATTGCAACCACTACTGAGAACTAGCAGAACTGTGTTCTGATGGAAAAACAGGTGGGGAAACCTCTTAGTGGAACAGGGAATGGAGTTGGATGTGGGGGAGGAGAGCAGGCAGGGCAGGTAGAAGATAGATATCACAGACTCCAAACTGGATGGGGCCAGAGGCTCAGAGGCTGAGAGGGCAGAGCATAGAGCAAGAAGACAGGCTCAGGAGACTGAGAGAAATGAAGTGCTCCTGTGGCACAGCCACTAAAAGTAGAATGGGGCTCCCTGAGGCTTGTGTGGTGGCTCCTGAGGCTACTCTTCCTCCTCCCTGCCTGAGCAACCAGTTGAGCAACTTCAAACTGGGACACATGGAGCCCTGAGGAAGGACAAGGATTCTGAAGAGACCACCCAAATCAACTCTAGTCATCTCTGCAGTGACAGAGACAATGGCTAGACCCCCCCCACACACACACACACACCCTTCTCTGACTCTTAGGAGGGCCTGTTAAGGCCCCTTGACAGCCACTCGGAGAGGGTCTTGAGCAGAAGGAGAAGCTTCATCTGGAGCTGGGCTCCCCGAGCTCAACCCTGAACTGACATGGTGAGCCTCGTGTTGACATGCTCTTCAAACATCCTTTACTTCTGCCACTGTGCCGCATTGCCCTCATTTCTGTGGTCTGGGAAGTTGTGCCATAAATTCATTCTGGAGTTTCCATTGATGATACATTTTAAGTCACATAGAGAAGCTGCAATTTAAAGACTCCTTCAATAGACAATTGTGGACCCCCAATGGCAGCCAGTAATGTATAATCAACTCTTTGTTGACCAGCATTATGCTGATAACAAAACCAGACAAAGACAACACAAGAAAAGAAAACTGCATGCCAATATCTATAATGAATATATATTCAAGATCCTCAAAAGAGAGGCACCTGGGTGGCTCAATGGGTTAAGCATCCAACTCTTGGTTTTGGCTCAGGTAATGATCTCATGGTTGGTGGGCTTGAGTTCCATGTTTGGCTCTGCACTGACAGCACAGAGCCTGATTGGGATTCTCTCTCTCTCCTTCTCTCTCTACCCCTCTCCCTACATGCTCATGCTCTCTCTCTCTTTCTGAAAATAAATAAATAAACATGTAAAAGTGTTTTAAAGATCCTCAAAATAATACAAGCAAACCATATTCAACAGCATACTAAAGGAATTATACACCATGACTAAGTGGGACGCATCCCTGGGATGCAAGGATAGTTGAACATAAACAAATCAATCAGTGCGATACACTACATTAATAAAACAAAAAGGAAAAACAATACATGATCATCTCAACAGCCACAGAAAAAACATTTGAGAAAGTTTGGCACCCATTCACAATTTTGTGAGAGTCACAATAGACTCTCAACAAAATAAGTATAGAGGGAACTCAAACCCAACACAGTAAAGGTCATATATGAAAAGCCCACAGCCTACCTTATCAATGGAGAAAAACTGAGAGTTTTCCAAGATCTGGTTCAAGGCAAGGATATCCACTCTTGCCTCTTCTTTGCAACATAGTTATGGAAGTCCTGGCCAGAACAATTAGACAAGAAAAAGACATAAAAGATATCCGAACCAGAAACAGAGAAGTAGAATTATCTCTGTTTGTGGATGACAAGCTCATATAGACAGAAAACCCCAAAGACTCAAAAAACAAAAAAACAATTAGAACTTTTCAGAAAATTCAGTAAAGTTGCAAGATATTAAGTTAACATACAAACATCAATCACCTTTCTATACACAGACAATGAACTGTCTGAATAGAAGTTTAGAAAACAATCACACTCACAATAGCAACCAAAAGTGTAAAATACTTAGGAATAAACTTTACCGAAGAGGTGAAAGACATGTACACTGGAAATTACAAAACATTGGCAAAAGAAATCAAAAAAGACTGGACTGGAAGAATATTCATAGTACCCAAAATGATTTACAGATTCCATGCCATCCTTTTCAAAACCCCAATAATAGGGGCGCCTGGGTGGCGCAGTCGGTTAAGCGTCCGACTTCAGCCAGGTCACGATCTCGCGGTCCGTGAGTTCGAGCCCCGCGTCAGGCTCTGGGCTGATGGCTCGGAGCCTGGAGCCTGTTTCCGATTCTGTGTCTCCCTCTTTCTCTGCCCCTCCCCCGTTCATGCTCTGTCTCTCTCTGTCCCAAAAATAAAAAAAAATAAAAAAAAAAACCCAATAATATTCTTGATGGAAATAGAACAAAATAACTCTAAAATTCATATGGAATCACAAAAGATCCTGAATGATCAAAGCAATCCTGAGCAAGAAGAACAAAGCATCACATTTCCTGATTTCAAAATATATTACAAAGCTACAGTGATTAAAACAGTATAATCTATGGGGTGCCTGGGTGGCTCGGTCGGTTAAGCATCCGACTTCGGCTCAGGTCATGATCTCGCGGTCTGTGAGTTCGAGCCCCGCATCGGGCTCTGTGCTGACAGCTCAGAGCCTGGAGCCTGTTTCAGATTCTGTGTCTCCCTCTCTCTGACCCTCCCCCACCCATGCTCTGTCTCTCTCTGTCTCAAAAATTAAAAAAGTTAAAAAAAAATTTTTTTAAAAACAGTATAATCTAAGGTGCCTGAGTGGCTCAGTCGGTTAAGCATCCAACTCTTAATTTCAGCTCAGGTCATGATCTTAGGGTTTGTGGGGTTCAGCCCCATGTCGGGCTCTGTGCTGTTAGTGCTTAGGATTCTCTCTCTCCCTCTCTCTGCCCCTCCCTTGTTCTCTCTCTCTCTCTCAAAATAAATGAATAAAGTTTAAAAAAAAAACAGTATGATACTGACATAAATACAGACGTATAGAGCAGTGGACCATAATGGCCCAGAAATAAATCCACACATCTACAGTCAACTTATACTCAACAAGAATGCCAAGAACATACAATGGGGAAAAGATAGTCTTCAATAAATGATACTGAGGAAACTGGATATCCACATGCATAATAATAAAATAGGATGCTTATCTCACACCATATATAAAAATCAACTCAAAATGATTAAAGACTTAAATGTAAAATCTGAAATTATAAAACTTCTGGAAGAAAACATACAGGAAAACCTTCTTGACATTGGTTTGAGCAATGATTTTTTGGACAGGACATCAAAAGTACTGGCAACAAGCAAAAACAGACAAACAAAATTGCATTAAACTAACAAGCAACTTACTAAATTTACTAAATTTATTTTCAAAGTACAGGAACTCATGTAACTCAATAGAAAACAAACAAACAAAAAACTGATTAAAAAACCAGCAAAGGACCTGAATAGACATTTCTCCAAAGAAGACATACAGTTAGCCAACATGTATATGAAAAAGTACTCAACTTTACTAATTATCAGGGAAATGCAAATCAAAACCACCATAAGATACCATCTCACACCTGGTAGAATGGCTAGTATCAAAAGATGGAAGATTAATGATTCTAGGATGTGGAGAAAAGAGAACCCTGCACGCTGCTGGTGGGGATATAAGTTGGTGCAGCCATTATGGAAAACAGTATGGAAGCTCCTCAAAAAAATTAAAAATAGGAGTGCATGGGTGGCTCCATTGGTTGAGTGTCCGACTCTTGATTTCAACTCAGGTCATGATCCCAGAGTCCGGTGAGTATAGAGTCTGCTTAAGATTCTCTCTCTCTCTCCCTCTGCCCTCTCTCCTGCTCACACTCTCTTGCTCTCTAAATTAATTAAGTAATTAAGTAAGCAAATAAGTAAAATTAGAACTACCATATGATCCAAGATCCAACAATCCCACTTCTGGGTATATATCCAAAAGAAATGAAATCTGGATTTTGAAGAGATATCTGCACTTCCATGTTCACTTCAGCATTATTCACATAGCCAACATACGGACACACCTTAAATGTCCATGGACAGATGAATGAATAAAGAAAATGTGGCATATACACACAGCGAAATAGTCTTCAGCCTCTTAACAAGAAGGAAATCCTGACATTTGCAACAACATGGCTGAATCTGTAGGACATTACGCTCAGTGAAACGGGCCAGATGTAGAAAGACAAATACTGCATGATTTTACTTGTATGTGAAATCTAAAATAGTCAAATCCATAGAAGTGGTTACCAGGGGCTAGGGGAGGTGAAAATGGGGAGGTATTTTGCAAGGAGTACTAAGTTTCAGTTATGCAAGATGAGTTAAGTTCTAGAGAACTACATACAGCAATGTGTCTATAGTTGACAGTATCGTATTGTGTACTTGAAATTTAAGAAGGTAGATCTTGAGTGTTTTCACTACAAAAAAAAAAGAAAAAAGGTAACTGGTAACTATATGAGATGGTGAATATGCCATTTGGCTTGTGACTATTTCAAAATGTACACGTGTATCAGGCCATCAAGCTTTATCATGATTTTTTAAATTTTAGAGAGAGAGAAAGCATGCACAAGTGGGGAAGAGGGGGAGAGGAGGTGGATTGAGAAAGAGAGAGAGAGAGAGAGAGAAAGAGAGAATCCCAAGCAAGCTCCATGTTCAGCCTGGAGGCCGGTGGGGCTTGATCCCACAACCCTGGGATCATGACCTGAGCCGAAATCAAGAGTCGGACGTTCAACCAATTGAGCCACCCAGGCACCCCATGTGGTTTTTTATCATCAAATATATGTCAATAAAACTGGAAACATATGTAAAAAAACAAAATCAATTATCTGCCCATTCTCTGATTCATAAGTATTTACTAAGACTAAGGTTAGATGCTGTATACAGATACAAACAAAAGAGTAACTTGCTTTAAAATGTTCAAGTGTAAAGAACAGGATAAGACATGGGAAAAAAATCACATTGTCTGAGTGTCCCTAATGTGATCATTGTGATAAGATTCTAAAACACACAGAGAATGCACTCACCCATTCTTTTTTTTTAAGTTTATTTATTTATTTTGAGAGAGAGAGTAAGCAAGAGTGGGAGAAGGGCAGAAAGCGAGGGAGAGAGAGAATCCCAAACAGGCTCTGAGCTGTCAGCACAGATCCCCACATGGGGCTCAAACTCATGAACCACAAGATCATGACCTGAGCTGAAATCCAGAGTCAGATACTTAACTGACTGAGCCACTCAGGCGCCCCACACCCACCCATTCTAATGGGTTTCCTACATAGTTTTTGTTCCTATGCATTCTTTCAAAATATGTATTTCTCATGTGTCTATATATATATATATATATTTTTTTAATGTTCATTTATTTTTGAGAGAGAGAGAGACAGAGCATGAACAGGAGAGGGGCAGAGAGAGAGGGAGACACAGAATCTGAAATGGGCTCCAAGCTCTGAGCTGTCAGCACAGAGCCCGACGCGGGGCTCGAACTCACGGACCGTGAGATCATGACCTGAGCTGAAGTCGGATGCTTAACTGACTGAGCCACCCAGGTGCCCCCCATGTGTCTATATTTTTAACATTCCTACACAATGTTATAAAGTATATTGTTTTCTTTTTCTGTCACTCAGCATAATAACCATAAGATCTGACAAGAGAGTTAAGAGTACAATCATTTGGTTTCTTCTAAGGGTTGCATAATATTCCACGGTGCACATGACAACAGTTTAGGTATTTGCTGTCCCAGGGATGATCACACCGACTGATTTCTGCCAACTCCTCAGTTTCACAAATACTGCCACAGCCAGCAGCAGCCCCTAGCTGTCCCTTTATGGGCCTGTGTGAACATTTTTGATGTCTAACAAGTTGTGGGAGTGCTGCGTCATATGACATACATCTCTTCAGTTTGACCGAGTGTCCCCTGAGTGCTATTCTGACCATCTGAGGCAGCTACACTCCATGAAGCAATATGTGAGTTTTCTCCATACCCCCAGCCACCAGTTTGGAACTATCTAACTCTCTAATTGTTCTGAGTCTGATAGATTTCAGTCTCATTTCCTTCTGAATTTTCGATTTTCTTTCCACTGATGAGCCGCAGTCTGCCTTGCAAGTTTCCTCTCCTACAAATCCCCATCCCGCTCCTTACCTACTTCTCTATCACAGTCCTTTATTTTGCTTGTGTTTTAGGAGTTGCTTATATATTTTAGATATGAGTCCCATGTCAACTGTAGGCATGGCGAGTCTATTCCTATTCCCTAGTAACTTCTTAGTGGTGCACTTTGCTTAACAGAAGTATTGAAATTTAATGTCATTCCTTTCATTCTATTTTTGCCTTGTGATTCAAATTTGCTCAAGAAATGCTTCCTCACCCCCCCTATTCGTTATCACACTCAGCTATCCATTCTGATATTAACCTCATAGTCTACTCCTCATAGAGCTTTACCTCTACCAGAGGCGGAGTGTCTGCTACGAGTTGAATGGGACACACCGCTTCCTGGAACAATACGTGTACAACAGAGAGCTGTTCATCCAGTTCGACAGTGACAGCGCCGCGGGGGTGTTTGTGGCGGAGTCTGAGCTGGGCCGAGAAACTGCCAAGAACTGGAACATCCAGAAGGAGTTCCTGGAGCTGAGACGGAGCGCCGTGGACACGGTGTGCAAGCACAACTTCGAGCTGGACGAGGGTTTCACGCTGCAACGCAGAGGTGACGGGCGGGTGGGAAGGTGACGACTCTGGAAGGGGTGGGCTTGGGCAGCAGAGGAGAGGGGACCCCCCCCCCTCCACCCTGGGGAGGCCACCCCACCCGGGCTCAGAGCCCGTCATGGTGCACAGGAGCCAAGATCAGTGCGGAAAGGGCCAGACTCCCTGCTAATCAAACATGAAAGAGCGAAGAACACTAGGTTTGTGGATCTGGCTACAGACTTTTTTTTTTTTTTTTTTTTTTTTTTTTTAATTTTTTTTTTTATTTTATTTTTTAACGTTTTTTATTTTATTTTTGAGACAGAGAGAGACAGAGCATGAATGGGGGAGGGTCAGAGAGAGGGAGACACAGAATCCGAAACAGGCTTCAGGCTCTGAGCTGTCAGCACAGAGCCCGACGCGGGGCTCGAACTCACAGACCGTGAGATCATAACCTGAGCTGAAGTCGGACGCTCAACCGACCAAGCCACCCAGGCGCCCCCAGACTTTTTTTTTTTAATGAAAATATCAGACTGCAAGATCAAAGGAAATCTATTGACTGACTATATCCTGATTCCGAGATAATATTTGACAAGATTATACATCCTTTTGAACAAGATGAGAAAATGTAAATTCAAGGCATAGCCTGTTCAAACATTTCTGATCAAAAAAATATTAGTTGCTGTCTCTTACATTTCCAGCAAAAGTGTTAGCACCAACTTTGACCCTCTCCTGTTCTTCTTTGCTCTTTCTTTATTGGGTATGACAAGGTCATTCTTAGAACAACTGAATGTTTCATTCTGTTTTTCCTACTATGTGCTCCATCTTATGCCTCTAAATACCTTAATAGATATGATTCACGTTTAACATCTAAGAAGTCATTTTGGCAAAAAAAAAAAAAATCGCTAAATGCACTGTTTTTGGTGGTCTCAGCTGTCGTAACAAGATTCTTGTTCCCTCCTAGTCCAGCCTAACGTGAACGTCTCCCCCTCCAAGAAGGGGCACCTGCAGCACCACAACCTGCTTGTTTGCCATGTGTCAGATTTCTATCCCGGCCACATTCAAGTCCGCTGGTTCCTGAATGGACAGGAGGAAACAGCTGGGGTTTTATCCACTAACCCGATCCATAATGGAGACTGGAACTTCCAGATGCTGGTGATGCTGGAAATGACCCCCCAGCAGGGAGATGTCTACACCTGCCAGGTGGAGCACCCCAGCCTGGACGGTCCTGTCACCATGGAGTGGAGTGAGTTGCTCCCTGAACTCCAGGCTCTGAGGGCTTCTCATTCTGTCTTGTGTCACTCACTATACATTGGGGTCACACCACCCCATATTGTTCCTCATCAACCTAACCGCCATCTTTGCTGGAGCAGTAAAGGTCTGGCGATTCGAGCACACATGTATCCTGCCCTGGGCAGGTCTAAAGGATCTCTCCTTGTCAAAGCAAAAACTCAGAAAGGCAATTGCATTCATGACTGGCCCTCACACATGGGAACTGCCTCTCTCTTTCGTCTCCATTCAGTCCCATAAGCTCAGACTTAATGGGCTGAATAAAACCAGCGTTTGCCTCCTGTGGAAGTCATCACTCTGAGGCCCAAAACATTAGCGTGCTGTCCACATCTGCTCCTACTCCATAGTGGCTCCAAGCTTGGCCTTATCCTCTTCCTTTTCTCTCCACAGTGGATTAGATCAGGGTCCAGGCATCAGACAAGGCCTTGGGGTTGTGGCAGGTGAAGACAGGACTGACCCTGAGTTCGTTCTTCTCAGAGGCACAGTCTGATTCTGCCCGGAGCAAGATGCTGGCTGGAGTCGGAGGCTTCGTGCTAGGGTTCGTGGCTCTCGGAGTGAGCCTCCTTCTCCGTTTTAGAAGCCGTTGAGGTAAGAAACTTCTTGAAAGTGGTTGCTACTGTCTTTCCACTGTCTCACTCCCCTCTTCTTCAGTCATGAACTTGGGACAGAAAAACAAAACAACAGAGCAAAAGAGGCCACTGAAATCAGATTCTGTTAAGGCAAAGACAGCCTGTAGGGAGGAAGACAGCTAGACGGAGATCTGACCCAGTAAGACACCTGAAGCTGCTGGTCACCCTATTCTGCAGGGTGTTCTTTGAAGCCTGGGGTAGACTCACACCCACAGAGTGGGCCCTGCTTTCATTCCCGGTGACACGGGGGCCGCAGCGCAAACATCTGGTTAATTTTCTCACGTGTTGTCACTCTTTACTCTCTCAGTGACCAAATTCATCTTCCCCTCTTACTTTCATTTCAGGATGACAGGGACCTCAGCCAACAGGTGGTATTTCTGTTTCCTTCTTCCTTCTTGGGATATAATTCATTTCATTGCAACATAAGTTTGGGAGCATTCAATAAGGATGCTGTGTTCAGGATATGTCATAGGCAGTGCCGTGAGAATGAGGAGAAACTCTCAGAGGCTGCTCCTTTTTTTTCAAGTTGAGTCAAATTGCCCCCAACTCTTGATCCCATTTTCATCTGTAAGTGGGTGTGGCCACAGAACATGACTTTGCCCCATTACTGAAGGAAAGTCCAGAAACTTTTCCATTTTTCTTAGGCCAGCATTCAGCCTCTCTCTATAATATTTTTCTCTCCTGGGACTCCAGAGGGAAAGGAAATGTAGTCTTTGAGCTTAGATTGTTTTAAATTCTTCTTCTTCTTTTTTTAAAGTTTATTTATTTTGAAAGAGAGACAGCACAAGCGGGGAGTGGGGCAGAGAGGGAAGGAGTGAGAGAATCCCAAGCAGGCTCCACACCATCAACACAGAGCCTGCCACGGGGCTTGAACTCACAAGCTGTAAGCAGAAATCAAGAGTCGGACGCTTAACCAACTTAGCCACCCAGACACCCCTTACGTTCTTCGTATTCTTCACAGGACTCCGGAACTGATCTCAACTATCACATGTAGCCTTGGAACAAGTGATTCTAATACTCCTGTTGTCCAGCAATCCTCCACTTCCAAAAAGGATATTATGGCTAAATTGTGCCCCTGACACCAGTTTCTGAGTGTCTGCATTTTAATTCAATGTACTTACTCTTTCTCAAGTTCTTCCAGTCTATTGAGGGACCTTTCCTGAGGAACATGAACCATCTAAATCGAATATTGTTGTTCTTTCTTTTTGAGAGGAAGGAGATGATCATGTGGCCATGTTTATGGTTGAAGGGTTTGGTGATCACTGGACAGGTCATTGTTGTTTTACCCAGGCATGGAGAAATAATACACTTCTTGATGGTGATCGATTCTCCTTGTTGAATAAGAGGCCAACTGATAGAGGACCTCCTAAAATTCGCTTTACTTCATTGTAGATGACCAAATTCATTCTGCATTTTTACTAGTTGAGGGGTGGAACCATCACTCCTAGAAATCCCAGATGGAACAGACACTGAGCCTGGATTTCGCCATTGACATTCATACAGGACTGATAAAGCATGTCAACCATGAAGAATATGCTTTCCAAGTGCAAAAATCAACATAAGATCAGAATTGGTAGCAAATGATATTTGCTCACAGGTGTAGATCACAGGTGTAGTATGTTAACATTATAGCTCTCTTTTTATATTATTCACATCAGGGTATAGAAACAGACTTACCCCATGACTCCATGTTTATCAGATCACCCTAAACTCCTTTCCCTTTGAGCCATGCAGTAGGAAGTACATCTCCAGTTTCAAAAGCATCAAAGAGAGGTGATACCAGGTTTTTCAGACATAGGCCTGCTTTATAGAATACAGTTTCTTATGATTTTTGTAAATCTTTTTAGTTGATGTTTGAGACGAAGATAGAAATCATATTTGCTTCAGTCATTTCATGGCATGATGTGCCATCTAAGCCCAAATTTTATATAATAGTAATCAGGAAAACCTCTAATTCCTGTAATATTCATAGATCAGTGTCATTTTTCAAAACCAACAAGGCCTTAACCAAACTTAAAGAATTTTCCTTTCTTAACTGACCTTCTTGCATGGGACTATGTAAAACCAGGTTTTTTTTTTAATGTTTATTTATTTTTGAGAGAGAGATTGACAGAGTGTGCGTGGAAGAGGGGCAGAGACAGGGAGAGACAGAATCCGAAGCAGGCTCCAGGCTCCGAGCTGTCAGCACAGAGCCCAGCACGGGGCTCGAACTCACAAACTGCAAGATCGTGACCTGAGCCTAAGTCGGACGCTCAACCTACTGAGTCACCCAGGCGCCCCCGGTTTGAGCAAATATCATCATAAACTATGACCATACATCAGTTTTTGGTGATTTTAACTATCACAAGATAGACATCTTGTGATCAAGTAAGAGGCCATTTCAGGGGTCTCCAAGACCACCCAGATTAGGTGATTCACTAGGAGGACTCATATAATTGTACTCATGGCTGTGACTTATTACAGTCAAAGTTTATGAAGCAAAGTCATTCAAGGGAAAAGGCACATGGGACAAAGCCCAGAAAAACCAGGTGCAAGCTTCCAAAAGTCCTCTCCTGTTGGAGCCGCAGGACATGCTTAATTCCTGAAGCCATGAGTGTGACCACAGGTGTGAAATACTGTCTGCCAGGAAAGCTCAGCACTCGGCGCTCAGGATTTTTACTGGGGCCTGGTGGTGGAGGCACCCTCTGCCTAGCACGTTCCAAAATTCCAGACTCGCAGAAGGAAAGCAGGTGTTCAGCATAAACCAATTTTTATACGGTTTAGACACAATTTAGGCATATTCTTAACGGGTCTGGGAATGGTGGAAACCCTTTCAAAATCCAAGTTCCCAGATGCCAGGCAGGGACCAACCTTGTAAGCAGACCTTTCAAAGAATGGTAGGCGGGCCTGCTGTGTTACTGCTTTTCTGCACAGGAACAAACCATCCATTTTGGTGACAATTTTCAAAATCACACGAGTATCCATTTTTATCAAAGAAAGACATACACTGATACAGAAAACACCCTTAAATCCTAGTTTCCTGGAAACACGGGTTATTGCAGAAGACATGGAGCTAAATTCATATAATTATTTTTCATTCTGTTATCATGATGTGGAATTATTATTACAAATGTTTTATGAATTTCTATTAGCATTTAAGCAGTTTTTAAAACACTTTTTTAATGTTTTTATTTATTTTTGAGATGGAGAGAGAGCATGAGCAGGGGAGGGGCAGAGAGAGAAGGAGACACAGAATCCAAAGCAGGCTCCAGGCTCTGAGCAGTCAGCACAGAGCCCAACGCGGGGCTCGAACTCACAGACTGTGAGATCATGACCTGAGCCAAAGTCAGATGCGTAACCCACTAAGCCACCCAGGCGCCCCAGCACTTAAGCAATTTTTAAATAGTAATCCCTGTGCCCAAGATGCGGCCTGAACTCATGACCAAGATCAAGAGTCACATGCTCCACTAACTGAGCTAGCCAAGGGCCCCTGGATTTAACAGTGTTTGAAAAGCTGAAGTACAAAGGATGCAGATGAAAATATTCTATTCTCTGAAGGTTTTGGGGTTTTTTTTGAGGGGGGGGGTTGGTTTGGTTTTGGTTTTTATTTTGTTCAATGCCATGAGAAATTACACATGTCTTCTAGTCTGTGACGTTTCTAGCAGAGAGTATAGTCTCCCAACTCTCAGGGTCCCAAATGAGAAAGTGAAGCTGTAATTCAGTATATCCACTGTCAATCATCTTGGAAAACAGAGGGAGGCAATCCAAAGAATTTTACATCCAAGAAGTTTGACTCTGAATGAGACTCTCATTGCCTGCCCCTGCCTAAAAAGGAGAGACTTCACTATTTGGGATGTTTTTAACGTTTATTTTTGATTGAGTGCGTGCATGCAAGCCAAGGAGGAGCAGAGAGAGAGGGAGACAGAGGATCTGAAGCAGGCTCTGCACTCACAGCAGAGAGCCTGATGCGAGGCTTGAACTCATGAACCATGAATCATACTTATGAACCATAAGATCATGACCTGAGCCGAAGTCAGAGGTTTAACCTATTGAGCCACCCAGGAGCCCCTGGAATTTTGATAAGAAACAAACAAACCTTGTCAGCATAAGACTGATAAACCAGCATTTATAATGCTTAATAATTAATTTAATATTATCTTCTGGATCCCTACAGATGCATTATGTTCTGCCTTTTTAATAAATATGAGCAGTATTTCAGCCGCAAATATATATATATTTACATATATATGTATGTTATCTTGAGTCATAATTAAAAGGGACTTAGTTCACCCTCTGCTTATAAAGCAGCACCAGTACATTAATGTAGGGTTTGACAAGGAGAAGGAGGCCTCCCTGATTTTTGGTTTGGCCAACAATTCCTCCTAACATGGTATCATCAGAGGACAGTCATAACACTGTGAGTTAACTCTGAATTCTAACCATTGAGTAGGGTTCTGAAGCTTGCCTTCTTGAAGGTAGAGGATTGTCACATGTAAACATAATAGGTATTTTTTTTATAACAGGTAAATTATTTAGTGCTTCTGTCCTTTCCTCTTTTTTTTCTTTTTTAATCTACATTGATGCTGTATTTGAAACAGTTCTGAGTTTAAGCATTGTTTCTTGTATCAAATGAGTGAGGACTCAAAGCAGAGAGAGAGAGAAAAAAAGGTAAAAAAGTACTTCTTTAGTTTGAAAATCACAGATGGAGTGCCTGGGTGGCTCAGTCAGTTAAGCATCTGACTTTGACTTAGGTCATGATCTCGTGGTTCGTGG
Organism: Neofelis nebulosa; assembly: GCF_028018385.1. NCBI lineage: Eukaryota > Metazoa > Chordata > Mammalia > Carnivora > Felidae > Neofelis > Neofelis nebulosa. Next base: position 35,499,797 of record NC_080787.1, read on the forward strand.
GTTCAAGCCCCACATCAGTCTCTTATAGTCAGCACAGAACCTGCTTTGGTCCCCCTCTCTCCACCCTGCCCCTGCTTTCTCTCCTCTCTCTCAAAAACAAACATAAAAATATTCTTAAGAGAAGAAGAAAGTTTATCTTTCTACAATTAAATTAGGAGGGAAAAAAATGAAGAACCCACTGGTACCAGGTAGAAGCAAGAGGCTTCTAGGGTTTGGCATATGTATTCAGTCACTGTGAATTTCCACTGTTTTTCCATGCCAGAACGTACAACAGAGACTTGGGAAAGTATTTTTAATCCTCATGAGTAATGTTCTAAGTTTTCTGAGGAAAAAGCCAGATTACCCATTGCAAGGATCTGAATGAGTTTTAAATGGTCTCTGAAGCTCAAGAATGTTAAATAGGAGCCTATTGCCACCTAGTGGCCAACAGTGGAATCTACACTTGGAATAAGAAGCGAGGGAATTTGTCAATTTGGGAATACTCCAACATTTTTAACAAAAAAGTTAGAGAAAAAGTCAGGCGTACAGAAACCAAAATAAATGTGGCCAAATGTAGATGCTTTGGCAGCGCCAGCGCTTCTGTGCTTTGGCTATGCCTTTAACAGCAGCTGTGAAAATATGCTAATCATTGCTCTGTCACTAAACAAACCCTGATCACATGTCTACATAACTGAATATAAAGAAAACATACCAACAGAAGGAAACCCTTCAACATCAACTTTGGAAAGGAGAAGGACTACATAACTAGAGAGCGCTAGTATCTGTAAAGTTAGTGGGATCATCGGAAAACACCTAGAGAGAGTACTGTCCAATAGAACTTTCTGCTATGGTGGAAATGTCCTGTGTCTGAGCTGTCCAATAAAGCAGCCACTAGCCACATGTGCTCTTCAGCATTGAAAGTGCTAATAGCTAGTGCAACTAAGGAGTAGGATTTTTTCATTTAATTTTAAATTATTTAGATTTAAATTATCATAGCCATATGTGACTAGTAGCTACCATTCCGGACTCGCCAGTACGGTTTACAATCTTTCTCTAAAAATATGTAGACTCTCTCTTAGTAGCTTTCCGTGGAGGCAGGACCACCTTCAGGCGAAACTGCTAGAAAATTGAAAAATGAAAAGGGATTTGAGAAGCAAGGGAAGATGGAAATAAAATGCCTGGTCAGGTCACAGCTCATTAGATTTGGGGATATCAGAATTCCAAAACCAGACCCACTAGCAAGTTTAAAAAACTCACAAAAGACGGGCGCCTGGGTGGCTCAGTCGGTTGAGCGTCCTACTTCGACTCACGTCATGATCTTGTGGTTTGTGAGTTCGAGCCCCGCGTCGGGCTCTGTGCTGACAGCTTGGGGCCTGGAGCCTGCTTCGGATTCTGTGTCTCCCTCTCTCTCTACCCCTCCCCTGCTCACGCTGTCTCTCTCTGTCTCTCAAAAATAAATAAATAAATGTTAAAAAAAAATCACAAAAGAGGTTAAGGAAGTATCAACAATCCAATTCTACCACATACAGACGCCACAGACATACAAATAATCTTGGCAAACCTTCAACTCACGTGGTTTAAAAGTGCTGGGAACCAAGCCAAAAGGAATCACGAAGACAAAGAACTCATAAACGTTCCCAACACATTTCTCCTGGTACACATGAAAAGGGGGCACTTTAGCACACTTCCGCTGATTCGCCCTGTGACTTTAAAGAGCTCTGCCTTAAAGATCAAGCCAGATCCTCCCGTAGGACAGCACAAATGGCCCCAAGGTCTGTCCCTCCAGACCTGTTGCAATGTTAAATCTGTCTGGAGACACCCTAGACTCTATTAAAACACTTTTGAACTAAGGAAAATATCCTAGAATTCTAGGAACCTTGGGATATGGATCAAGAGCAACTTTCAATTAGGAAAACCTAACCTAGTAAGGGGGCTATTTTGAATATTGGGGCACGTGGAGGACAAAGTATCTAAGATGATGGGTTGAAGTAACATTAAAGGAGATTACAGGAAACCAAAAAAGTTTCAGCGGTGACTTCACCCTTCCCTGGGTGTGTTATTTGAATTTACTAATGCAATTCTGGAAATGGGAAAAGCTTCCGCTTTGAACCTCTAGAATCCCACTTTCTCCAAAAAAAAAAAAATGCATATATATGTAAATCTGAAAGTGTCAAGTCTCTAGGAGAATATGTAAAATATAAATCATGATAAAATAGTTGGAGAAACTGGAGATGCCAATCCTACCAACAGAACTCGTTGACAGCTTATTCTAGCCAGTCAAAAGGTAGGTGGATCTCGGGTTAACTGTGAATTATAGCAATATTAGGAAGATTAGCTAATCCTTACTTAAGCAGTACTTACCAAGCACCAGGAACTGTTCTGAGTCCATACATTTAACTCACCTAGTTGTAAAAATAAATAAATAAAATGTGTTCAGCCCTGTACCTGATATCACTTCCTCAGTAAAGCATCTTGCCAAATCAGTCCCTGATCAGCATGCATGCATCCATCTGGCTGATGTATTCTTTTTAATGCCAATAAATTATGTTCACCACCAGCCGTTTGCTTTCACTTGGCTGCCCCAACAAGCCACGCTGGCTATATTACCACAGTAAATTCTTCTACCCTGAGGCATAATCCCATAAAACAGAATTTAAACAGATGACCTAAATCCACCTCAAGTATTAAAGTTGTTCATTATACTTAGTGACACGTTAACCAGGGTTCACTTGAAAACAATTGTGCCCATGAGGAACTTTTTTTGAGGGGGAGAGGAGATATCTTTTATCTTGATTATGGTGGCAATTACACAATGAATGTTTGTCAAAACTCATAGAACAGGGGCGCCTGGCTGGCTCAGTCGGTTGAACGTCTGACTTCGGCTCAGGTCATGAGCCCGTGGTTAGTGAGTTCGAGCCCCACATTGGGCTCGCCCCTCTGTCCCCCTCTCTCTCTCTGCCCCTACCCCCACTTGTGCTCTCTCAAAAAATAAACAAATAAACATTTTTTTAAAACTCATAGAACAATCCAGTTAAGAAGGATAAGTTTTACTGTGCATAAATTATATCTCAGTAATCCTGATTTTTAAAAAGCACTGCACCCCAAAACTCTGTCTTCCCCTATCGATTTTATGATTACATTTTCAGTAAACTTTTGGGAAGAAAAATTCTTCCCAAGATCAGGCAAAACCCTTTGTCCTTGAAACTCCCTACCCCCAAAAAAGAGGAACACGAATTAATTGGTATGTTTGAATTCTAAAAACTGCATATCCCACATCCATATTAACCTTGGGTCTCTTCACCAAATTCGTAAAAATGGCTCCAAACTTAGATGAGTCCTTAAACTGCAAGATACCTTCAAGCTGTGCTAATACAGCAGCCACTAGCTACGTTGGCTATTTAGGTTAATTAAAATTAAATGAAATTAAAAATAAAGTTCCTTAGGGGCACTAACCACATTCCAAGTGCTCAATAACCTCATGGCGTTAGTGGCCACAGTATTAGATGGCACAGATGTAGAATATCGCTGACATCACAGAAAGTTCCATTGGCTAGTACTGCCTTAGAGGCCAAACAGGTGTATAGATCCCTGGAGTTTTGAGCAAGGAATACATAACTATACGGCATATATCTCTGAGAATTCAACTGGCTGGCATTGCTAACAAACTACAATCATCTTGAAAGGATGCACACTGGAGCTATTCTACTGATGTTCTAGTAAGGCCAATGACCTCAGACCCTCAAGACAAGCGTATTAATAGAGGCAACTCATGGCGGAGACATGGAGGAAAGTGTGTTGCTGTGTCTTAGATACAAGCTCCAGGTGCCTCCAAACCAGCTTCCAAAGACTTCAAGAAATCCCTAGTGGGAAGTTTGTCAGCAAAACAAAACAGGCAGCCTGTTTGTTTTTAAACTGCCGCTTAATGCTTTGCCTAGAACCGGTAGGTAGATTTCATTGGAATGTCCTCCCCCACACACACATAAAGGCAAAAAAGACTTTTTAAACTATTGATTTGTATGGAAATTATGACACTGCTTTACTGGTAAAAGCCACCGCACAATCCCCCCGTTTCTGGACCTTACTCAAGAAATTGTTCAGAGACAGGGGCGCCTGGGTGGCTCAGTTGGTTAAGCGGCCTACTTCAGCTCAGGTCATGATCTCGCGGTCCGTGAGTTCGAGCCCCACTTCGGGCTCTGTGCTGACAGCTCGGAACCTGGAGCCTGTTTCAGATTCTGTGTCTCCCTCTCTCTCTGACCCTCCCCCGTTCGTGCTCTGTCTCTCCCTGTCTCAAAAATAAGTAAAACGTTAAAAAAAAAAAAAAAGAAATTGTTTAGAGACAATGGCAAGACAGAATTCTAATTGTTCCCCAATATCCATAATCCCTGATTCCTTGATAGAACTTTCCATTTTAAGAGGGCACATCGGCTTCCAGAGTAAGCACTAGTTTTCCACCCTCCTCTGCAGTTAGGTACAAATTCTGTCCAGCAAACCGTAAGCGGAATTGCTGTGTGCAACTTCTGGAAAGTGGCCTTATAAAAAGGGAGAAATGGGTCCTTCTTTGCCGTTCCCCCTTTCTGCTGATTGGAATACAGACAACGAAAGCTGGGACTCAAGCAGTCACATCGGACCAGAGCAGGAAGAGTAATGGTGAGGCTGGCCGAACAAGACAGACGGAATCTGAATCCCTGACAGTGTTAAAGACCCTGCCAGCCCTGGGGTTCTGCGTGAGAACGAGATAAACGTCTGTCTTGGTTAAGCCATTACTGCTCCCGGGGTTTTCGGTTTCTCCCAGCTCAAACCAAGCCGAAGCGATACGCACCGCACCTCTGGCTCACAGCCAAAACGTAACAAGAGTAGACGCCCAGACATACAAAATGGCCCTCTCACTGTGTGCATCACCCTCCAGCATCAGATACAGGAAGATGACGCAATGCCTTCCTCCAGTCCTGGCACAGGCCTCTCACTGACAGCTTGCTCAGAAGCTCTTCATCTTCTGGGTAATCAATCACACCTTACGCGGTGCCTTGTCTCACGCCGCACGCCACCACGGTGCTTGTTAGTAAGGAGCGAAGAGGCTCCGTGAGCCTCAGAAACGGGACAGGGAAGGGTATCACGTACTGCCGCTCGTGCCGGTGGGCGGGTGTTGAGTGTGGGCCAGCCCTCAGGACCTGCTGGAGATTTATTTGTGGTCATAAATCAATAGCACGCTTCAGTGGCAGTTATACTTTTCCCGGGCCGCATCTTAGCGCGCTGGATACGAGACTTAGTATCTGCAAAATAACTGCAATACCCTAAAGTTGCTCTTTAAAGACGCAACAATGCGGTATTGGGCGTCCCTACCGCCCAAATGGTGTCAGATACTTCTTCTTCTTTTTTTTTTTTTCTAATTTGTTTATAGCTTTATTTTATTTTATTTTATTTACATCCAAATTGGCATCTAGTGCAACAATGATTTCAGGCGTAGATTCCTTAATGCCTCTTACCCATTTAGCCCGTCCCCCCTCCCACAACCCCTTCAGCAACCCTCAGTTTGTTCTCCATATTTATGAGTCTCTTCTGTTTTGTCCCCCTCCCTGTGTTTATATTGTTTTTGTTTCCCTTCCCTTATGTTCATCTGTTTTGTCTCTTAACGTCCTCATATGGATGAAGTCATATGATTTTTGTCTTCCTCTGACTAATTTCACTTAGCATAATACCCTCCAGTTCCATCCATGTAGTTGCAAATGGCAAGATTTCATTCTTTTTGGTTGCTGAGTAATAATCCTATATATATATATATATATATATATATATATATATATATACCACATCTTCTTTATCCATTCATCCATCGGTGGACATGTGGGCTCTTTCCATACTTTGGCTATTGTTGATAGTGCTGCTATAAACATGGGGGTGCATGTGTCCTTTCGAAACAGCACACCTGTATCCTTTGGGTAAATACCTAGTAGTGAAATTGCTGGGTGGTAGGGTAGTTCTATTTTTAGTTTTTTGAGGAACCTGCATATTGTTTTCCAGAGTGGCTACACCAGCTTGCATTCCCATGGTGTCAGATAGTTCTAACACACCTTCTCTTAGTTGACGAGTGTCATGTTTGACAGTGACATAAAACAGAACAGTTATAACCAAAAAAAAAAAAAATGTGCTTATAGTTTAGCCAAAGAAAATATGTAAGAATTTGCCCAGTGGTGCCATACGTTGCTGACTTAATGGCTAACCTGGTCTAAAATTAACACCATTGTTCAGCTTTGCAAGTCCTGCCCGGGGAAGGAAGTTGGATATTGACTTCCCACATACTGATTCAACTAGTGTGTGGCAGACACTGTGGTTTGGCTGACCCCACACCACACTCGTCCTGACCCCTTGTTCCCTTTCCCAGACTTCCTTGCAACTAGGGATGGCTGTGTGACCCAAAAGCAGAAGCTTGCTAAAGCGATAGATGTTGCTATCCCTGTAACTTACTTCTTCCATCTTGGATGATGGAGGAAGTGATAGTTAGAGATGCAGCAACCACTTTGGGGACATGAAGTGACAAGCATATGGAAGGAAGGGTAACATTGTGAGATAGTGAAGTACAAAGATACAGTCTGGAGTCTGATAGCATCGACCGACAAGTGGTCAAACCAACACTAGCAGATGTCTTCCTCAGATTTCTTGTGTTATGAGAAAAATTAATTTCTATGTGCTTTTGGCCACTGTTATTTGGGTTTTCTGTGCCTGCCTTTGCAGGCATTTCTGCTGGATGCAGCAGGTCCCAAGAGGCCCTTTCAGACCTAGGGCATTTGGTGGCCTTTCTCCCTCTGTCCCTTTGCTTATTTCTTACACACATGTCTCCAAGCAGAGGTTTGCAACCCAGGCTGCATTTTGGAACCCCCTGGGGAACTTGTATAAAAGTACCTTTGCCCGGGCCCCATGCCAGATTAATTGAATCCACATCTCTGAGGGTGGGGACAGGGCATGAGTAATCTTTATAAGAGTTCTTTTAGATTAGTGATTTTCCATTTTTACCCCCTGAGGATTCTCTTATACTCTTAAAAATTATTGAAAACCCCAAAAGGCTTTCCTTGTGTATATGTTATGTTATATATATTTACAGTATTCAAAATGGAAACTGAAAAAAGTAATATTAAAAAAAAAATTTTTTTTAGGAGCACCTGGGTGGCTCAGTCAGTTAAGCATCCAACTTCACCTCAGGTCATGATCTCATGTTTTGTGAGTTTGAGCCCCATGTCGGGCTCTGTGCTGACAGTGCAGATTCTCTCTGCTTGGGATTTTCTCTCTCTCCCTCTCTCTATGCCCCTCCCCCACTTGTGCTTTCTCAAAATAAAAAAATAAACTTAAAAAAGATAGAAAATGAACTTTTAGGTTGAAGAAAATATCTTAATATATCAATATATAATATTGATAGATTTATCTGTATATGAACACAGTCATAAAATAGAGTTTTGATTTTTTTTTTTTTTTTTTGAGGAAAGGGTCCAGAAAGGCAAATGTGCATAGAGCCCACAGAAGTCATAATGCAGCCCTCGATATCATGGTCATGGTCATGTGCTAAAGAACAAGTCAGCAAAATACAAACAACAGAGATGCTGGACTCTGAGATAAGACAGCTCATGATGTTGTGGCCACAATGGCGGAGTGTGACTGTGGGTTGACCCTTTGGGGCAAGGAGGAGTCAAGGAGTGCAAGTGTGGTCATGAACGGGCTGGCCGGATCATGCTGGTCAAAGGTATAGAAAGTGGTCTGTATAGGGGCGCCTGGGTGGCTCAGTTGGTTAAGCGTCCAACTTCGGCTCAGGTCATGATCTCATGGTTCATGAGTTCGAGTCTTACATTGGGCTCTCTGCTGACAGCACAGAGCCCTCTTTGGATCCTCTGTCCTCCTGTCTCTCTGCCCCTCCCCTGCTTGCTCTCTCTCTCTCTCTCTCTCTCTCAAAAATAAAAAAATAAACATTAAAAAAAAGAAAGTGGTCTGTATAGAGGGAAAGACAGCAAACACCTCTTGGGGTGTCTTCTCAGTAATCCTACCTTATGTGGGAAGAGTGTCCCCAACACCTCTCGTACACCCACCCTAGTGCTTCATATAAATTATCTGTTTGTTGTTAACACTGGGCCACCAGCCATAGAAAGTTGGTTCTCAGGGAGACAGCTGACCTGTCTGCAAGCTAGACCAACGAGACGGGACTCCAGGAACCTGAACGTCGGAGCCCAGAGACACAGAGGTTGAAAGCAGATTGACCAAGTGGTGTTTGTGGCCACACTCAGGGACAAAGTCCATGAAACTCTGAGGTCTCAAAACTGCCCTTTTTCTTCTGTACTAAGTCAACCCTTCCTTCAAATACTGAGTACCCTGGTATTTTTATAAGAAATTTCCTTTCGAGGGAGCCTGGGTGGCTCAGTCGGTTAAGCATCCAACTTCGGCCCAGGTCATAACCTCACGGTTTGTGGACTCGAGCCCCACATCGGGCTCTGCCCTGACAGCCTGCTTGGGATTCTCTCTCTCCCTCTCTCTCTGTCCCTGTCCCGCTTGTTCTCGCTCTCTCAAAATAAATAAACTTTTTAAAAAAATCATTAAAAAAAAAAGAAATTTCCTTTGGGTCTTAAGCTGTTTTAATCAGATTTTATGTTTGGAACAAAAAGAAACTTCAGTTGTCCGAGGTCTTGACAGCACTAGAATCAGAAGTTGAAAGGAGAGCAGTGTGCCCCAGACACCAGTGTGTCGCCAGTAACCAAGGCAAGGCGTTTGAACCAGGGGGGTGTGGCCAGTTCCCCTCCCTTGTCACTACAAGGGGGATTACTGCCTTGTAAACCAAGTGCTATCCCACTTCACAGATGGGAAAACTGATGCTCATAGTAAATAAGCACCCCAGTTAGAAGCAAAACACCACTGGCAAGCTAGATGCAGGAGAAGCCCCCGTTAGGAATGCAGAGAGGGGCATCTGGGTGGCTCAGTGGGTTAATCATCCGACTTCAGCTCGGGTCATGATCTCACCGTTCCTGAGTTCGAGCCCTGCATCGGGGTTGCTGCTATCAGCACAGAGCCTGGTTCGGATTCTCTGTTCCCCCCTCTCTCTGCCCCTCCCCTGCCTACGCTCTCTCACTCAAAGATTGAAAAAAAAAGGAATGCTGAGAGATCTCCTGCCGCCTATCATCAGCACCACCCTCAACCCTAAGTCGGCTCAACCCTATCCAGCCTGGACCATTTGCCACTGCAAACTCTTCTGTCTGACCCCCTCTGTCACCAGGGCTCCAATTAAAAGTACGGTGCTACTTCCCACCCTCTGCCTAACCCTAATATGTCTGAAACCTGTTTCTTAGTTTGTAGTTTTTACTTATGTGTTTCTATAGATTTTCAATTCTGAAAAGTAGGGGAAATACTGAGGGTATTAATAAAAAGACGGGAAAGTTGCAGAGCCATAAGAAACCTCTACCAGCCCTCGTGGTACACGTGTACCCGAGTTAGTGAGCACTTACCCACCACGTGACCCACCAACAGAGCCCGGACCGTGGGGAGCCATGAACATAACACAGGAATATATCACCACGACCCGCGTACTCTGGCCCCAGACCCTGCGGAATCCCAGCCCTTTAGAGCTGAAATGGCAAGACCCGGAACATGACCTTTATGCCAGCTGCCATAGTATCCAACATGGCTTCTATCTGTTACTCTTTAGAAAACCACACACCTAGTTCATGGGATTCACAAGGCCTTCCGCGCAGAAGTAAGATGTTACTGAGAGGAAGAGAAGCCAGAGCGAAGTAAACAAATGGATTGTCACAACAATTTCTAGACCAAATGCCCATCACCTGAGGGAAGGCGGTGGAAGGAAGGCGGTGTGGTGGGTTGGCTCTCAGGCTTATTCTACACTCTTGGCTGCTTGAGGGTAGCCCTAAAGGAGGTGTCCCTACAGATGTCCCTGGTGTTCATTCAAGGACCAGTGGACAGTTCTTCCCTACTGAGATGGCAGTAGGGGGAAAGATGAGGGGGGAAAATAAGAAAAGAAAGCCAACTGCAAGCACCCAGGGGGTGATGTCAGCTCACTTGAGCAGATGTGGGCTGGGAAACATGATCCTGGCCTCTGAACTGCATAGCTGGTTAGGAAAAAACTAGGATGTGTTCCTAACCCTCCCTGCCGACCACACCGAACTTGCAGGAATCGGGGCTACATAATCACAAAACTGGGTCACCACCCCTTACTGCTCTGGAACTCCTTTCTGAGGCAACTGCAGCCTTGTTTTGACCCACTCCCTTCCTTATCTGTCTCTACTCCCACCTACCCTGATCCATGTAGAAACTACAAATCCCAGCATGCAACATAGCCAAGGAGGGGGAGGTCTTCTGGGATATGTAGTGCTCTCAGGTGCAGTGATCTAAGTGGTCCAAATTTTACAAGCTGTTTTTTGACCATGAGGTAGGACGCCAAAAATATCAGCCCAAGGCTAAGAAGTAGCTCCAAGGCTGTGACAGGCTACAGCATCCATCCCCACAGCCTTCCCACTAAATCTCACTAAACCCCCGTGGCTGGCCGTGTGCCTGTGTCCAGGCCCTTCACAGCCTCATCCAACCTGGGTGGGGCCTTGCTAACGCACAAATCTGTCATATCCCTTCTCTTTCCCAACATCATCAGTGACTTCCTTCTCTTTATTGGGTTCAAGTTAAACTTGTTGGAGGGGCAGTCAAGAGTTTCAGAGCCCAGCGTTTCCTGCAAGAGTTCGTGTTCTGACCCAGTCAAGCCCAAAGGAACTCCCCAAAGTCTCTGCCTCTCTCTTCTTTATCTACTCCCCAGCCCATCTGGAAGCCTCCTCTGCCCACAAGCCCCTGGAGCCACTACCAGCACCCGCATGTTTAGACACCAGGGGACCTGCGCTACCCACACCCAGCCCCACCCCAAAACTCCCGCCTCTGGAGCCCTGCCCTGCCACTCCTCCCATCTTTCCTTAGAGCCAGGGCTTGGCTCCCCCCGCCCTGGGGAGCCAGGAGGCAGAAGGAGAGGGCTGTGTGGTTCTGGCATCCTCGGCTGCAACTTGGCACAGAATCGCTGGTAAAACGGTTGTCCGGGGTTGGTTAGCATTCTAGCTAAATAGGCTTTTGCGGATTGGCCTGGGACCCAACTGCCGTGTATAAGTGTTATTTGAGTGAATGTATGGCATTGTTTTCATGGAGAAAAGCCCTCTAAGCTCAGAGCATCTGACCAAAAGTGACCTTTGGGGACATTCCCCTTTGGGTTCTGGGGGCAAACTCTGGGTTTGGCTCCAATTGCAGAGAAAGCACGGAGAAGCCTCAGCGCTGGCCCAGCTTAGCTGGGGGTGAGTGCGGGCAAGATCTATTTCCGTCTGATCTTCCTTTTAGCTGAGGCCCAGAAGGAAGCTTCCGGAAGGGGGTTGTCAGAAGCCTTCAGGACTTGGAGATTAAGACCGAGGGCGAGTGATCCCAAAAACCCGTCCACCGCCTGACCCCGTAAAGATAAGATCAGGGGGCTTCCACTCGGCCTTTTGGGCTGAGGGAGTGAGGAGGGTTCAGTTGGGGACGAAGAAAGGGACAACGTGTTAGGAAGGTCTTACTCCGCTTGCCCTTTAGTTGGCCGAGGGCTTGGCGCCGGCACCAGGGGGCAGCAGAGGCGGAGAGATGCGAGAAGGGCTTTTCACCTGCAAACGGTTTCCCTGCCCACCGTCTCTGCCAGGCTAGGCCTCTAGGCCCCATAGGAGAGCTTCTTTGGATCCAGAATGAGCTAGCTCCACCACTCCAGGGTTTCAAAGATCGGGGTTCTGTCCTCAGGGGACGGGAACGATCAAGGCTGTGCCGTGGGGATCCGCCAGGAGAGGCGGGGCGCTGCCTACCGGGACCCTGGGTCCCTCCCAGGCCCGCCCCAAGGGGTCTGCGGCCTCCGGGACACCATACACACGCTCGCTCGGACACCCGCAGCCGGACGGCGAGCGAGGAAGGGGTGTCCTGATTGGGATGAGGCCCTGGACTAAGTTTCATTCTACTGCCAGGACAGGCAGGAGCCAGGAAATCCTGTGTGAGGATGAGCAGCCCCACGGGAGGTGGGGAGGCCAGCTAGCGATGCCTGGCTGAGCGGCTGCCCTGAACTGAAGGGACCTACCCAGACACCTGACCCGGAGGGCACAGAGCTGCTGAATAAGCCCTAAAAGGGGCCCCTGGGGAAGGAGGAAGCGGGGGCAGCACAGCATGCGATGAGACTAGGACTGTGCACCTTGACACAGAGAGAAGCCCGGCACTACGTAGCTGGGAATGCACACAGGTAGGGGCAGGACACGAGGTGACCAGAGGTCCAGGGGCAGGAAACGCGGTCTTGGAAGGAGCCCAAGGTCCTTATTTGCAAAGAGTTTAGACCAGACCTTCTAAGCACCCCCTTCCAGCCCTGAGGTCCTAAAAATGGGGAATTGGGGTGCGGGGGAGGTTGTGCTGGACCTGGAAACAAGGAACCCAGAAACATGCCAGCACCTGTGTGGGACAGAACCCTGGGCTCCCACCTGATGTCACCGGGAGATCAGTTTGACGGTCCGCGCTTGTCAGCCAGGTTTTATGAACTCTTTTCTGGGCCCTGACACCGCAAAAGGACAGGCCCCTCTGGGGACAGGGATTAAGCCTTCCATTTCTGGTAACAGCTCAGCAGGCAAAGAGGGGTATTGGATGGGGGCCCGGGTGGGGATTGAAATAACAACACAAGCACCACACTCATAAGCCCAGGAGGGGACAATCACATTATTTAACCATCAGTCAGAAAGGACACTGGGCATGGGGCTAGACAAGGTCCTGGGAGTCCCTTCCATCCATATGCCACACATTAACCCTTCCATTGCAGGATCAGGGAAGGCGAGGGGGGGAGGCTCAGGGGTGGGACCAGGGTGGCCAGGCTGGCGGTGGAACACTCAGCGGGCTGAGTTGTGGCCATTTACCAGCTGATGAGGAAGAAGCATTTCGATATTTCAACAGCGCTGAATACAGGCCCTGCACTCACCCCTCGCTCTTCTGTTCCGCCCCTGGGGGCTCGGCCTGCTCCCCAAGTAGCAGGCGGTTCCTGCAAGCCCCAGACCAAGTGAGAGACAGCCGGTGTGGGGGTCAGGGAGCCAAACACCCGGTAGGGGGAGATGAGAAAGCCCCACACTGGACAGAGAGAGTCAGACCCTGAGGCAAAGGAGACCATATATTCCAACATTCACAGTGGGTGCTACAGGCGGGCTGTGAGGGAGGTGGGGTTTGGCCTGAAAACCTCCCCCCACAGTCACTGAGGAAAGCCCTGAGGCAAGGAGGAGGGTGCCGGGGCTCACCCCTGGAGAGCCCTGTCTCCAAAGTCCGCTGATTTTTGTTGGCATTGCTCTCTTTATCTTGTTTGTTCTTTTGTTTTCCACTCTTTAAATAATATAATTACTTTTAAATACAAAATACACAGTGTCCTTTCTCTTCTCTTCTGCTTGTTTGGGGTGATTGGGAGGTGCGTTTTAAATAAGGGTCTCGGCTGTCCAACGGGTCACAGGCTCCAAGTGGGAGGACCAAGAGCCCCAGATGCCACCCCTCCCCTGGGGCGTCCCGGCACCCGCTTCACCCCTCCCCCTGGTCTGCCCCTGGCTGGGGGGGGCTCCCGGTGCCCTGGCCCGAAGCCACCGATGGTGAGGAGCCCTCTCGGGAGGTGGCACAGAGCTGATGCTGTGGGATTCCAGGGGGGCCCGGTTTCGACGGACAGGGTCAGACAGAGGAGGACCTAGCCCATGAAGCAGACAGGCCCCAGCAGCACCCCTCCCCGCTTCGGGGGGGCCCCCAGGTCTGAGAAGGAGGCGTCCAGCACTGGTAGCTGCTCCAGCACAGGTGTTCGCACCTCCAGCACCGTGCGGCCTTGCTGTGTCTTGAGGGGGGAGACGGGACAGAGGAGCAGTGAGCGTGGTGGAGGCGTGCACACGCCCCACGGGTCCCCCAGCCTCAGGCCTGGGCTCACCTCTCCTCTGAGCGCCCCTAGCTGCTATTCCCCCCGTCCCTGTCGCATGATCCAACTTGCTAGGTTTTCTTCTTCAAATTTCTTCCAGAGCATCAGGATTGGGAACGTGTGCGCATATCTGTGCTCCTGAACGAGTCTGCGCAGCCTTGGCTTTGTCCTTGAGATTGTCTACGTGTGGTGGTTGTGTGAGTCTGTGGGACTCCATAGGGATGTGTAAACACGTGTCCGTGGTGTAATCGTGTGATAATATCTGACATGATTCCACATGTTGTGTGTCCCCGTGTGACCCTGTCCAGACAATTCTGGGGATGTATGTACAGACGATGGGTGTCTCGGTCCTCCTGTGCCTTCCTGGGATGGGTGATTTGCACCCCCGTGTGCCTCTGTTGGGCAGCCTGTGTAAATGAGTGCACGAGCCTGCACGACTCACTCTGGGTGATGCTGGTGTGTGCGCGCAGGTGAACCCCACCTTCCATCCTTTCCACCCCGACCCCCCATCGCCCCCGTCTGAGCTCCCTCAGGCATATCTGACACCGAGAAGCTGGACTCCTCCTGCTCTTCCTGGTGCCTCTGCCCAGAAGGTCTTCCCCCAGCCTGACTCTGGGATCCACCCCCACCCAGCTCTTCCGGTTCCCACCTGACAGCCGTCTCTGAATTCCTTGACGTAGGGGCTGGTCTCCAGGCTCAGCTCATCCTCGTTGGCCCCCCGGAGCTTCAGGGGACCATCTCGGGCCATCCCAGAGCACGGGTAGGAGACATCCTGGTGGGCTGAGACGCTGAGCAGCCGCAGGAAGGTGAGCTGGACCACACCTACCGGGGAGCCTTCTGAGTCCACGTAAGAGAACTGGCAGGAGAGAGGGCCACAGTCAGGGGCAGACAGAGACGGGCTTGCGGGGCGTCTACAGACGCAGGGTAGCTGGGCCACGGTCAGGGGCAGGGAATGGGTGGGCAGAAAGGGCTGGGGGAGAAACGAGGGGCCAGAGTGGGAGCCAGGGACTGACTGAGGGTAAACAAGAGGCAAACTTTGTCTTGGGTTGTCAAGGGAAGGAGACACAGTGAGCGGCAGAGGGCCAGTGAGAAGGAAAGAGTCGAGGAAAGAAGCGGCAGCAGGCTCCGCAGGGGCGAGGGTGCCTGTCACATAAACCTAGAAACCACTAGGCCCTGACTGGGCCATGCTATGGGGCAGGGATGAGCAGTCAGGCGCCAGCTCTCACTTGTGTGACATCATCCCGGGGAGTCACACATGTTTCCCCTCCTGCTGTAAAGTTGCAGAAAACCCGGAAGGCATCCCGAGCACAGCCCTGGTTGGGGTCGACCCAGTACTCTCCTGTTGGGTGAGGGAGAAGGAAGGATCAGCGCCCCAACAGGTGGGACCCAAGGTGCTCCTTGCCTCCCTTCCCACTTCTCCCCCGATGCTGCTCCAAACCCCAGCACTCCCTCCCACGTCCTCCCCCCTTGACCTCCTCCCCACATGCTTCACTCATGACCTCACCACCATGCCCTCCCCCCTTGACCTCCCTCCCATGACCTTCCCCCCATACCCTCCCCACCATGCCCTCCCCACCATGCCCTCAGTCTCCTCGTCCCATTCCACCACCCACCCTACTTCACATTCCATCATCGCTTACACCCCTGCCCGTCTGTGGCACCCCTCCCCCCAGCAGCACCCCCAGGCTCCCAACGGAGGAGGCAGGAGCGCTGACATCCTCACGGGGATACAACACGTGATTGTAGATTCGCACACACGGCCATCCGTGTAAATGCGAGCACATGTGTACACGTGTGTATGTTTGTCGCTTCCCGTAGGCAGCAGGCTGATGATGAGCTGCCGTGCACTGGGAGGACCAGATCAACTGGGAAATATGGAAATACTTCTGACCTAGTTGGCAAAGAGCTGCCCTTCCAAGCCCCTCAGCGCTCACCCCCACCCCACACCTTCCCCAAGAACCCCCTCCATCCATTCTGCTTTTCAAGCCCACACTGTTATTTTTGTTTCCTGAGGCCGGCACTGACCATCAGGCAGCTCCGGGTGGCAGAGCTTCAGGTCCTGGCAGGTGCGAGCAGGGCTGTCCTGGGTCCCTGTTGGCCGCCTCATCTGCTCAATCTCCTCCCTCAGGGAGTCCAGTGAGCCAAAGATCTCCTCCAGCCCCCCAGCACTGCCCGGAGCCCCCCCAGCCGGTATGGCCTCATCCTCTTGCATCAGGCGGCTTCCGTCCACCGAGCGCCGAGTCTTTTTGGGCATCTGGATGGGCAGGGGCTGGATCACCTCGCCCGGGGGGCCCTGGGTGGAGAGACAGATGGAAAGGGTGACAGGCAAGGTCGATATGAGGGTGAAATGGAGAAACACTGGGACAGAGAGGGACAGTCAGAGAAGCAAGCCCTGGCTTGTAACTTACCGGGTGTCCCGGAGGACCCTGGACGCCCTTCTCTCCCTTGGGTCCAGCTGGGCCCTGCCAAAGGAGTAGATAGGTCATGGAAGGGTCAAGAGGTCAAGCATGTGATCAGGGTCACAGAAGGGTCAAATCAGTCTCCAGGCCAGGGAGGAACTCCACTGGAGGGAGCACATTTGCCCGGGAGAGAAAGTGTCAAGTCCAGCTGGGGGAAGGGGGCAGAGCTCAGAGCTGGCTGGGGGTCACTCACTGTGGCTCCTTTGGCTCCTTTGGGGCCAGCAGGTCCCTGTGAAATGAGGTTACAAGACAGAGATGGTCAGCACAGGGGACGGTCGGGATATGGAGAAATGGAGATGCAAAGTCATGAGTCCACAGACCCTGGCTTTACCGCAGGAGGGGCAGGTGTGAGGGAACACGGGGACATTTGGGAGGCCCTGAAAGGACAGGGGAGGAAATGCTGCAGATGTAAGGACATATGGAGGACCCTGGGACCTATGCTGGTTAGGCTGGTGGTTGCCATGGAAGCCATTGGGGGATTTTGGAGGGGGGAGCAGTGGGGTTTAGGGGATTTTGTGAGGAACAGATGGGGTACTCACGGGGAGGCCAGGGGGCCCTCCAGGACCAATAGGCCCGGACGCTCCTGGGATACCCTAGGAAGGAGAGGGGCGTGGTTCAACTGGGTCCTCCTCCACAGCCCCTCCCTCACCCCTTTCTCCACCTCCACCCTCACCCCCAACACGAATCCCCACACTCATCCTCCCAGACCTTTCAGGACCATGTCCTCACCGTCTCTCCCTTCTGTCCAGCGGAGCCCTGGGGGCCAGGAAGTCCCCGATCACCCTTCTCACCCTGCTCCCCAGGGGGCCCGATCAGTCCGATGAGACCTGGATGACCCTGGAGAAAGGACAAGTGGTCAGGGGGGTGCAGAGAGGAGACACGTGGATGCAGAAGAAGGAGCCCATGGGGGTGAGAGCGCAGAAGGCAAGAGAGACTTAGGCACAGGGTCTGACAGAACAGGGCCTGTGAACGGTCGTCACTGAGTAAGGACCCCCAGAGATGGTGCTGGAGCCCTGAAGCATAGTGGTGGGCACTCAGGGTCCCCCTAGGCTTCAAGGGTGAGGGTGAGGGGAGATACCTGGCCGCATATGTGTGTCACTCACCTTCTCTCCCTTGGCTCCGACATCACCCCGGAGGCCAGGAAGCCCCGGAGGTCCCTGTGGGGAGACAGGAAGTCACTCTCTCCAGGGAGGGGTGGGACCAGGCCCTCTGGCCACCACTTCCCACTTCCTCCAGGGCTTCAGCTGGATTCCCCCTGCCCCAGGGAACCAGCATCCTCACCCCGACCCACCCCACTAATCCACAGTCACTCACCACAGGACCTGGAGGCCCAGCCTGGCCCGGGGCCCCAGGACGGCCTTGCTGACCCTGCAGATTCAAGGAGGCCACAGAGGTGAGGAAAAGTGTCCCCACACAGGTACCCCTCAAGGCCCCTCACCCCTCCTACCCCAGCCAAGCCTTTCCATTCCATTACTCACCACTGAGCCTGGGAGACCTCTTAACCCATCAGGACCAGGTTTCCCTGCTGGGCCTGCAGGGCCCACGGGGCCTGTCTTCCCCGGGGCACCTACAGCGCCAGGATCCCCCTGAAACACATACAAGGAATGAAACTTAAAGGGCAGAGGAAGGGAGTATGGGTGGTGGTAGGGGGTCCAAGGCGGACTGGATGAAGCAGAGAGGAGGGGCCAAACCCCAGGAGCCCCTTGAGCAGGAGTAAGTATAGGGCACGGAACCCCCATCCGAACAAGAGGCTCAACATAGAGGAGGTCAACACAGGGTAGACATCTAGAGAGAGGAGTCTGAGGAACCAGAGGTGCCAGGAGACGGAGGGAATATTCCAGCCTCTCCCTTACCTTGGCCCCCTTCTCTCCTTGCCGCCCCTCAGGACCAGGTGTGCCAGCGGGACCCTGCAGATGGATACAGGAAGGAAAAGTCGGTGAGGTAGTGAATAGTCAGGCTCAGCCGCTTTCTCCTCCCTGTCCTACTGGGCTCCAGCGAGCATGCACGCGCACTCACACACACACTTGGGCGTGCACAGACGCAGTCACAGAAGCTGAGCCACAGATAAGCTGGTACAGCTGCACCCGTTGTTAAAATACCGAGTAGTTCTGTGCATCTCGCAAAAAGCCACTTGCCCACACACCATCTAGTGCCCCATCTCCTGCCCCAGCAACTAGAGGGTTAATCTTTGGCCTAGCGGGGGCCCTCCAGGAAAGCTAGCCCCTTCCTCCAGTGTCCGTTCTGATCAGTTGGTGAATACCACCGTCCCTGGCAAGAATATACATAGCAAAACCCAAGAACAGACACACTCAGTTATACACAGACACTTAAAAATACAAATGTTCACACACATGTGCACCCCACCCAAGGACAGCCTAGATCCCAAGCACCTCCCTGCCCATCCCATGTGTTACTGTCCCATCCTCTATCCACCCTAAGGACTGCCCCACAAGTTCCCAGGTGTCCACCTCACTTACCCGCTTCCCAAGTGGTCCAGGGGGTCCATTCTCCCCAGTGGGACCAGGGGATCCCTATGGAGGAAGGAGTAGGGGTGAATGAGTGGTTAGCCTCCAGCCAGTGGACCCCTCAGGAGTAGGGCACAAAAAGGGGGCAATGGGCCTGAAGGCTTGGGCTCCGTGGTGGAGGGAGGGGTCACTGGTCACTCACGGGCTGTCCTGGCTCGCCATCCTCTCCTCGGTCACCCTTTGCACCATCTTGGCCCTGCAGGGATGAACCAAGGTCAAAGGTTGCCCCAACCTGGCTGGCATCAGCCCAAAACTGCTAATCCTCCCATCCCTCCACCTGCCCTGCCCCGCCCCCAGCTTCTCACACTCAAAACGCATCAGCCACATGGAGGCTCCGTACAGAAGCCCACCCTCTTTCCCCTCTTTCTCTGAGGAGGACTCACCCGAGGGCCACCTTCTCCAGGAGGGCCAGGATCACCAGGAAAACCAACAGGACCCTAGTCCAGAAAAGAACAGGGCAAGGTCACAACCCCCTAAGCCTACCCAGAGCCAACACAGACCCCCATGGGCACATGTGACACCCTCCCTCTCTACAGGCAAGGCCCGCCTGCACCCCCTGAGAAGATGGTCTCCTGCACCCACATTTCTCATCTCATGCACTTTGTGCCTTCTAATGCTTTCATGGAATTAATTAGAAGGCATCTCTCACTTTCTGTCTCTGGATTCCCGACCCCATACATCCCTCCCAGATCTCATTCCCAGAGACTTCCACCCAAGTACTCCCCCCATCCTTGGGCTCTCCCCACTCCAAGACCCTCCCACTCACACACACCCATATTCCCAGGTCTCTCATTCCCAAGGCCCTCCTCCCAGCCCTGCCCCCCCCCCCACCAAACTCACAGGGTTCCCTTTGGGGCCATCATCACCGGTGGGGCCTTTAGGCCCTGGTGGTCCGGCCTCTCCTGGCTGCCCCGATTCTCCTTTCTCCCCACGCTCCCCACGTGGGCCCTGGAAGATGAATGGAGGGTACAGATGGTCCCAAAGGGGTCTTGAAGATCAAGGATGCAGTCCCTGCTTCCAAAACACCTTCAGCCTCCCCTCTGTCCCCTCAGTGACAGCAGGATGCACACAGAAAGTCAAGCCCACAGGGAATCATCTGGTCCCTCTTCCCTTCAAAGAAAGCGTGTGGGGCTCACTCAGACCCAGGGGTCCAATCTCCTTGATTATGGGGAGCACAGGCTCCTGGGCTGTAGAAGAGCTCCAGCTCTAGCAGATCACACATCGGGGGTGGGGCGCTGAGGTTGAGGAAGGTGATGGGGATTAGGGAGCAAGGCCTCAGAGCTTTCATTCACCTTGACACCTGGCTCGCCCTGGACCCCTGGAGATCCTGATTCTCCTGGCTCTCCCTGAAAGAAGACTGGGGTCAAACACCTCCTTCTTCCCCAAAATCCTGCTATTCCCGCCCCCCATCTCATTTTCTTTTGCCACCCCCAACCAAAACTAACAGACCAGATCCAACCCTCATACCCCGCCAAGGCGAGTCCATTCATTCACCCCCTTCCCAGTTACCTTCTCTCCAGGGGGACCCAGGTTCCCAACACCTCCCGGGGGACCTTGCGGACCCTGAAAGAGGAACAGAAGTTAGGGTAACTGCTTAAGGAAGGAGGTGACATTCCAGAGACAGAGCCTGGATGAGCGCCAAGGTCACAGCAGTGAGACAGTGGGAGGCCTTCCAGGCCAGAGGCTTCTCTCGGCAGCTGAGATGAGACTAGAGTTTATAGTCTGAGGAAAGGGAGGCAGGACTGGCCACATTGATCTGAAGGGACAGAGGCTAAGAGGACTCACATCAGCTCCATTGGGTCCAGCTGGGCCTCGAGGTCCTGGGGGGCCCGGAGGTCCCTGGGAAAAGCAGATAGGGCAGAGATGAGAAGGAAGAGAAAGAGCATTAGGCACACAGAAATGGCAGAGGGCTGGGTGAGGCAGACATCCTGGGGGTGGCAGGGGACGGGGACAACCCTACAAGGGAGCAGGGGCATTGGTGGCAGTGGGGTGTTGGGGCCGCTGGATGGGGGGGTGACTAGTAGGTGGGCTTGGGGCTAGGGGGTCACACTCACCATAGGGCCCACATCTCCTGTTTCTCCTTTCTCCCCCGAGGGGCCTGGCAAACCCTGTGTGGGGGTACACAGCACGTGCCCAGATGACCAACCCCCTAGAGCACAGCTCCGGGTAGACAGTGCCCTTCCCTCCAATCCCACATGCCCCCTAGTCCTCAGCAGCAGGGGATGGTGGGGGTTTGGGGCAGACATCAGACCCATCCTGACCCCACCTCTCAGCCCCTGCCTCTTCCTTCCAACTAACCTGTAGGCCAATGGGTCCCGGGGGCCCATTGAATCCTCTTGTTCCTTCATCGCCTTTGGCTCCAAAGTGTCCCTGGGGCCCCCGAGCTCCGGGCTCCCCATCTGCTCCCTGAGGTGGAGAGAGGGCAGGGACAAGGACACAGAGACAGTCATGGGTCAGGTGTTCTCTATTCACAAACTCCACACTGAGCTGGGCACCAGGCCCAGAGCCCCCACAGGGCAAAGCGGAACTGAGGGCAGACTAGAGGCTGCCAGTGCCCCTGGTGGGGGCAGACAGGGCATCAGTCACTCACCGCTGCTCCAGGTTGCCCCACGGGACCAATGGGCCCAGGGGGTCCAGGAGGGCCCTGCAGGGGAAAAGGAGAGTCAAAGACACCAAAGACAGGAAGAGAGATCAGATGGAAATGAGGCTAAAGGTCAGAGGTCAGAAGTCAAAAGTCATGGCCACTTACATGTTCACCCTTATTCCCTTTAGTGCCCTTCTGTCCAGGGTCTCCCACCTCACCCTGCAGGGAGAAGGCAGGTGAGATATTACAGAAAGGACCTGGATGAGGCAGGGAGGTTAAGACAGGAAAGGGGATGGGAGGTATGCCCAGATCATCAATCTCATCTGGAAAGAATGGGTCCAGGGTCTGTGGGTTCCCACACCTTGTCTCCATCCTCTCCTGCCACGCCTGGGGGTCCAGCGGGACCAGGAAGCCCCACAGGGCCCTGCACCCCATCTCGGCCAGTTGGACCAATGGGGCCCTTCTCACCCTGTAGGAAATGAAGAAAGGAGTCATGACCCGGAATCATCACCTTCAAACACCCTCACAGGAAACCCTCCAGAGCCCAGCAGCTCACAGCTCACAGACCCCTCCCCAGTGTGTGTCTCCCCAGGGACCCCACACTCACCGGGACACCTTTCTCTCCTGCAGCTCCAGGGGGACCCTGTGGGCCAGGGCGCCCTGGGGGGCCAATGGGTCCCCCTGATCCTGCTGCACCTCGCTCCCCAGGGGAGCCCTGAAACAGGAAATGGAGTCAGACTCCCAAGGAGGAGACCACAGCCCACCCACACCAGGGGACCCCTGACCATGGTTCCCAGAAGAATAGCCCAAAATTGGATGCACTATGGCTGACCCTAGGCTCCCTCTGCCCAGTCCCACAGTCTTGCCTAGATCCAGATGCCACTCTTCATCCTTCCACACCCACTTTTTCCTGGGTCCTCCCTCCTGTCCCCCAGGGTCCCCAGACTCACTGCAGGGCCAGGAGGACCAGCCGGACCTTCGTTTCCCTTCAAACCGGGTCCACCCTATGAACCAGAGATTTGGAGCAACAGATGTGAGACAGGAGGGTGGGACACAACAAGAATGAGGGTCCAAGAGACATGCAGGGAAGGATGAAAGTTGAGGGGGGGCAGGCTCAGAGAAATGGGGGTGGGGTGACACTGAGGGATGCCAGGACAGCAGTAACTTTTCTCAGGCAATGCGGCTGGGAGATTGGGTTCACACTCACGGCAATGCCCGGGAGGCCTCTCTCTCCTGGGAACCCCCTCAGACCAGCAGGTCCATCCTTCCCTGGGGCCCCTGAGGGACCAGGGTCACCCTAAAATGAAACACAAAGTGATGAGCCACAGCTACGCTCCCAGATTGGACAGAGAGATTTCTGGCCTTTCTCAAATCCCCAATTAGCTGTTCCCTTCAGCACCCCAACCCTGGCCCCCCAAGTTTCCCTCTGCCTGGCCCTTTACCAACCTTTGTTCCTTCTTTTCCAGATGTTCCAGTCAGTCCCTGCTCTCCAGGGGGCCCTGGGGGTCCTGGGTGACCTCTCTCCCCCATGGGCCCAGTTTCTCCTGCTGCCCCCTGGGAAAGAGACAGAAAGACTCCATCTCAGACCCTCTGCCCGTCTCCCTGCCCAAACAGGCCACCCTGGCCACCCTGAAATAACCCCTCTGGAACCCTTTAGCTGTGCCCCAAAGCTACTGGGAGACTCCAAGGACTCTGCTAGGCTACTGCGCTGGTGTTAACTCCCCAGTTTGGAGTAACCATACCACTTGTGTCCCCACTGGGGAACTGCCCCTTTGAGGCTCAAGAAGATGAGAACCGGCCCAGGAACCAGACTGAAGTTGGGGTCCCTGCTCCAAATTCCAGCCCCGGTGGGGTGGGGGGCAGGTCAGGCAAAGCAGGGGCTGGGGCATGTGATTGGAAACAGGGAGAAAAGGGGTAGAAAGACTAACTCCAGGGTCTGGGGTCCATTCTCTCAGAGGGCAGACATACCTGAGGTCCCACCACCCCTGGAGGGCCAGGGGGGCCAGTCTTCCCTTGGAAACCCTGAGAGAGGAAGAGGAGAGAGCAGTCAAAGCATATCAGGCAAGGACACTGTGGGATGGACACCAGGTTCCCAGAGGAACGGCAGGGTCACCACCAGGTCCTTGGCCATGGGTCTGAGCAGCACCAGGTTGATCTCCACTCTGCCAGAAGAACCTCCCTGGTGGGCCTTCCAGACAGCTCTGGAAGTTGAAGGTCTCAGGGGGCCAGGGGCATCACTTACCACTTCTCCTCTCTGGCCTGGGTGTCCTGGCAGCCCGTCCTTCCCAGGGGGACCCTGGAAGGGGTTCAGATGTCAGGTGAACTCTGAGCTGGAAAGGAGGATGGAGAAGAAGGATTCACAGAACCAAGGCAGGTCAGAGGTCAGCTTACCGGAGGTCCTTTGGGGCCAGGAAATCCATTGGGGCCTTGAGGTCCAGGGAGACCCTAGAGACAGAGCTGGGTTGAATCAGGAGAATGGGCAGGGGATGCAGCTTCCCCCCTGGGGTGAGAGGGCATGGGCTCCACTCAAGCTCCCTGGGGAGCATTAGGGATCAGGAGACTCAAACCACACTCACCCTTTCTCCAGGGGGCCCATGGGGGCCATCACCACCTGATGTTCCCTGTGGGGGGAAAGAGGATCAGAAGGCAAGAGGAGCTGCTCTCTAGCTATCCTGGAAGTCAGAGGAGTCAACGGGGAGCTGGGCTAAGGGCCAGATGGTGGATGGAGCCCTGCCAAGACCACTAACCTTAGCTCCAGACTTCCCCGTGGCACCTCGGGGTCCCCGCTGACCCCGTGGACCCTAGAGAGAGGGGAGGGGAGTTGTCAGAAAAATCCCAAAGCACCTCTTTGGATCTTGAGCCACATGTCTGCCCCCCTGCACTCACCGTGGGGCCCCGCTCTCCCCGAGGCCCTGATTTCCCTGACAGGCCCTGGTAGGAAGGAAGCAGAGACACCACATCACCCAGGGCATGACTCCCCCCAACAGAGCAGCTCTGCCCTCTACACCCTCTCCCTTCCCCCAGCTTACCCGGGCTCCCTTCTCTCCACTGGCGCCAGGAAAACCAGGAAATCCCAGGGAGCCCTGGTGAGGGTAGAGAAGGAGAAAATTGAAAAGTCACAAAAAAGGAGGACCTAGAAGAGTTAATAGGGGGTCAGAACTGGTGACAGAGGCAGCAGGAAGGGAGGACTATGCTCTGCCAATAACTAGGTGTCCTTGGGCAAACCCCTGCTGCACTCTGGCCCTCTGTTCCCCCATCTGTGGAATGGGGGTGGACTAAATTCACTCTAGGGTCCCCCACTGCTCTGTCAGTCTGTGCTTCCTGGAATCAGGGGTCAGAGAAGGGAAGAGGAAGGTCACAAAAGGGGCATCATATCACCTTGGGACCCTGGCGTCCAGGGTAGCCAGGCAGACCAGGAACACCCAGCTTGCCCTGTGGAGAGATAGGGAGCAGTCAGGAGCAAGAGGAGCCACAGATACCACTCCATCCCTGCCCCCAAGAGACCCCAAGCCCCAGAGACAGGAGCCAGCCCCTACCCGGCAAGGCTCCCCAGCAAACCTCCAGCCCCTGACCCCTCATCTCCTGTTCCACAGGCTGCCTGGCTTTTGTAATCTCTCCTTCCTGAGAGTAGATTTTCCCCAACTCTGGTGGTGGGATCTCACCCCTTCTGTGTCTTTAAATCTGCAGTTCCATCAAGTTCCTCAGGACTGTGATCCCTGCCTACCCTTCAACCTCAGCTCCCTTTCCCCAGTGCACACTTCTACCCCATCAAGACCAGTCCCCCTGCAGGCCCGCACACACCACACTCAGGAACGCCTCTGCCCCCACCCATGCTCTGCATCACCCCTAATCCCCCTGACATGCACCCCTTCCTCCTGATGCTTCAGGGCCCACCTTGCCCAGACAACTGTGAAGCAGAGGCTGGGAGCAGAGATTCTACAGCCTGACTGCCTGGGCTCAAACCCAGGCTATGCCCCTCACTCGCTGTGTGACTAACAAGTATCTTAACCTCTTGGTGCCTCAGTGAAAGCTCTCCGCAACACAGGGCTGTAGTGGAGCCTGCCTTGCAGGACTGATAGGACAAGCAGGTGGGGTGTTGGCACTCGGTGAGTGAGGGCTTGCTGGAGTTAGCTCTGCAGGTCTGGCTCACCTCCTCTTTGACTCTCCCTTCTTGGTATTTCTCCTGCTCTGAGTCCAGACACATTTTCACTCTGCCTTGCACCCATATAGCTTATGCCAGCCTCATGCCTTGTCCTCACTTCTATGTCATGTAAATTCTCATGACAGGGACTTTTCCTTGACTTCTTATACATCCTCACCCCCACCCCTAACTGTCAGTGGCCAGGAGGAGCCTTCTACAGAGAGGTGAATAATTAATGGTCTTCAAATGACTAACTGACTCCAACTATTGGCACCCTAAAGTCGATCCTGATCCTAGTGCCCAGGCCTTCATCCCCTCCATGTCCCTAGAGCATATAGGCACAGACTCCCTCATCCCCGGTCACCTTCTCGCCCATGAGCCCAGGGGGGCCAGGGTCTCCAGTGGGTCCAGTACGTCCCTTTGGTCCCTCAGGACCATCTTCTCCCCTGGAACCAGGAACTCCAACCTCTCCCTGGGTAAGAGGGTTGAAGAGGCAAGTGTCAGGGACTGGGGGTATGGGCTGGGCTCCAAGAGGAGAGGTAGGCCTCGGTGAGGCTGAGTAGGGTCCCAGAGCTACTGCAGGACAGGGAAAGGGAGAGTGTTGTGACCTTCGGGCTGGTGGGACTCAGCCGTGGGGTTGTCATTCTGCTGAGGACAGGCTTTAAGGGGGAAAGACCACTGGATGGGGACTCTGTGGTTTCAGGAGATAAGCTAGTGATTGGAGGCTCCAAAATGGAGGAGGATCAGGACTTAGGGCTGGGGGGCCAGTGTGTGGGCTTCTACTCACCCTGTCACCTTTCACACCCATGTCCCCTTTGAACCCAGGAAAGCCATCCTCGCCCTGAGAAAAATGGGGGTGAGAGCTCATCAGAGATGATGTGGAAGGTGGGGGGAGGGGTCAGGAGGTAAAATGGAGCATTTTAGAAGATATGGGTAGAAGGGTGGATTTCAGAGCTGGAAAGCAGCACAGGGCAGGCTGGAGGACAGGAAGCAGGGGAAGAGCTGGACCAAAGGGGTGGTGCTGGGCAGAATGGAGGGAGGTGCTGGGAAGCTGGAGGCACGCTGCTCACCTTTTCACCCTTATGGCCCTTCAGACCACGAATTCCATCCACACCCTAGAATTAGAAGGGAGATAGAGACAGGGAGATCAGGGATGGAGGTTGGGAAGGATTGAGCTCCTGAGATCCCAGCTGCCTCCCCCAACCATAGTGCTTTATTTCCCAGCCTGGTTGTCCATTACCTTGACACCTCGAGGTCCCGGATATCCTAGAGGACCCTGAGGTCCAGATGGACCCTGGAAGAAGAAAAAGAGATACCTATAAAGGGGTCTCAGGGTGTGACTTATGGAGGCCTTGGGGGGTGGAAGAAATGGAAGAGACAACATTGGAATCTGGATAGGGATACAAGGCATGGGACCAAGAATACTTCAGCCACACATGAATGATAAGCCAAGGAAATTCCAAGGATTTTGAGGCCCCAAAGTCTGGGTAGAAACTCCTCCAGGAATGAAAGCAGGCATGGACCATCTCACCTGGTTTCCTTTGGTTCCAGGAGGACCTTCCTTCCCAGGGTGACCCTGCGGGTAAAGGAAGGAGAATGTGACATCTGGCCACTGTTACCTTCCCTGCACCCCTTCCTTCACTTCTTTAGCCCAGCTTTCCCTTGTGACCCTAATGAAGCCTAGTGACCATGGGCAGGCACCACCAGTGACCTCCTGGTGTAAGGAACACACTATGTAGATAGTCACCAAAGTCACTTGGAGGTCATTCACTGGGGTGGAGGGTCATGTGGAATTTGGATTAAGAGGTAGGGACCCACTCACCGGAGGTCCATCTGAGCCAGGCATGCCAGGGAGCCCTGGTTTCCCTCGGGGACCCTGCAGGAAGACAAGGAGGCTCAGGGTCACCAGTGGGATCAGGTCACACCATGGCTGAAGCCCCAGCCACACATTTAAGGCTCTCCCTACACCTCCCCCGGTGTATCTCCTGTCCCCCAAATCACTTAGTCACTTACCTTCTCTCCATGAGGGCCAATGGCACCCTGGGGCCCAGGGAGACCCTATACAGAGAGAGAGGGGAGTCACAGGAGCCCCACAGGGGTGGACTACTCTCTCCTATAGCCAGCATCCCCATTCAGAGCATGAGTGGTGAAGGCTTGAGACCTTTAATTTCCATCCAGGGTCTGAACCACTGTGGAAGCCCAAGGGAAGTTGCTAAAGATGGGGAGGGGTTGGACAGGACAACTCACCTGGGTTCCAGGAGTGCCCTGTTGTCCAGGAGGTCCTGGCTCTCCCTGGGGTCCCTGGAAACAAGCAACCAGGCAAGGATCAAAAGAAGATGGTGACAACAAACTTAGGGCCAAGAGCTGAGTCGAAGCAGGGGCAGCAAGAGGGCAAGAACCAGAACCAAGCAGGGAGTCAAAATGGAAACAGGACCTTGGCTCAGGGCCAGGTGGTGTCTCTGTGCCCATTACTCACCAAGCTCCCTTTGGGACCATGGGGACCATCCATGCCTCGGACTCCCTGAAACATGAGAGGGGCGTGAGCAGGCTGGAAGATGGGGCCAGGGCCTTGGAAGGACCTGTGGTTTCTGAGAGGCCCAGTCATTCCAGAGGGTGGGATGGGGCAGCCTGACATCGGTCAGACCTCCAATTCATCCCAAACCTAAGCAAACATAGCCAGCCCAGATCCACAGGGCGTAGGTCTATGGGTCTGTGGGTTTGTGGGGTTTTGTTTTTCTTCAGAATTTTTTTTAAGCTACCCTCAGAGCCTTTAGTACAGTGCACCATACGGCCCTGTAAGAGCACCTGGGAGTAAAGGCTGGAGCAGAGCTGGGGGCTGGGGGGGAAGGGAGAGGAAACCAGAAGTGTGGGAGGAAGAGGCAGCTAGAAAGGTTGGAGAGTTGGAAAGGTCAGGGGGTGAGGTCAGGGTCAGAAGTCAGGGATAGTCACATACCGGGGGTCCAGGAATACCAGGTGGGCCTTTGGGGCCAAGGAGACCTCGAGGTCCCTGCAATCAGGTGAGGGGAAGATATGGCATGTGTGGGCGAGAGGTAATGTGTCTCCTTCATGCCCATGCCGCTCCCCTGACATCCCCAGAGACCCCCCTCACCAAAACCGCTAGACACTCACTGATTCTCCAGGCAGTCCCCGAGGCCCAATCTCCCCATCGTCTCCCTGGAGGAGGAAGACATGATGAAGCAGCCTCACCTTCCCCACTTCTCCCATATTGAATCCCTTCCCTAGCCACAATACTTACCCGCTCTCCATCCTCACCAGGGGGGCCAGGAAGGCCCTGGGCACCAGTATCACCCTGGAAAATGGGGGAAGAGATAAGAGGGGCCTCAGAACCCCCAATTCAGGCAGATACTGACCCTCTTTAATTAACCAATCAGTTTCACCCATTGAGTTCCTCCTGGGACCCTCAGCCTCCTCCTCTTGCCTTGAGATCCCTACCTCCCCACCCCTCCATGGAAGGTCTACCCCTCATCACAATGCACTACCCCCAATATACTCACCCTATGTCCCTTCTCCCCAGGTAGCCCTGGGAGTCCATCAAAACCTCGGTCACCCTAGGGGAAGAGGGCAGCCCAAGTGAGGTCCCAGCCCTTTACCCACCCTATCCATCCCTACTTTGTCCTGAGTGCCACTTCATGGGGAAACCTGGGGAATTTAGTAATCCCCAGAGCTTAGATAGTGCTAGAAGCCACAGACATCAGAGAAGGACCCATACTTGTTACCTTCACTCCAGGTTCTCCAGGCATCCCTCGAGCTCCATCAGCACCTGCTCGGCCCTGGGGTGCAAAGGAAGTGTCAGAGCAAACAGAGGCACATTCCTTCACACTTTGTGTGTGCCCTCTCTCCCACCCACACCCACCACACCCCCACTCACCCTTCGCCCAGCCTTGCCAGGAGGGCCTGTGAGGCCTTGAGGTCCTCTGGGGCCCTGGTGAGGGAGAGTCAGGGGCAGGGTTAAAGGGCATAGACAGAAAGGGAGGCCCTGGATGGGGGATCAAATGGGTGGGGCTTGTCACCTGAGGTCCTAGGTCTCCAGATTCTCCTTTCAGGCCAGGGCTCCCAGGCTGTCCCTGTGACAGAGAAGAGAGGTGGCTATGTTAAATGATACACCCAACAGTGACTTCAAAGCCCTCCCCAAAATAAGCAAAATAACTTTCAACATGGTCCCTTTCTAGAACTATCCCTACACCCCACACACACACACACACACAAAGAACTCCGTACCCCAATACCCCACTCACT
Organism: Neofelis nebulosa; assembly: GCF_028018385.1. NCBI lineage: Eukaryota > Metazoa > Chordata > Mammalia > Carnivora > Felidae > Neofelis > Neofelis nebulosa. The sequence goes on from NC_080787.1 coordinate 35,529,684, forward strand.
CACCAAGGGTCCAGGGCGGCCTGTGTATCCCATGGGGCCAGGGGGTCCTCGGAGCGCCAGCTAGGGAAGCAGGGGACACAGCAGAGCTGAGGAAGAGGTAGCTGGAAACTCCCAACCCCAGTACACCTTCCACCTTCCAAATTTGCACTTCCACTCCTTGTATTCCCCCAAACCTTACTCTCAGCCTCAAACCAACCCAGACCTTACCCTCCTCCACAGTTACTCCAACCTACCCTTTCAATCCCTCCTAAAGTCTTCATTTGCCCTCCATGCCCCTCCAGCCTTATTTACCCGTGCTTGCTGCAGAATCGCTTGGGCCTGAGCCTCCTGGGCTGCTACCACAGGGCCCTTGTCACCCCCACCACTGCCAAACCGGAACTGAGGGGCAGAGAGAGAGGAAGGTGTAGGTTCTCTTCCAGGAAACCCATGTGACTCTCCCAACCAGAGGCTTCATCCAGAATTTCTGCCCCATCTCCCAGGTTCGGGGACAGCCCCACCCCATGCCTTCCTCCACTGTCTCCCACAGAAGTTTTCCAGATAATCACATAGAGATTTTCAGAAACTACTCGCATCTTCCTCCCCTACTCTCTGGCTTCTTCCTCTGGGAAAACTCTCCTAGAGTTTTTAGAAGTTCTAGACTTCCTGAAATATAGGATTTTCTGCCCAGTTCTAGATGATCCATGTTTGGTTCCAGGTCATCTAATGAGATCTAGTCCATCCACCTCAAAGATCAATCTCTTTGAGTTGATGGTCTTTAGAGAATCCTCCTTTGCTCTCCTGGTCTTCTGGTTCTTGGTGACAGAACATGATTCCCCTACCTTCCCCATTCCAAAGCCCAGAAGACAACTCACTGGGAGCATGAGCGATGTGCCAGGAGGTCCAGGGGCCCCATCTGATCCAGGGAGCCCTGCTCGGCCAGGGGGGCCCTGGAGTGGGGAGAAAATGAGGATAGGTGATAGGTAGGGAATGTTAGGGTCCTGGCATCATTGTGAATCCGTCTACAGGATAAATGTAGACTTTTCTAGATCTTTCCTGAACCCTCCCACTCCCACAGAGAAAAATGAGAGTGAGACACCAGATTACTCCCCTCCCCATCCAGAGCCTGTCCTCCTTTCTGGGTGTTGGAGAGCACACCAGCCCTTTGTTCATTAATCAATCTGCTAATGAGGAGTTATTGAGCATGGTGCCCCCATTGGGTTCTAGAGGCTCCTATGCAGCCCTTCCCTCATAACACACACACACACACACACACACACACACACACGTGCATGTGCACACACGCTGCTCCCTTACCCTCTCGCCAGGGTCTCCAACTGGGCCTGGGTTGCCCTGGATGCCAGGGGGACCAATCAACCCCTGAGGAACAAATGAGGAGTGGGTCAGGTGTGGCATTCACATAGAAGAGGGGTATGTGGCTGAAGAGTGGTCTCTATAAAAGAGATTTGAGGATCTGGGAAGCTTTGGAAGGATTCTCCAGAGTTCCAAGAAGGAAGCCTGGTCATATGTGGAGAAGGCAAAGATGATTGTGTAAGTAGGGTCTCTGAGAAAAGAATGGAGGCTAAAGGTCACAGCTAGACTCACCGCAGGGCCTTCTGGGCCAGGAGGCCCCTCCACCAGCATACCCTGTAGAGCCAAAGGTTGAAAGTCAGAGGCTACAGGGCTAGCAACCCACCTCCTTTTCTTCTTCCCCCTGCCTTCAGCTCAGTGATCAACAGACCAACTTACAGGTTCCAGCACTGCAGGTTCCCCCTTCTCTCCCTTCAGCCCCCGGGGTCCACGGGCAGCCTGAAGAAGACACACATGTAACCCCCAGTGGGACCAGTGAGCAGCCAGGACACCAATACTACCCCCATCCTAACTCCTACTTTCTTTCATTCCCAGATCCTCTGGACACCTCCCTAACCCTACCCCCAAAATCCCCCAGCCCTCTCCTAAGACTCCCTCTTCCCAGACCTCCCAAGCCTTCCAAGGAGACCTCAGGGCCCTCCACCTCCCAATTCCCAGCCCCACCTTAGCAAATACACTTCCTCATCTCCCTTAGGACCTCTTTCAGGAAGGTTTTCACCCCAACCCTTTCTGGGATTCCAAACTCCCCAACCTCCCCCAAACTCTCTCTGACCCCAGGAATACTTAGAACTTTAAGAAAACATCAACATCCTTACCCTTACCCCAATCCACCAAATAAGAATCTCTCTAAGATTGTGGATTGATTTTATCTGGGTTTGGAGGGAGGGCATGGATCCATATGAGAATCAGATATAATCCATGAAGTCTTTTCCAGAAAAGAAAAGGTGTACACCTTTGTGCACAGAATTTTTCTTAGAATTTCAAGGGGTTCACAAAGTTCAAAACTCTCCAGAGATTAAACATCCATACTCTAAATAGATTTGGAGATCAGGCCCCCCTGATATGCCAAACTCAGACCTCATAACTGTTTTTTTTTTTTTTTGAAAAATACAGCTCTTGGACTGTTGCTCAAGCCCCAGAGCAGACTCCCCCGGCCCCGTTCTTCTCCCAAGAGGGACACTACACCCTTCCTCTGGCCCTCATATCTACTCCAAGCCCACCAGTTCTTGCTTTTCTACACTTCTCAGATGTCCACTCCCAACACTAAGGCCAAAACCAAGATAAGGATGGGAAGAATGGAAATCATTCCCCAACACCCCCAACTCTCCCAGCAAAGATCTTCAGAATGTACCCCTCCACCTCCATCCTGCCAAACAGCAATGACCAACTTCTGAACTTTCCCATATCCCAGATCAACCCCAAATTTCCAAAAAGCAGCAAAAGGGAAAGGCAGCAGAGGGTTCAGAGTGGCAATATTAGAGAAGGGAAGTGTGGGATGAGGCAGCAGTGTAGAGGAGCCAGCTCTAATTGCAAGGCAAGCAAAAGATGAATGGAGTAGACAGGAAATATCCCAACTGAGAGGGAGTGGTCGAAGACCTGGGAAACAATTAAGGGAGACATTTCAAAGGGACAAACACTTGGAAACAAGAATGATGCCAGGGCCAAGAAAAATTAAACATGGCCAAGATGGCTAGAAAATGAACTCGACAAACAGGAAGTGGTTGGACAGACAGGAAACAGCTAAGAAAAGAGGATCCAGGAAGTGGACCTTCAACAACAACATGGCTACCATGACCAAGAGAAAGAAGAAGTTCACAAAACAGATAAAAAGTGACTCCTGGAAAGGGGATTATGACAATGAAATGTGATTCTTCCAGAAAATACAAACATTGAGGCTAGAACACACAGGAGGTAGCCATGACAAATATCTAGGCCCACAATGGAAACTTTTTGGATTTGGATGACCTGAGACACACAGGAAGTGGCTTATTAGCAAAGGAAAGCTAATGAAGACAGCATGAAAAACCAGAAGCAAAACATAAATAAGTTCCTTTCAGTACAAATTTTCACAGTCACCAAGATGGCCATGGCCAGAGAAGACAGGAAAGGGCAGACAGGAAGTGGCTGTAGGTTAGAAAATATGACACAGGAAGTTAGATCATTTGGCAGCAACATGGATAAGAAATTGTTTTTACCAAGAAGAAATGATGGAGACAGACTGAAAACGGACACAAAGTAGGGGCTTAGTGACCAAAAGCTTTCTGAAATACAGCTTTATTAAGACAGAAAGTGGCCAAGAAAGACAGGAGGTGGCCATAGGATTAAAAAAGAAAGAAAATACCAATTTCCCTGGGAAGAGGAATCCATGAGGAGTCACAAGGCAAGGTATTTGGCAAGAGAAAGCAGAAAGTAATCCTTTCAAGCAACATATACAACTTATATGAACAGAAAACGGCAAATCATCAATGGGAAGTAGCTTGCAGCCAACAGACAAGAATCAAAAACAACAGGAAGCAATTCTTAGAGCTACCACTGGAGGTCAAGAATGGAAGAGGAGCTCCTTTCACTTACGGCTCCCGAGTGGGCTGTCTCCGCAGAAAGGGCAGGGCCAAGCTCCGTCTCCTCACGATAATCGTCCCCATAGCCATATGTGTAATCGTAGGGCCCTGCTGGGGGGTCTGTGCCACCCTCCCCATAGTCCTCTTTCAGGAACCTGTCGGCTGTGGAGGGGACCTGGAGATCTGTCTGCTCCTTCCCGGGGATGGGGAGGGAGAGGGGTAGATGGGGGCATTAGGGCTGAGAGGAGGTTTTCCCTGGACCCGAGGGTGTGGCAACTTCTAGCCTTAAAGGATTCTGAGGGTAACTGGGACTGGAGTTTTTCCCCCAAGAAGAGCAAGGGAAGTGATTGCATAGAAAGGGGATGGCCATCAAAGACCCAAAATGAGGAGGGATGCCCCAAAAATGGGCCTGGTGGGAAGAAATGATAAATTACAAGAAGAAAGAAGGATGGCCGGAGGGCTGGACACAGAGTAAACAGTCCATAGAGATAATGGTAGACAAAGGATTCCAGAGAACAAAGAAATGGATGGAAAAACTGAGACAAGAGAAAATGTGACAGCACTGGACAGAAAATGACTCCTGGGAAGAGAAATACAATACAGAAAATAAAACTTTTTGACATCAACATGGAGAGGTTACTCCAGAATCAAAGAATGGAAGGAGACATGGACACTGAAGAAAAATGGCTATACTTAGAAAGACAAGCAGACCAATAGGTCTGGAGTGACTGGAAGGCCACAAATGGATGTGACAAAGAACCCTCCGGCCAGAGGAATGGCTGATTCACCAAGATGACATGGGGCAAGGGGGGGTGAGTCACAGATGCCCACTACCCCCAGCGGGGGTTAGGGTTAGGGATGAAGTTACCTCCTCATGGGGTGGCAAAGGGCTTGGTTCCAGGGTTCCTTCCTCTCCACCTGGGGTGGGATCCTAACCCCAAGGGGAAGGGGAAGAGTAGCATGGGGTGGGAAAGGAAGGAGAAAGGTTAGCGGGAAAGGAGGCAAAGCAGCACCTTGTCCCCCCACCCCCTCACCCCATGGGCAATGTCTGTCTGTGCTGGGGGGTGGGGGTTATCTCAGATCTTGCAGCCCCTTCGGAGGGGGGACAGTTTGGGGAGAGTGAATCTCCGAGGTCATAGAGGTTTGGGGGCACAGATCTGGATGCCCCAGCTCTACCTGCCGGTAACCGCTTCCTCTGGTCCTGGGGGGGGCCCAGGCAGTGGGGGGAGCTGCCCGCCGAGCTGGGCGTCGGAAGGGGGGAGGCTGGCCCCGTGCTTGGCCAGAACCTCCAATTCGAGAGGGCCTCCGGCCTGGTGAGGGGGGCGCCTGCCGGGCTGCTGACCTCTTGGCAGGTGGGGTAGGCTTTCTGGGAGGGGTCCGACGCCCCCTGGGGGAAGGGAGCGCCCTGCGGTTGGGGCTCGGTGGCCTCTGCAGCAGAGAGACATGGGAGGGGGCAGTGAGGAAACTCCTATAATCTAAATATATAATGTCTCTTCCCACATGTTAAGAGGGGAGGAAGGTGTCATAGGAGATGTTTGCAAGGGGTGGTAGGAGGAAGGGGAGAACTGATGGGGTCCCTCAAGTTTACCTGATAATCAGGGGTCGTCCCTGTAGTCATCTCATCGTAATAGGGGGTCTCGTAGTCATAGAAGAAAGACTCAGTGGGCTGGGGTTCGGGAAGGGGCAGTGGGAATAGTAGGAAGAGGTAGAGGTGCAAGAGTGAGGAGAGGGAAATGAGATAGTGTGGGAGTTTGGAAAAAAGGGTAGGAGTTGAGGATGAAAGGAGAGGTCAGGGGGCCAGGAGAAGATGGGGAGAGGTGGGAAGGGGGGGTGGATCCCACATGTGGGACAGAAGCAGAGACATGATTAAGAGATTGACCATCTAAACTTCAGACCACTGACCCCAGATCATATCTCACCCCTAACCATCTGGACCCTACCCAATCCAGAATTCCTTTCCCTCCCCTCCCCCACAGCCCCTTACTCTGCATCTCCATATGCAGGGGGCCAGAGACTGGGCTCCTACACAGAATCCCATAGACCCAGCCCTCCTCTGGGATTTTCTCTATCTCCTGCTCCTTCCCATTTCTCTTCCTAGGTCTTACCATAACAGCTTCCTTCTCGCTCGTTCTGTCTCTCCCCTTCCATGCTCTCCCATCTGCCATCCTCTGTCCTGAAATCTTCCCACACACACACACATACACACTGTCCCCCAATCTCTTAATTCAAGGAAGGGATGGGAAACCCAAGGACACAGTCCCAGAAAGACTGGCAGAGGAAAGGAGACATGAACAGGGGACACAGCTCCCAGCCATGAATTCTCCATAATGACACTTTTTATTTTTAATTGAAAATAAAAAGGTTGATGAATGAGGACTGGGAGGAGGGAGTGATGAGAATAGGGAGGTATGGTTAGGGAGCAGCCCTAGTGGAGGGGAGGATGGGAGCCCAAAATAGTATGGGGAGCTCTGGAACATTGGGGGAATTGCCCTGGAGAGGTGTATGGGTACCTTCCCTCCCTGGGGTATGCTGTGGTTTGGGGTTCACCCAGTTCTCTCACCTGTTGCTGGGGTTCCTGATTTTGTGGCCTATGAAGTCTTGGTGGCTGCTGCTTTGGAGATCTCTGGGCCCTGTGAGAGTGTTGTTTCTGAGGTCTCTCCCTCCAAGCTCCCTCACACTCCAGCTCCTTCTGTTCACAGGATTCGTAGGCAGCTTGCACCCCTGGGACAATGACAAGCTCCTGGATGTCACCCTGCAAAGACACAAGGAAGAAACACCAATGGAGGGAGGCAGAGAGGGCCTCAGAGAGAAACAGAAGGTAGAGTTTGGGACACAAGGTAAGAGCCAATCCTATGTAAAACAACATAATGGGAGAAGATCATTATCAGCCTTTTCAGTTTTCAAAAGACCTTCTCATCCATAATCCCATTGGACCTTCACAACAACTGGGAAAGTCAGTAGGATAAGGATATTTACGCCTATTGTCTGATATATTCCATTCAGAAAAGCTCAAAGGGACAATGACTGCCCCCAAGGTCACTTTCAATGGTAGACTCAAGACTAGAATTCAAACATTCCAACTCTAAGTCCAACACTGTTTGCCTACCTCCTGCCCCTATGGTAATGCATCAACTTTTTCACAAAGGCCCTGGAAACAATGGCCCAACCTTAGTTGCTTTGACCTGCCAATGGCAGTGATGATGATAATTCTCAGAACCTCTAGAAATGGGGGAGAGGGAAGCCATTTTTGAATTCCAATGGCATTTACTTGTGCCCACACATGGTACTTAGCACACCCTGCCTTATATTGTAGTTTGGGGTTATTGTCTCATCTTCAAAGAGGAGCCAGGAGCTGCTAAGAATAATAGAGACCTTATATTACTCTTCTGTGTTCCCCCTGAAACTGGGACAGCAGGTATTCAGAGAATATTGACTGGCTAGGTGAGAGGATGGATGGATGGATGGATGGATGGATGGATGGATGGATGGGGGCTCAAATGCACCACTGGCTGGAGGGTTGGTGGATGGTGAATGAGCGAATGAATGAATGAAAGAATTGGTGGGTAGATAAATGGAGGTGAGAAATAGAGGAAACAGAATGGTAGGTAGGTAGGTGGATGGAAGGGAACATGTGAATGAATGAATGATTGGATGGAGAGTGGTTGGGTGAGGATATAGGTGGGTGAATGAGTGGATGAATGAATACATGCATCCTCATATGTATGGGTAGATGGGCTGGGTGGGTGGATGAATGAAGGAACTAATGGATGGGTTCAAGATGGATAGATTGATGGATGAGTGAAGAAGAAAGTGGCAGGGCAGAGGAAGATGGGCAAGCGTGTGGATACAAACCTGAATGCTTGATTAGTGTGTGAGCACATAAATGAATGGGTGGGAATTACATGAGTAAATGAATGGGTGGGTGCAGATAGAGATATTAGTTAAAGAGATGAATGGATAGGCGGACTGATGAAGACTGATGGAGACATCTGTCCTGCCATATACATGGGCACCTATTTCTCCTACATAGAAAATCAGCCCTGAGGATAGGATATGGAAATACAAACTCATAAGAGGTCAAATGAAGGGTCACGGCATAAGAAGATGGAGTACTGGTCCCAGAAGGGGAACAGACACAAGATATGAGACCAGAAATACCTCTGTTCTCTGTTTGTTACCTCAAACACTTCTTCATCCAGGATACGGGCACCAAAGATAATCACTCCATGGGTGTCCAACAGCGGACGAGCACTTCGGGGGAGAGGCCGGGTGACTCGCTTCTTGCAGTCAACTATGAGGGTGACAGACTGGCCCTTCACAGCCACTGCCACACGGTGCCACCTGGTCATGGAGGGAGCGGTTCAAGTGACTGACGGACGGGGGGCGGGGAGTCAACAGGGCTGGGGAGCAATTGATGGAAAGGTTGGAGCCAATGACAGTAATCGTAGTAGCATCATAACAGCTACCATTTGTTGAGTGTTTACAATGCACCAGGCACTACTTTTCTCATTTGATTCTCATGATTCTCATCCCTATTTTACAGCCCATAGAAACTGAGACTTAAAACAGTTAAGTAACTTGCCTAAGGCACAGGCAAGGATTTAAACTCTAAAGCCCAAAATCTGGGCTTGAAGTAGCTGAAGCCCAAAACCTGGGCTTGAAGTGTCGCTAGGTTGATGACGTGTGGCCAAAAACGTTGGCAGGTTTCCTAGTTTAGGGAGTAGGGGTTCTGGGGCACTGGCCAGAGAGGAGCTCCTGAAGGTGTAGTCCAGGCAGACCAGAGGAGCAAACTGACTTACTTGCCATCTGCTAGGCTGAGGCCTCGGAAGACTGGCTGAGCGGGGGGTCGAGGCCTTCCAGTCTGGTCCTCATACAGGAAGCGGAAGGGTCGGCCAAGCTCCAGGCCCAGCTGTCGGACACCCTGGGCACTATAGAGAGTCAGGAGGGGAGCCTGGAGGCCAGGGCGGGTCCGGACAGCAGTCAGCAATGAGAAATCTTTGGGAAAACCTCCTGGTACCCGGGAGAGACATAACGGGGTGGAATGAGAGGCACAAAGAGCCAGAAAACCCTTCCCTTCTGGTGTCTGATTCCAGACCCCACCCCATGACCTACCCCAGCTCTCACTAGTTCACCATGTCACCCATACCTGGGAAGAGCTGGCGGGTGGGTGCACTGAGCTGGGCAGGTCGGGACACTCGGTAGGCCACATCAGCTGGACAGATGCCTCTCGCCCTCCGGACACCATCAGGAAGGGAGGGGAACCTCAGGGCCCGGAGCACATCCACAGGGGGTGCACCTGGGAAAGTCCATAAGGATCAGGAGAAGGGACACACCCTCAGGATGGCCAAGATATGGGGGTATTTGGGATCTAGAACTCCACTTCCTGGGGCTCAAACTCCCTGAAAAGAAAGGTCAGCTCTTCCTTACTTGTCTCTGAATGCCCCTTAAATGGACGGGAAATCAGAGTCACCTGGGAAAGGGCAGCACTGGCCCTGTATTTAGCTCCATGTGACCCCTGCCCCTCTCCCTCTCAGTGTGTCTCACTCAGTCTCCTCTGGTCTTTGTCTTTCAGCCTATGAATCTCTCTCTGCTCTCCACCATCTCCCCTTCTCTCTCTCCGTCTTACTCTCCCTGTCTCCACATCTATTGATCTTTGTGTCTCCCTGTCTTTCTCCCTCTCTCACTCCCTTTCTGTATCTCTTGGTCCCTGGGTCTCTGGCCTCTTTCCCATATCTCCAGCACAAACAACATCTGGGCAATCGATCATCCTGGGCACAGGAGGTGCAGGGGGGCCACCAGGCAGGGAGCAGAGAGGCAGATCTAAGGGAACGGGGCTTCGGGCTGCTTCAGTTCCGTGTTTGGGGAGGTGGGGAGGACCACGCTGAGGAAGGAGAGAGCAGAAAGAGCCACCCCAGGAGTCTATACCCCTGGCTGGGAGATGGGCTGGGGGGCGGGGGTGGGAGCTGAAGCTGCCACGAGGAGCCGGAGCAGGTCCAGGGCCCTGAGCCACACATCTGTGGATCCCATCAGAGTCCTTGCCCAAAACCCGGGCAAGCTCCCCACACCTGGAACTTCAACCCTGCCCCACCACCCCCACCTCTTGGATCCAAAGATTCAAGACCCAGGCCATCAGCCCTATCCACCTTGAATTCAGCTTCCCAAGGCTCACACTCCCGGGAAGACAAAGGTCACCTCTCCCTCGCACTCCTCACGTCATCAGCTCCAGATTGGAAAAATTCCCAAAAAAAGTCCAGCAAAATTTTCACAGAAGCATGGTGCAGGGCAGGGGCCAGAGTGATCAGGAGAGGAGAGCTGGGTGGGGTGGGTGAGGTGGGGCGGACAGGCAGAGAAAAGGCCCTTTGAGTCCAGGCGCGGGGAAACCACGGCTGTGCCCTCCCCTTCACCAACACCTACCCCCCCGCCTTAGCCTGGCCCCTGAGTGTGGCAGCTCCGCAAACACCAACACACAAGGGCCGCTTTGAGAAAGGAAGGGTGAGTGAGACAGAGAGACAGAGACTCACAGAGACCCCAGGCCAAGGAGACCTCAGAGGCTCCCGCCTTTCACCAAACCCCACAGGAGTACAGTTCCATCCTATAGACGGTCTACCCACAGGTCTGCCCACCCATCTGCCCACCTCAGGCCACATACGTGCCCCACTGACTCCAGCCTCAGTCTGCCCCACATGCTCCCCACTAGTAGCCCCATCACCCCCACCATTCTACCTTTGGCCCCCAAATGCCCCATTTTTTACTCTAATGAAGTCCACACTAGCCTATCTACCTACAGAGTCCCATCTCTAGCCCCTCAGCCCCAAAACAAGAGACAGTCATCTCAGCCATCCCCTGCCTCCATGCTAGAGGGTTCCTTTCCTCCTTAAGAAAGATTCCAAGAGTCCAGAAACATCACACACTTCAATTTCCAGCCCCTCAGCCTCATCCTCCTCACATCTTGAAAGTTTTTCCTTCTGTAATCTAATCTAAATCCTTTATGCTGCTATTCTGACTATTTTCTCTCCAGATCAGAGAAGAAATGAATGGTGGAGTTACATGCAAATTATCCTCTAGTGTTTCTATGAGTGGGAGGCTGGCTCCTGCCTGCTTAGGACCCAGGTGCTCCCAGCCCCCTCCTGTCTGACATCAAATCCCTTTCCTTGGTGCCAGGACTTCTGGATCCTGGGAAAAAGAAGGAAAAGATTGGGGTGGTGGACACCAGGGTCCCAGGGGAGCCCCGCTGGCCAGAGGGGGAGGGGTGGGGCAGGAATGCAAAGAGTTGGCTCTCGCCTCAGACACCTGATCCCAGCCTGTCCAGCGGCCGTCCTGTTGGCAGCCAGCCCCAGTGCTCCCCAGAGCCAGCCGCGTGGCAGCATCGAGGGCACAGGGAGGGGGAAGGGGATCCTGTCGGAGAAGCCAGTGGGACAAACAGTCCAGGCATCCCTTCTTTCTCTACTCACTAGGCTCTGCTCTGACCCACAGATGCTCGCCCCTCACCCCAGACATATAGATAGAAAGCCTGGAAGATATACACACCGTCCTCACCCATCAACACTGGCATCCACCTGGCCACCCCAGCATTGGCTGGACTGCACCAGCTTTGGCCAGCTTTGGCTCTCCCAGAGTACCTCAGCATCCAGTCCCCTCTTTAGGTGAGCCTCCACCTTTCAGCTTTACCTGCCCTCTCCCAGTTACTCCAAGGAGGCAAAGAGATCCCTATCTTTGTTCCAAGGGAACCGAGTGACCTGCCCTCGAGTCTGGACCCTTAGCCCCCTAAATCCCCTTTTTGAACTTAGAAGCTCTGCCTCAGGCATCAGCTATCTCCTACCCAGGGGGGTACTCAGAGCTGCAGCCTGACTCCAAGAACCCAGGCGTCGGACTCCTCTTACCTGCCCAGGCAGGGACGGCGCTCAGCCCCAGCACCAGTGGTACCAGCAGGAGGAGGCGATGACAGCGGCTGCACCGCTCCATGGCTGGCGACCCGAACGCCCGGTCCCAAGGACCTACGGGCGGCCGGAGGCGCTGAACGCCCCCAAGGCTGACAGGAGAGTGCGAGCAGGCTTTGAGCCTCGGACGCCCGGGTCCTGCGGAGGTCAGAGGCTGTCGGGTAGCAACAGCTCTCAGCGGCCCAGCTCCATGCAACGAGGCGCCGTCGGGGCTCTGGCGCTGCTCCTTCCTCAGTGGCCGCCGCTCCTGTGTGTCCCCGGCCACCCCGGCGGCCCACAGCCCCCACCCCGCCCCCGCCCCCGGCCCAGCCCCCGCCTCCAACCGCCCGCCCACAGCCACCGAGGGGAAACCCCACCCTCGATCTCCACCTGGTTGGGGGGGGGGGCGCGGTGGGAGACAGCAGCCCTCGTTCGCTGACCCTTGCTCCTTGCAGAGGCTGAATGGCCTATACCCCCGATTCCTTTTTCGGGAACCCCGATATCTCTTCCTCTGCCCCTTCCTTTTCTAGGACTCAGACGTCCAGTCAAAGCCCCCACCTCAATTCCCTCCCCGTTAAGGGCCCAGAGCCCCTTTTCAGCAGTCCTGGGCGGGATTTAGGGCACTGTGGGAGGAGAGAGGCGGGCCTGGGGGTCTCTACCTCCCCCCAACAGGTCTCCATAATTACTTCCCCTCGCCCCGCCCAGTGTAATTACAGAGCCGGCCTGGGGTGGGGGTATTTATAGACAAGGCTATAGATAGCGACTGGAGACCTGCAACCCGACGGCTGCGGGGGGGGGGGGGGGGGGGGGGGGGGGGGCAGGTGGTTAGAGGGGAGGCAGAGGGACTTAGTTTGGGGGCGGAGAGAGCCAGAGACTGTACAGCCCGACACAGACAGGATAATCAGGTCCAAGGAGATGAAAATGGGGGGACGAGGTCAGGGAGTCCGGGAGCCCAGGTGGCAAGGGACTCAGGGGGCCCGTCGACGCTAGTTGGAAGAGTCCGGGGAAACAGGGTCACTCAGGGACGAGAGGCCGCCTCCGGGCGGGCAACGCCTGAGGAGGCCGCCGCGCTCAACGCCCAGTGCGCCCCCACGGACGGGCACGGCGCCGGGTCTGCCCGGAGCCCGTGGCGCGGCCGGAGAAGACAGGAGCGAGCAGAGGCGCCGCCGCCCGCTGGCGCTAGGAGGGCGCAAGCGAACAAGGCGCCTTTGAGAATCAGCTGCCCCCCTCTTCCTCCTCCGGCCGGCCCCGCCCCCACCCAGCCTGGCACACCCTCTCCCCCCTCCCCGACAAAGCGCGCCTTGTGTCCCCCACCCTGTGCCCGCCTCTCAGGCCCCGGGGAACCTCGGCGGCGGCGTCAAGGGAGCTCGTCCGGAGCTCCCGACCGGATGCCCCCCCCCCCCCCACACACACGCGGCCAACGCAGTGCTGCGCCCCCCCCCCAACACAGTCACCTCAGTCCAGAAAACAGCGATTTTAATTTGAAAGCTATTTTATGTGTGAGTGAAAGAGAAGGGAAAGGAAACCCAGAGAGAAGGGCTGCGAGGCAAAAATCATGCAGCCCCAGCACCCTATCTCTGCAGGCTGACCATCCCCCCCTCAATTCTCAGGCCAGGGTCCTGTGTCCCCAGTCTACACTGTGCCCAGGTCTGGGGGAAGGCTGTGAAAGGAAGGGCCTGAGGATTACTCACCAAACCACCCTGCCATCACATCCCAGGCCCCTTCCCCAAGTTAGACAAGAGATGGGGGAGGGGATAGGGAAGGCCAGTGCTTGAAGGGCCCCAGGGACAGACCATCTCAGGGCCCTGCCTTTCCCAAACACCACCTCCACCACTGGCATTTCTTAGTCAACCTGGGAAAGTACAGTACTTCTTTGAGTCTAACTGCAAGTCTATATCCTCAGAGGAAATTAAAAATAGCAGATCGGTTCCTACATCTTCACCCACCCCTTAACCACCACCACCTTTTTATTCAGTCTGACTGCAGCAGGAGGTGCAGTGTGAGGGGGGCTCTGAACAGGAGACAGTGACAGGGCTCCTCCCTCTTCCAGAGTAGCCCCCACCTGCTGGGCTACTGTCAAGGCTGTCAAGGCCTGGAGGAAAGCCTGTCAGAGTGCTACTCCCATGTCCATCAGTTTGGGGGGCCTGCCCCCCAGTATCCATCTCCGGGAGAGTTCCCATTTTCTCTCTTCACATGGGTAGCTAAGTGAGGCAAGATGAGAAGGAAGCAAGGTCCTGTGAGCAAGGCCAGTGCTTTGTGCTGGGGGAAGGAGAGATCGTTCCAGGCAGGGGGTAAGAAATCACCCCAAATCATGACAGACCCAAGACAAATTCAGAGACTCAAGGTCACTGAAGGATGAGGTCCAGCCCTCACAAGGATCTGGGGTCCCCTCTGACTTGGGATATCAAGCAAACCTCTTGGAGGGTTTATGGATCCCCTTGGAGGTCTCAACTCTGCCCCGTACTCCTCACCCCACCAAGATTCTAGGACACGGCCCCTCCCCACCGTGCCCCCAAGGCTGGAGTCCCTCTCAGATGTGTACTCCTCAAGTGTGAGGAGCACCACGTGTAGGTCTGGGCTCAGGCCAGCTGGTGGGGAGCCTCAAGCATCTCCATGAGGAAGGTGTCAATGGGGGTGTCTCCAATGAGCTTGAAGAAAAACAGATGTTCTAGACACTTAAGGCCGATGGACCTGAGGGCAGGAAGACGTAGCAGCAGCTTGGCAAACCTGAAGCAGAGGTGGGAGAAGACAGCTGGAACCACACGGGCCCTGAACACAACTTCATGGCACCCCACAACCCCACACCCCCACAGCTCCTTCTCACCGTCCCTGCTGCTCAGGGTACTTCTGTTTGCAGTAGGTCTCCAGTGATGCGTACACTTTCTCCCTCAGAACCTCCACCTCACTGGGGTTGGAGAGACCCTTGGCATCTGGGATGGCAGGGAAGAAAGGAGGAAGAAGGAAGATAAATCAAATCAGGACAAATGTGGAGATGTGGCCCACATGATGTCCCTTTTGGGCCCCACCTACTGGCTCTTTAACAGATGCCTGGCTAAGTTGTGGAATAGGGCCAAAGGGGAACGTATCAGTGCATGTGGGTTTTTCTTGGTCAGCTGGGAGAGTTCCAGATTGAGGGGGATAGCTGGGTAACTTAGGAGTCTCCGGAGAAGAGGAGGCTCCAAGGTTGCCTTGGTCTTGAGAAACAGGGGTAATCCTCCTCTTACCTGGATTGAACAGAATGATTGCCCTCAGGCAGCCAAGCTCTGTCTTGTCCATCCTCATGTCACGCATTTTGGACACTAGCTCTGTCAGCACCCTGGAGAGGGACCTGCAGGTCACTCAAAGGTCACAGCTCAGCCAGCCTTGGACACGGACCAGCCTATAGCCCCACCCCCTCTACCTACAGGCCAGCCTAGCCGAAGGCCACTGACCGATCAAAGATGGCTCCCACGCCTGCAGAATGGGCTGAGTTGCGGTGCACATGAAGACCTGTGGCGAGGAGGATGCCATCTCGGACATCAATGGATCGGTGGGAGAAGGAAGCAATGAGGAGCTCGTTCCAGCCTGCGTGGGGGGCGGCAAGGGTCAGGAGCCAGAGCTCAGACCATGGGATTCAAAGCATATCAGGGGAAGAGAAGAAGTGAGGAAATCAATGAACTTGGCTCCCTTGGTACGTAAGTATGCACTGGGGTCACTGAAGGTCAGAAGGTCAAACAGGGATCAAATATCAAGAGGTAAAGGGGATCCAAGGTCACTGACCTGCCCGTAGCAATATGACCTGGTCATCCAGAGGCAAGGAAGAAAAGTGTGGGATCCTCTTCGCCCACTCAACAAGCGTGAATAGCTGTTTGTCAGCTGCCTGACAGATGTTAGTCACGGGGTCATTTGGCTGCAGGGGATGGGGGGGTAAGAGTTACGGAAGGTCTGGAGGTACACTGGAAGCCCCCCCTTGTAAGAGGTTTCTGACACCACCTCCTTATCTAGAGTCTCCCTTCAAATCCATCTGAACCAATCCCCGTTAGTCAGGCTTCTCTTCTGGCATTCGCGAAAACAATTATTTATTTAGGACTAGCCCATGGTTCTACCACTGGGTTGTTTTGGTATGGGGACAGAGAAAGCTATCACACCCACCTCAGATGTTTGAGAGACCTTGTTTGGCAGCACTTCCAGTCCCAGGCAGTGTTAGTGGGGATGGAGGGTAAAGGGAGGGGAGAGGGAAATAGAACCAACCTAGACTCCCGTCCCCCATCCCCCATCAGGAGAGAGAGTGGATTGACCCCATCACTCACGCTGCTGCCGCTACCCCCGGTTCCCCCAGGACCCTCAACGCCCTGGTCACTCTTCTGCTCCACGGCAAGCTCTGCCTCCAGGATCCTGTCCACAGGCATCTCCTCGGGGGCTCCCCCAGCCCCCTCCCCATCCCCGTCCTTGTCCTTCCCCCGCTGACGTTCCTCCTGTACCGCTGGGGTGGGGGGAGGGGAGGAGAAGAAAAAGTGGAAAGTCAACAGTCAGCCGTGAAGGGTTCTGAAATGTCTTTAGGGCCTTATCAGGGTTCTGGAGGCCCTTAGGAGGTATTTATAGAAATTAGAGAAGTCACTAGAAATGGTAGACTAGGGAGTCTGGAAGCAGGGGCTATAAAAGAGCATATACATAAGCCAAGAAGGAGAAGAGGAAGGCAGGATAAAGGAATTAGGAAGAAAACTAACATTTAAACCTAGGGTCTAAGAAATGTGCCAAATACATTTTAACATTCACTCAATTATTATGAAAATTCCAGGATCTCTTATCTTTGTTATTAAAGATGAAAATTTTAGGGCTTGGAGAAGTTAGATAGCTTGTCCAAGTTCTCATAACATAGAGCAAGTCGTCCATCTAAATCCAAGTGTGCCTGGCTGCAAATCTGGTGCTCTTCCGATTCAACAAAGCCACAGTGAAAGGATCACTGGCCCGGGTCTTCAAACTTGTGGGTTCTGATTGCAGCCCTGCCCCCTCTTTCATTGCATGACCCCAGGAAAACCAGGCCTCAGGCTCATCTTCTCTAAAATGAGGCAGTGGACCAAGATACCTTAAAGTGTCTGAAAATTCCAGCATTAGACTTAAGAAGATAAGAGAAAGAGAAAGGGAGGCAGCCCTGAGGTCTTTAGTAAAGTCTGCAGCTTCAAAAGAGTAGAGTCCCAGACTTTGGAGGAGGAATCACAGATAACAGGGAGACAGAGAGAGAGGGAGAGGTAAATCACAGGCACCCAAGCACTGGTCAAAGAGGAGGAACTATTCAGGTTAGTGAAGGGGAGACAGAGAAACTCATCATGGGTAAGGAATAGTTATCCTACCCTAGCACCAGATGGGAGGGGTCATGGGTGCCAGACACACAGAAGCAGCCCCATTAAAAAAAGGAAACTCAAGAGAACAGAGCAGAATTCGAGAGACAAGAGCTGATGAGGAGGGAAGAGAGAAATCAAATATCGCCCTCTGGAGGAGGAGGGAGAACAGTCCAGTCCTGAGAGGTACAGTCTGCAGTTTCCTGCAGTCTTCCCTCCACCTCCTCCCTCCTCTCCCATAGGGTAGCCAAGGAAGCCCGGCTGACGCAGGCCCTTACCCTCCCTCTTCATGCCAGTGGCCAGGCACTTCTGATAACGGCAGTACTGACAGCGGTTTCGCTGGCGCTTGTCCACTGTGCAGTCCTTGTTGTCCCGGCACGAGTAGGTCAGGTCCTTACGGATGGTACGCTTGAAAAAGCCTTTGCAGCCCTCACAGCTGTAAACCCCGTAGTGTTTGCCTTGAAGGAGATGGGAACAGCAACAGCAAGGCCGCATGTAGACCCCTCACAATCAAGTCCCTTGCCAACTTCCCTCCCAGCAAACTTAGTTTAAATCCATCCACACAGATGGGGAACCAGGACATGAGGGATGACCCGGTCCCACTCTCCTTACTGTTCAAAAACCCTATACCAGCCCCCTCTTCCCCCTGACCATCCCCCATCCCACATCTGAGCTTCAGGTCCCTTAGTCATCACCAGGCTTCCTCCCATCCACTTGCTCCAATGCAACCCCATGAGCCCCTGGGAATCCCACAGGTGATGGTAAATGTCAGATACTCTCTTCCTTTCCGATGATCTCTGAGCCCCATACCTGAGCTTCGGTCCCCGCAGATTGCACATAGCCGTTTACCAGCCCCAGGGCCACCTGGAGGGGGTGGACAGTGCAGGCCCCGGACCCCTAAGACTGGTGGCTTCACATCTTCAGGGGGGCCAGACCCACCCCCAGGGAGCGACACTGTTGAGTTAATCTGGGATGGGGGAAATAGGGAAGTCACAGGGAGACTCACTGGGAAGGAGAATCTCTCAGAGGTCATGGAAATCATCCCCTACCACCTAGGCAGGGCCCTGCATTGCACATCACAGAGGACATTATTTACATTGCAGTCTATGTGAAGGGCCACCCTTGGAGCACAACCCCCCAAAAATGAGACATACAGTTCTCCTTGAAATTGTGCAACACAGGGGCCCTGAAGGGCATATATCTCAGGACGGCAGATGGGATAAAAAGGGCAGAAAAATAACTGATAGATGAAAGGGACATCAGAATATCGGGTTCTTTTATAGGGCTGGGAAGGAAGCATGCACTGAAAGATCAGTCACCTCAGGAAGGGCAAGGGGTCTCACAAGGACCACAGGCCTGCCAGGATTAGAGGACTGGAAGGTCAGTGGGCCATGGGGAAGTTCACACAAGGATCTGGGGTCACAAGGAAAACAAGGAAATGAAAGTGGAGAGGCAGTCAGTGAGCCACGACCTCTCACCTGGGGACTGCTGACAGGCCCGGAGAATCCTGGGGGAGCTGGAGGGGGCAGACCAGGGGACCCCATGGAAGAGCTGATGACTGGGAAAGGGGAGCCCAGTGGAGGGGGTGGCATCGGGGGTGGGGGTGGGGCCCCGGAACCTCCAAGGGTTGGGGCTGCTGAAGGGGGTAGGGGTAGGCCAGGAGGAGAAGGGGGAGGGGCCCCCTGGGGAAGGGGATTCGGGGAGGAACTGTCTGGGCTTCGGGAGTCTGAGGGAGGGGTACGTACAGGCACAGAGACACACAGACAGAAAGACAAAAAGAGAAAATGAGTCTTAGATCATCCAACTGGAGACTTTAATTCTCTCTAATCCCCCGCCGCGCCCCACCCCAACCCAACCCACCCCACCCATCCTCAAGTCCAGAAACACCCTGTTGTCAAACAACGGTTTAACTCCTAATTGTGGTGAGAGGAGGGGGTTAACAAAAGGCAGGATAGTTCAAGTGAGGGACAATTCCAAGCAATCCGTTTGGTCACCCCAAACCAGACATGTCTTATGTGGGTGGGGCAGCACGTGGGGTGGAACTGACAGCCCCTCCATTCCCAGCGTGTAGCCAGAGCGTGCAAGGAAAAGAGGTGGAAGGGACCCTTCCTAGGACGCAGAATCTGCCTTCAAACGACCAGAGTCCCCAGACTCGAGGACTCAAATCCCACGCCCGGGACCTCTGGATTGTAGGGCCTCAAACAGCCAAAGCTAAGGAGGGCGGAAGCTCCCCCGCCCCGCCCCGGTGGGGGAGGGCGCTAAGGCCCTCGGGAGGGAGGGGACGCATGTTTACAAACAAGGGGGCGGGAGCGCCAGGGAAAGAGCTCCAGGGGACGGGGGGGAGGGGTCGCAGATAACGCGGTGACTGGTTCGCCGGTCCGTCCGCTAGGACACTCACCCCGCCCGCTGTCGCCCATCCCGTCCCGTCCAGCCTCCCCTGGCTCCGGCTCCGGGGTTTGTTGTTCTCCGGCTGCTGCCGCCGCCGCCGCCGCCGCGGGATCCAGCCAGGGCCGTCGCCGCCGCCACCGGGAGGCGACCCCACAATGCATTTCTTTTCGCACCCCCACCGGCCCACACTGCCCTGCGGCATGCCGCTGGGGGAGGAAGGGCGGGCGAGCAGCCCAAGACATGACTCTTGGGTGAATGCAAGGATACCGTAGAGGTACCAGGGATTCCCACGTATTGACCGGGGGACTAGCTGAGCACGAGGAAGCCCCAGAGAAAAAGACTCTGGCCTGAACCGGGTCGAATTAACCGCTTCGCTCTGCTCTGTACCAAAATGACAGCGCCGATATGGCAGCCATCTTGGTATAGACGGGAAGTCTCCGTGCTAGTTCCCGCCCCCTCGTCTAGTTGGAAACGGAGGAGGCGGTCTCCTCAGCCCAGTTAGCCGGCCTCGCCCAGCCTCCCCTCAAATAACCTCCACACCTGCGCATGCGCGCCAGAGCACCGTGGCCTCGCCGCCACCGGTGTGTCGCCATCTTGGTAAAGGTATCGGGACGGAGGTGGAGCGGAACTTCCTGTTCTCGCGGGAGCCAGAGGCGGGACTGCCACGTCCGAGCAAACCGGGAAAGGAGAAGATCCTGAAGCCGGTGAGAATTCCCTGCTTTACCCTCTCGTCCTTTCCAGACCTTTTCCATCTTCTAGTGGATCATAGAGACTAGGGCCCAGAGAGTCCATAAAGTGGAGGATCAAAGCCTAGAGCGGTGTCCCAGGGCCCTGCATCCGGGAGGGGGTTCGAGATAAAGAGACCGAGTCTTGGGAACAATGTGGGTGGGGACAGAACGGAATGGGGGAGCGGCCCATAGAAGTGGACGGAGAGCACGAACGGAGTAAAACTGACCCTGCATAGGTGTAGAGTTGAGGGTCAAGTGGAGTCACTGTCTCTGTCCCTCTGGTCAGCGTGATGGCCAGGGGCCTGGGGGCTCCCCACTGGGTGGCCATGGGACTGCTGACCTGGGCGGCCTTGGGGCTGCTAGTGGCCGGACACGGGGGTCATGGCGACCTGCACCAGGACCTGCACGAAGACTTCCATGGCCACAGCCACAGGCGCTCACAAGAGGATTTTCACCATGGACACAGTCATGCCCATGGCCATGGCCACACTCACGAGAGCATCTGGCATGGGCATACCCACGGTCACGAACATGGACATTCACATGAGGATTTGCACCATGGCCATAGCCATGGCCAATCCCATGAGAGCCTCTACCACAGAGGACATGGACATGACCATGAGCACAGCCATGGAGGCTATGGGGAGTCTGGGGCTCCAGGCATCAAGCAGGACCTGGATACTGTCACTCTCTGGGCCTATGTGAGTCCCCAGGGGCTGGGAGAGAGAGGGGCCGGTTCTGGATTGTTGGGAAACACCACACCACTTGACCCCTGACTCTCCCCTCACCAGGCACTGGGAGCCACAGTGCTGATCTCCGCAGCTCCATTTTTTGTCCTCTTCCTTATCCCTGTGGAATCAAACTCCCCCCGGCACCGCTCTCTGCTCCAGATCTTGCTCAGTTTTGCTTCCGGTGGGCTCCTGGGAGATGCCTTTCTGCACCTCATTCCTCATGCCCTGGGTAAGTGATTTTTGGCCACTACTGCAAATCTTAACATATTTTATTCTCTGGGCAGAAGGGTTCTTCATTCTTTGTGATCCTTGACCTTCCAATATTCCCCCAAATGCATGCCCCTTGGACAGAGTGTTCACTCATCTGGCCTTTTCTCCCCCTTCCTCTAGAACCTCATTCTCACCACCCTCTGGAGCAGCCTGGACATGGACACTCCCACAGTGGTGAGGAAGGGGTGGATGGAGATGTATTGGGATGTTAAGAGAGGTCTTTCCCTCCCTGTTCTCCTCCTGTAACTTGGGGAGGAGGAGTCTGGAATCCATATTTCCCTTAATGTCTCAATGCCTCTATTCCCAGGCCAGGGCCCCATTCTGTCTGTGGGACTGTGGGTCCTCAGTGGAATTGTTGCCTTTCTTGTGGTGGAGAAATTTGTGAGACATGTGAAAGGAGGACATGGACACAGTCACGGACATGGACACGCTCATGGTCACACACAGGGAGGTCATGGGCATGGAAGACAGGGTGAGTACATGAACAGCTTTCCTTGAAAGCCACCTTGCCTGCTGCAGAATCCCCTTACCTTACAGCTCTTCAGCAGGAGGGGACTTCCCTTTTGAGGACATTTCTGGAGATTTCTGTTCTCCACTCTACTAACTTCTTCCCTCAGAGCGTTCTTCAAAGGAGAAACAGAGCTCAGAGGAAGAAGAAAAGGAAGCAGGTGGGTCTCGGAAGAGGAGAGGAGGGAGCACAGGGCTCAAAGATGGGCCAGTGAGACCTCAGAATTCTGAAGAGGAAAAAAAAGGTTCAGGTGAGGGCCAAGGTTATCGATAAACTTGGGCAAAGGATATCACAAATCACATGGAATATACACTGTGGGTAATGGCAGGTGTCTGAGAAACATGAAGGGGCTGGATGTGAAGTGGTCTGTGGGGGGAGATGTGATAATGGCTGAAGGGCTGGGACAAGGGGTGGTAGATGACTCTAACCATTGTCTTCCTTTTTACTTGTACAAGATCTGCGTGTATCAGGGTACCTGAATCTGGCTGCTGACCTGGCACACAACTTCACAGATGGTCTGGCTATTGGTGCTTCATTTAGAGGAGGTCGGGGGCTAGGGATCCTGACCACAATGACTGTTCTGCTACATGAAGTGCCCCATGAAGTTGGGGACTTTGCCATCCTGGTCCAGTCTGGGTGCAGCAAAAAACAGGTTGGTAATGATGTGCGCGAGACACGATTGCCTCAGTCTTTACCTCTCCTGTTCACCCACCCAAAACCCAAGATCGCCTCTCATTAGGTTCAGACAAGTTGGTACTGTTACAAACAATACAGCCTCTAGAAACGAGGGAGAAGAACTTCTGTTTCTTTGTTCTGTGGCTCAGTATTTCTTGAATTCTAGTCCACAAACCATCTGAATGGTTTATGAGGGTGTTTTACACTGACCCCCATCCTGACCTTCTGAATCAGAAGTTCTGTGGAAAGGACCTCTTTGATATTTTTAGGTTTTTCAGAAAGTGTCAATTCTAGATCCTCCTCTTTTTGCCTTATTCCCAAAGGGTCCCAAAGACATGCACCCTACCCATATATACCTGTACCCCACCAAACATGCCTAACCACTGATCATCTTTAGATGTTGTTGAATGCCTTTCTGTCTTTTCTGCCCACCAGGCGATGCGTCTGCAACTACTGACGGCAATAGGGGCACTGGCAGGCACAGCCTGTGCCCTCCTAACTGAAGGAGGGGCAGTGGGCAGTGAAGTTGCAAGTGGTACAGGTCCTGGCTGGGTTCTGCCATTCACTGCAGGTGGCTTCATCTATGTAGCAACAGTGTCCGTGTTGCCTGAGCTGTTGAGGGAGGCATCACCATTGCAGTCACTTCTGGAGGTGCTGGGGCTGCTAGGGGGAGTTGTCATGATGGTGCTGATTGCCCACCTCGAGTGAGAGGTGGGGTAAACCGTCCCCACTCCAGCCCTAAATCTCTAGTGTGTAAGCCTTCAAGGTCAGGAGTCTGTGGAAGTTGGGGACCCTGGCCAGGGATGTCTGCTGAAGGAAGTTGTAAGCTAGGGAAGTGGTAACGTTGGCATTAGGGCCATCAAGATTTTGCAGTCTTATAAGAGCTGCAGAAGTGAGAATGAGAAGTCAGAGGGACCATAGTGTTAGTCATGTGCTGACCATGTTGTTGGGTTTAGGGAGTTAAATGGGGCCATGAAGAAGGCTGGAGAAGAGAGGTGATGACAGCCTACCCCGTGTCCCCTACCGAACCTGTTTGCAGAAAATCAAGCTACCAAGAGCAGGTTTATCCAAGGTCCGCCCTCCCTTCCCACCTGTTGGTGGAAGCTTCAGGGAAGACCAGAGCCCTGGACAGAGTGGGTAGCAGGAAGAGTGGGGATATACATCAATTAAACATCAATCGTGTGTTCTGATTTGGGAGTGATCGAGGGGGGGAGGTGGGCTTGCCAATCTCATGGCCTGATTTTTTTTCCCTATTCTTTTGATATCACTGTTTGAATTGAGGGGTAGGGGTGGTAACCGGAAATAAAGTCCTCGGATCTTCCGCCCCAAACGTGGTCTTTGTCTTTTTTGAGAGAATGAGGGCCCCTCAGCATCCCATTCCCCAGGCCCCCAAGCGGTGGCGCGTGACCACGCCCCCGCGGTGGAGGGTCAGCCTGTGCAGGCGGCCGCCGAAGGCTCAACGCTGGCCGGGCTTAGGTTGGCGCGGCTTTGCTCTTGCCACGCCTCCTCTGCGCTAGGATTGGTTCAGTGCTGGGTTCAGTGCCCGCCCACCCGCCGGCGGACATGGCGTCTCAGCTCCGTCTCCGCTCGGCGCTGGCCCTGGTCACAGGTTGAGGGAATGTTCTTCCAGGGCGGGTCGGGGTGCCGGAGTGTTGTCCGGGGGCGCCCTTGGGGTCTGCAGCCGCTGTGACCTCTGGCCCCTGGTCCGAATTTTACTACTTTGCGCCCTGTTGACCCCTGACCCTGCCTACTCCTCCCTTTCTCCCCTTCCCCCCACTCCGTGTGTTCTCTCCCACCTCAGGCGCGGGTAGCGGCATCGGCCGAGCTGTCAGTGTGCGCCTGGCCAGAGAGGGGGCCGCCGTGGCCGCTTGCGACCTGGACGAGGCGGCGGCAAGCGAGACGATGCGGCTGCTGGGAGGGCGGGGGAGCGAGGAGGTGGCGCCCTGCGGGGGCCACGCAGCCTTCCAGGCTGACGTGTCTGAGGCCGGGGCGGTCAGGCGCCTGCTGGAACAAGTACAGGTGAACGCGAGACGACCTCGCCCCTTTTAAAGAGCCAACATTGATTGTCTTCACTAACCCGGCTCTACTTGGGTTTTGGTGTGTAACCGCCCCCTTCCATAGGCCTGCTTTTCTCGCCCACCGTCCGTCGTTGTGTCCTGTGCTGGGATCACCAGGGATGAGTTTCTGCTCCACATGTCTGAGGATGACTGGGACAAAGTCATAGCTGTCAACCTCAAGGTGGCGACTTCTGAACCTGTGACTTCTGGTTTCTCTAGCCTGGGGGAGGGAACTGGAGGAGGACTGTCACCCAACTGTTCCTTTCTGCCTTGTTACTCTTTCCCCACCAGGGCATCTTTCTAGTCACTCAAGCTGCAGCCCAACTCCTGGTGTCCAGTGGTTGTCATGGTTCCATCATCAACATCAGTAGCATCACAGGGAAGGTCAGGTTGAGTTAGGAGAAGGTCAGCCAGCCAGTTGGGCACAGAGAGGAGAGCCCCTCCTTGGGATTCCTGACTCATTCCAAATCTCTGACTCACCTATAGGTGGGGAACATGGGTCAGACAAACTACGCAGCATCCAAGGCTGGAGTGATTGGGCTGACCCAGACTGCAGCTCGAGAACTTGGCCGGTTAGTCAGACACAGCTGGGGGTACAGAGGGATTTGCTGAGCCATGTGGGAGGTCTGGGGAGGGGGTGTGTCAGTGTTCAGCCCTTTCCAGAGTCAGCAGCCACTCTCCCTTCCACAGACATGGGATCCGCTGTAACTCTGTCCTCCCAGGGTTCATTACAACACCCATGACACAGAAAGTGCCACAGAAAGTGCTGGACAAGGTAGGAGGCTATGGGTAGAGGGCAGAGTTATTCAGACACCCAATCTCTCTGGGCTTCAGAGAGAATGCTGAGCACAGGGCCTGACAATTAGTAGATATTCAATAAGTGTACAAGGAATGAAAAAAGAAAAAGGTGTCACAGACAGCCTACCAAAAAAAAAAAAAAAGTAAAAGAAACATTTACACATGTATGAGTGTTTTCTTACAGGTGACTGGAATGATCCCGATGGGGCATTTGGGGGATCCTGAGGGTGAGCACTGAATAAGGAAAAGGAGTTAGGGAGGGGGCCTGAATGAAGAAATCCCAAACTTTGTGGGATCTGAAAGGATCTCACCAGGATTGGTGGTTGGTGTGTGTGTGTGTGTGTGTGTGTGTGTGTGTGTGTTGGTGGGGAGGGGTTCTGGTGGGAGGTGATGACTTTGGATCTATGAAAGTGAATAGGATTCTGCCTTTTCCCCACCATTCCCATAGATGTGGCAGATGTGGTCGCATTCTTGGCATCTGAAGACAGTGGATACATCACAGGGGCCTCAGTGGAAGTCACTGGTATGAGGCCATCATGGGGAGGGAGAAGGCAGAGAAGTGGAACCCAGATGATAAGAGAAAGCAAGAGAAGGGAGTCTGGAGCCACTAAGGGAAGAGCAGAAGTTCCCATAGGCGAGGGACTGAACTGGGCACCTCCCCCCCCCAGCCCATTTGTCTCCACCTATGCATCTGTCCAAATGTTTCTGCCCCTCCCAGGAGGTCTTTTCATGTAACTGCTTCACGGACCCTGGATTCTGCTCACTCCCCCACCACTCCACCCGGCCTCCTGCTGATGAGGACTCTGAGTTCCCAGGCTACAAAAGGGGTGGCAGTGTATGGCTCTGGAATGCTGAATATGGGAGGCAGGGGTGCTTGTGACCCTAATAAATTCCAAATCCTCTTCCCTGCCACCTCCGGTTCTTCTTGTGTCTAAGCCCTCAGACCCTTCCCCACCTCCCCCTCCTTTCCCTTTCCCGAAGGATTGTTCCCTTTCACTGCCTGGTCTCCCAGGGCAACCCCCGCCGCCGGGTGTGAGAGGAGAGAGTGTATGTCACTGTGTATGCGTGACATTCTGGGTCTTTATAGAGGGAGGGGGTCTCTGCCCCCACCCCCTTCCACTGGTCCTACAGCCCCAGTACCCTCTCCCCAATTCCCTGGGTCCTTATGGTCCCCAAGGGTGGTTTGTTCATGGCCCCATCCTGGTGTCCAGTCTGGCCTTGGGAGGGGGTCTTGGAACAGGTGGCCCTCCCCACCCCCTCCCTTTTCTGAGTCCCCCCCCCCCTTTCTCTCCACCTTACAATAGCTGCAGCCGGCCTGGGGTCGGGTGGGGGGGATTAGGGGAGGGGGCCAGGATTAGGGGAATGGACCAGCCGATGAAAGGGGCTGGAGGAGAGCAGAAGGGAGGGGGCTGGGAGGAGGAGGAGGAAGGGGAGGGGGTCCGCGCTAATCGACTCTGGAGCCCACATAAGGACTGGCCACGGACTGAAGGAGAGGACAGGGAAGTAGGGGGGAACTGGGGGAGGGGGCGAGGGGACCCAGGGCTGCCTTGTCCCAGAAACAGGCTACCCCCTGGCAGCTGCAGCCCAAGTCCGGGAGCCCCAGCTCAGGCTGGAGGAGACAGGACGCCCACTACGGTCTTTCCCCCCCGCCCCCCCACATCTCATCCCCTGCCCTCAATGGGGATCGCTCTGCCCCTTCCTCTTCTCTTTCCTCCCTGTCCCCTTCCTTTACAGAAAAGTCCTGGAGGAGGCTTCTGTCCGCTTCCCACTCCAGACATTCTGCCCCTTGTGCCCCCACCCACCCACACGCGCACACCCCCTCCCCTATAGGGGCCCCATCGTGTGTGTGTGTGTGTGTGTGTGTGTGTGTGTGTGTGTGTGTGTGTGTGTCCCTGCTTCCGCGTGGTGTCTCCATTCCCCTGTTCCTCCCGTGCGCCTCCCTCCCCCGCCCCGGGCCGCGGCTCTTGATTGTCCAAACGCAATTCTCGAGTCTATGGCTCCGGCCGAGAGTTGAGTCTGGACGTCCCGAGCCGCTGTCCCCAAACCTCGAGGGGAGAGCGGGTCGGAGGGTCTAGGGAGAGCCAAAGCGAAGGGTGCAGCAAGTCCCCAGGGTGGTAAGGGGAATCCCGGGCTCATCCGGATTTAGTTGCGTTCACAGGACTGGAGGACTGAAAAGGCCGAAGATCCTTTCCAGCCTTCCCCCTCCCCTCCCCGGAATGCCGGGCTGGGGTTACGGAGTTGTGGGGAGGGGGGCAGTTGTCCCCCAGAGCTGCTAGGGGACGCGGAGTGGGGGAGGTGGCCCCTTTTCCAACCCCTCTCTACCCTCCCGGGGTCCAAGAGATCCCAGGCCCCGCCCTCCGGAGCGGAGGCCCCGGGTGGGGACCTCGGGAAGGGAACGGTGGCTAAGGTTGGCAGCGCGACGGTGCCGGCCCGGGAACTGAGACCGCGGTCCCCACGTAGCGGGGGACTCCGGGGACGCCGGCTGCTCACGCGAAGCGGACGCGCCCGAGGGCGGGGGAACCCGGGAGCCCACGTCGCGTCCCACCCGAGCCCGGAGTGGCGGGTGACGTCTCCGCTGGCGGAGGCGGGGTGGGGGGGTAGCGGAGGGACAAACGGAAGTGACGTAGGGCCCCAGCGCCCGGGCCATGGCGGCGGCGGCGGCGGGAGCTGCTGTCTGAGCAGCGGCTGCGGACCGAGCGAACTGGGGCTGAGAGCCCAGGCCCAGTGAGAGGCGCTGCGGCAACGGGGCGCGGACGGCTGGAGCCCGGTGAGGGGCAGCGCGGCGCGGGGCGGAGGTTGTGGGGGGAGCCACAGGAGGGGCGGGGTCTGCGCGAGGGCGGCCCCCCTAACACCCTTCCCCCCCTTCCCCCTTTCCCCAGCCTACCTCTCCTCCTCCACCGCTGCCGAGCCCGGGTGGGGGGTCTGTGCCCTGTCACCATGACGACGCCGGCGAATGCCCAGAATGCCAGCAAAACGTGGGAACTGAGTCTATACGAGCTCCACCGGACCCCGCAGGTGATAGGGACTTTCCTTTCACAGCTTACTCCCTTTCCCCAAACCCTTCAGACAGACCCCTATCTCACAGCCTCTTTTCCATTTTTCGCCCTGTTCTGCCGACCCTGCCGGATGTCACAGACTCCCTTGACCCCACCTTTGAATCACCTTAATCTTTTCCAAGCACTTTCACATTTATCTCGTTTCATTCTCACATCAGCTATTGCCACAGATGTAGGGCGAGTATGACTGCCTTCATCTGAAAAATAGTAAACACATAGACATTACCTTCAGTGTTCCTCAGTTCAGTGTCAAAGGTCAATGCATATAAGACTTTCCTTCCAAGTTTACTAGAAATGGAGCCCTCCCCTGCACAACCCACCCCCTCACCACGCCTTGCCAATATTCTGATACCATAATGAGATGGGGCCCCAGAACCTGTGTTTTAAACAAGCACCATAACCCTATTCTGATACAGGTTTCACCCAGACCACACTTTAAGAAATTAGATTGAAAAAGTCTTCCCCAAACCCCACATCTGTGCCACCTCTGCCCCAGACCTCTGACCAAACCTCAGATCCTACTGTTGCAAAGCTCCTACTTTCAGTTAATGGACACTACTCCTTTCTGTTCTCCATTCTCTCCAAGTCACTAGCTCCTCTTTCTCAGAATTCCCGTCTTCCTCAAGTGGTCAACACGGGGTACCCAGATTCTGTTATTTCACTGTATTTCTCAAAACTCCCATTCCATTGACCACCTGTTTCTAAAACCCCTTTCCCCCCAACCCACCATCACCTTTCCACTCACTGATGTCTCCAGGAAGCCATCATGGATGGCACAGAGATTGCGGTTTCCCCTCGGTCACTGCATTCAGAACTCATGTGCCCCATCTGCCTGGACATGCTGAAGAATACAATGACCACCAAGGAGTGCCTCCACCGATTCTGCTCCGACTGTATTGTCACGGCCCTGCGGAGCGGGTAATGGGAGGGATGTGTTTGAGATGGGGTGAAGGGTACAGAGTTGGGGCCTCAGTGTCCTAGCGACTGAGACTGACCCGTTGAGGGCCTCCTCTCTCCCACCCCAGGAACAAGGAGTGCCCTACCTGCCGCAAGAAGCTGGTATCCAAGCGGTCTCTGCGGCCAGATCCCAACTTTGATGCCCTGATCTCTAAGATCTATCCCAGCCGGGAGGAATATGAGGCCCACCAAGACCGGGTGCTCATCCGCCTCAGTCGCCTGCACAACCAACAGGCGCTGAGCTCCAGCATTGAAGAGGGGCTGCGCATGCAGGCCATGCACAGGTTCGGGCCGGGAGAGAGGCGATAGAGGGCTGGTGGGACAGATCCGTGGGTCAGACTCCTGGTGCCGTCTTTGCTGCCTGCCAGCTTCTAAACCTTAGCATCTTAATAGCTAACCACAGCCTGATTGTCAAGGTCTGGAAGCCAGGGGTGTAAATTGCAGCTTCCTAGTTAGCAACTGGTATTACTATTCTTAAGAAAAAATTAGCTCTCCCTCTAACTTTCTAGAAGTTAGAACAGTGGAGTGATTTTGAGCATAAACTCTGGATTTACCTTGCGGGGAATTAAATGACCTTCTAGGCCAGCATTGCTCGGTCTTTAATATGCATCCAGATTACCAGAGGGTCTGTGAAAAATGCAAATTCTAATTCAGTAGGTCTGGAGTTGGGCCTGAAATTCTGCATTTCTACAAACCTATGCGACTGGTTCTTGGAGTCCATGTGGAGAGGCAAGAGGCTGTGGTTGCACACAAGTTATCTAACATTTCTAAGCCTCAGTTTTCTCAACCGTAAATAGAATATAATCACCTGCTTCTAAGATTTGTACTATGTGAGGCGATCAGTGCAAAATACTTAGCAGTGTGTTTGGCATGTAGTTAGTGTTTAATAAATATTAGGTGTCATCATTAAGATTTCCCTGATCTCTTGTTCTCTTAAGTTGAAAGTTTAAACCCCTTATCTGTGGTGCTTTCTAACCTCAACCACTTGCTTCTACAGGGCCCAGCGTGTGAGGCGGCCGATGCCCGGGTCAGATCAGACCACCACGATGAGTGGGGGGGAAGGAGAGCCTGGGGAGGGAGAGGGGGATGGAGAGGATGTGAGCTCAGACTCTGCCCCTGACTCTGCCCCAGGCCCTGCTCCCAAGCGACCCCGTGGCGGGGGTGCAGGGGGGAGCAGTGTAGGGACAGGGGGAGGTGGCACCGGTGGGGTGGGTGGGGGCGCCGGTTCTGAAGACTCTGGTGACCGGGGAGGGACTTTGGGAGGGGGAACCCTAGGCCCCCCAAGCCCTCCTGGGGCCCCCAGTCCCCCGGAGCCAGGCGGAGAAATTGAGCTCGTGTTCCGGCCCCACCCCCTGCTCGTGGAGAAAGGAGAATACTGCCAGACTAGGTGAGAGCCCTGTCCTTCCCCTGACCTCTGAGAAATCAAAAAGATCATATAGATGTCCATCAGAAGTGGGCTTCACCCAAACCCAGAAAGAAACCCTAACCCAGAAGCCCTTTTGGAAAATCCCCTACTTCCCTTTTCCATTTGCGGCTTCCTGTCCCCTAAACCTGCCTTCTTTCCCACTTCAGGTATGTGAAGACAACTGGGAATGCTACAGTGGACCATCTTTCCAAGTACTTGGCCCTGCGTATTGCCCTTGAGCGGAGGCAGCAGCAAGAAGCCGGGGAGCCAGGAGGGCCTGGAGGGGGCGCCTCTGATGCCGGGGGACCTGATGGGGGTGGTGGAGAGGGTGGGGGTACCGGAGGAGGTGACGGCCCTGAGGAGCCTGCCTTGCCCAGTCTGGAAGGTGTCAGTGAAAAGCAGTACACCATCTACATCGCCCCCGGGGGTGGAGCTTTCACGGTGAGAGCCTCTGAGGGCAGTGCTATAAGAGGGGAGAGGCTGGGAGGGTGGCCTGGGGCCACACAGACCCTGGATCCTGACCTCCTAACTAGCCCACCCTCCTCTCTCCCTCTGCATCTCTCATCTCACGTCTGTGTCTTATCTTCTTCCTACTCACTCCCTATGCTTTACCCCACCTTTTTTATTATCCCTTTTTCTTTCTTCCTCCCTTGGTCACTTTCTGCCTCTCATTCATATCCTTTACCACCTTCTCCATCTTTTTCTTACCCTGCTTCTCTCTTCTACCCCCTCTGTAGACACTGAATGGCTCGCTGACCCTGGAACTGGTGAATGAGAAGTTCTGGAAGGTGTCCCGGCCACTGGAGCTTTGCTATGCCCCCACCAAGGATCCAAAGTGACCCCACAAGGGGACGCCAGAGGATGGGGACCAGGGGGTGTCCCTGTGTCCTGGCCCACCACCCCAGCTTCTTTGTTCCCCAGTGCCCCCCAGCCCAGCCAGTCAGCAAGAGGACACAAATGAGGACAAGTGGCTTTTATACAAAGTGTCTATATCAGATTCTTCTATATTGTACAGAGTGGGGCATGCGCCCCCATCTACTGCCTTTTCTATTGCCCCTCAACCTCCCATCTCTACAAGATGTTGGGGAAGGTGAAGAACCCTCCCCTTCATGCTCCCCTACCAACAACAAATTTGCTTCTTTTCCTCTTTGAAACCTGCAGTTCTGTGTGTGTTTATCACGAGTGTACTAGAAGGGGTGGGGGGAGATTGGGGAGACAAGCTGGAAATCATGTGGAATCAACCTTGGAAATGGGGAGGAAATGTCAAAGGTTATTCACGGTATGTAAATCCCATTTTTCTGAGTCCCCAAATCAGCAAATATGTTCGAAACTAGCGGGGACCAACCTATGAAGTTGAAAGGGACAGGGTGAAGAGGTAAGCGGTGTCTGAAGTCTTCTCAAACTTGCCCCCTAAAAGCTGAATCGCCCAGCTTGAGATCCAGGATTTAAGTACCAAAGGGAAAGCAGGAAAGTGGCTCAAGAGAGTAAGGCATGTTGGTAGACTCCAACGGGACCCACCGTAATGTTTGGAAGGAGGATAATTTTTCCTCACTGCAAGAAGCTAGTTTCCATAGCTGGAAAGACAAGAGGGAGGGAAGTGGGGAGCGCTGCCAGAACCCCCCCAGCTGGACATCTCGGCCGCCTCCCAAAGAAGGCGGACAGGACCGGGGACTACAGTTCCCAGGAGTGAGCGAGCCGGTGCCCGCCGAGCCTCGGGCTGAGTGGAGGGAGGGCCGCGCGGGAGGTGTAGTTCTGTGCCTGTCCAGGCAGCGGCCCAGAGCTGAGGGGTGGGGGCGTCAAGTGAAGCCACGGCTGGCTCCGGGCCTCGAGTTCCGCGAGCGAGCCGGGGCCCCAAGTCTGGGCGGGGGACTGGGTGCTCGGCTGCGCGCCGGGTCTCGGGCACTGCGGGGGTCGGGGAGGAGGACCGGCCTCCCCAGGAGTAACTGATGCTCCTTCTACCCCCTTCAGCCTCTCTGCCCCTCACTTCCTGTTTCCGTTGCCCTTCGTGCCCCCACCCGACCCGCCCCAAATTCCTGCGGCTCGCTCAGTTCTCCGCCCCGCTGGCAAAGAAGTGAGCCTCTCGATCTGTTCCACAGACCCGAGGGCATCCCAGCCCACGCTTGGGATTTCTCTTTTCCCCTGGTCCCTAAAACCTTCAATACCGACTGAGGGGCACCTCGAGCCCCAGCAAGTCTCGCAGACCTGGTGGCCTGGAGCTCACCCCCAGAGCCCTCTCGCCCTGCAGAAATAGACAACACCCACTTCACCCTTGTAGGAGCCCCTTTCTGTGCCCGCTCCCCGGAACCCCTGATCTTGGCTCCCCTCCTCTCCAACCGCAGGTATCCAGCGGCTGGGGAGCTCCCGGGACGGTGGGTGGGGCGGGAGGAGAGGTGGGCGTTGCTCCTGAAGTTTCGAAGAGAGAGAGAAACAGATGCGGAGGAGTCGGGAAGGATGGAAGGATACCGAGGTGGAAGTTGATGCGTATGTAATGAACCCGGCTTCTCTTCTGGTTCCAGGCGCTGCCAGGAGCGTCAGCGCAGCCTCACGTTGCTCATTCCCTCGCAGCCTCTTCGGTCTCTGTTCCCCCGCCCTCTTGCTGAACTCTGGAACAGCCAGCGGCCCCTGGCCCATGTATCTCCCCTCCTATGGCTCCTCTGTCCCTTCCCGGCTCCCCAGTCAACACCACCCCACCCTCCCCTTCTGTCCACTTCTCACATTTCGACCCCTGTCTCCTCTCTGCTGCCTCCATGACTGAACTTTGAAGATGTGCCTGTTTATTTGGGTGACATCATATGGGAGACCTAGCAAGCCGTTGCCCTAGGTAAGTCTCCTTCACCCACGCAGGAAGGAAAGAATAACTACCCTACTTGACCAGGTGTTCTCCCTCCCCAGTGCTGGGAGAAGGAGGTGTTGTGGGGTGGGGATTAGCTCAGATTCTGTTGCACCGCTAGCTTCCCTGGGTTAGTTCCCCAAATCTTTCAGCCTCTCTCAATTAAGCCTGCATCTATAGATTAGGCAAAGCAAGAGATACAAAGTATACAAAAAAGCAATGGACTATTTTGTTGAGGAACAACATACATGCAGGAGGGTAACTAACAATGCAAAGAAGCAAGGTAGTGAAAGAAAGGTTACTAGAGTCGGAGAGACCTGGGACGAAATCTTCACCCCGCCACTTAAACTGAGGGTCCTAACACATAAAACTCTGTAGGTGGGGCCATTGTGTTCTAACAAAACTTCCATGTGATTCTGATGTGCACCAAGGCCAAGAACCACTGCTGTAGGTGCTCCATGAGATGTTAGCTTTGTCCTTATAGGGTGAACGGCAAATGTCCCTCGAAGGGGCTCCATACCTCTGGAGCAGGGGGATCACTGGGAGCCTGTAGGGTGGTTAGGAAGGGCTTCACGGGGGAGGTGGGACCAGGCCAGCCAGGATCAATGAGAAGGGAAGAAGAAAGTCTTGGGTGGGGGAAGGGGTGGGGGGTGAGGGGGGAAACCTCTCTCTCTCTCTCTCTCTCTCTCTCTTTCTCTCTTTCTCTCTGTTACGCATCCACCTCCCCCCTTTTTCCTCGCCCAGGCTTCTCAGTCCCCAAACCGTGGCAGGTCGTGTGTCTGAGTGCAGAAAAACTTAGAACTCCTTCAGGTACAAGTGTCCCAAGGACGTCTTCTTCAGTGTGTGCCTTCACCGCCAGTGTTGTCAAGCCCCAACACAAGCACTTCCTGTCCTGTTATCTCTGCTTCTTTCATGAAATTGTTTTCTTCATGTCCTCTTCTTGTGCTGGGAAGCTGCTTCTTGTGCTGGGAACGCTGGGAAGCGTCCCCTCCACATGGTGCCTCTGGCCCCAGCCTGGCACTGAGGAGGGTGCTGTTATTATTTATTTGTCATTCACCTATTTATTTATTTATTTATTTATTTTTATTATTTTTTTTCATTTATTTATGTTCATTCATGAGAGAGAGCATGCCAAACAGTGTGAGCGGGGAAGGGGCAGAAAGAGAGGGAGAGACACAGAAACTGACGCAGGCTCCAGCCTCTGAGCTATCAGCTCGAGCTATTGATTCGAGGCTCAAACTCACGAACCGTGAGATCGTGACCTGAGCCGAAGTCAGACACTTGACTGAGCCACCCAGGCACCCCTACCATTCATCCTTTTAGAAGGTTCTGTTGGGGGAGTTGCTGCCTTGGGCAACACTTGCAGTAAGTTTAGTGTTACCATTCACGTCAAAGGAAAAGGTAGACCTTAGTTCTTGGGTTAACTCCCCCCTAAGTATACCCTTTAGAATTTGGCAGATTTCTCCCCATGGTGTGTCAGAGAGGCTGATTATTGACACATAAAAGAAGCAAGGAAAGAACCTTTAGAGGCAAAAGGATCACTTGGGGGACTGCTGGTCAGTTTCACCTTTTCAGGAAGTGTGTACTGAGTCCACACCACCTGTCAGGGGCTGTTCTGGGACCTGGGTCTTACAAACAGGCATCCTATGATGTGGCCCCTGCCTTTGAAAAATTTGACGTAGAGGTGTACATGGCGAGCATGTCAATACTGAATCCACCTCTAGTCTGATCAGTTGTATCCGTTAAAATATGTCTCAAGTCTGTCCCTTCTTGTCCATCCTTCCACCTCCCTGTTCCAGCCACCATCTGGACCTTCTGGCTCTCCTCTGAATCACGGCAATAGCTGGAGAGGCTGGGAATGGCCTTCGCGAATACAAGCCCGCATACCTGAGTTAGGCCTTTTTGAAATGCAAATCCGATTGTTTCGGGCACCCCGCTTAAACCCATTCAGTGCTTTCCCATTGATTTTAGGTTAAAGACACAAGTCCTTCACCTGGCCTCGAAGGCCCTGCCTACTGTGATCCTGCGGGCCTTTCTGGACTCCTCTCCCACCACATTTCCACTCAGTCTGAAGGCTCCACTTCCTGTCCGCTTTGCACTTCCTCCCGCCGACAGCCTTTGTGCAGGCTAGGCCCTCAGGCCTGAAAGGCTCTTCCTCCCATTTCTCTTTAGCTAGCTCCTCTTCATTCCTCAGATCTCAGTTCCTCTGCCACATCCTCAGGAAAACTACCCTGACCTTCCTTCCTGGGTCAAATCCCCCTCTTCTGAGCCCCCACACCAAGGTGTACCTTTCCTCTGAAGCACTTGGCATAGTTGCAGTTCCGTGTTTGTTCATTATTTGATGGATGTCTGTCTCCCTGGAAGATGGAAGTGCTCTGAGGGCAGGGATCATGTCTGCAGATGCTCGCTCTTGTCATATGCAGGGGACCTCGAACTGGACACTCCATAAATATTGAGTTGAAATATTGGTTTAATGGATGCCTGTGTGCCAGGATCTGGAGTAGGGGGCTACGTATTTCAGAATCTCAGAGAAGACTGTTTGAGGCCACGATTCTCCCTCCAGCAATGCAGCCCGGGAGTCCCATATGCCATTTTCTTAACACCATCACTTCCTCCATACTTCCTAGCATCATTCATCCCCACAGTCCCGGCTTCATCCCAGGCCTCCTCCATCTTGCCCATGAGACCCTTTCCTTTTAACTTGGTAATCCGCTTTTCTGGTCTTGCCTCACTGACTGCAGAAAGCAGCATGGAATAATGTGGCAACAGCCCAGGATTCAGAACCGTACTGTGTTCAAAAGTATTAGTGGTGTGGCCTTTCTCAGGCTATTGAACCACTCTGAACCCAAGCTTTGTTATCTATAAAATGAGAACAGAATCAAGCAAGATGGAGGAATTAAAAATCTAAATGTACCATCACCTAGAAATACTGGATAAAATATGGGGGGAAAGTAAACATGACTGAGTTTTCAAAAGAAAAATAAAATCCCAAGTTCTAGAAATGAAGAGAAAACTGAAAGCCAGAGGATAAGCTGACCATGGTTGATAGAAGGGGACTGGGAGAGAATTGGTTCTATTAACTTAGAAATGTTTTACCAGCCACCCAAGGATGGGAGAGGAGGTTTTGGTCCTGAAGAGGTAGGGAAATTAGATGAACAGCGGCCAAAGCTGACTCAGAAGAAACAGAAAACCTGAACAGATCTATAAATTCTAATAAATTGAATGAGAAGTTAAGATACACACACACATTTTACAGATGTATTATTCTGCCAACTCTTTTTTTTAAAGTAAACTCTATGCCTAATGTGAAACTCACGATCTTGAAATCAAGAATCATAAGCTCTACAGACTGAGCCACCCAGACATCCCTATTTTGCCAACTCTTACAAACCATTTGTTTATTTATAATACGTCTGTCCCAGACGATGGAGAAAGAGGGACAGTCACACTTACAAAATTAAAATCCTAGATAAAATATTAGCAAACTGAATCTGGCAGAATCCATGCAAGTGTGTGTGTGCGTGTGTGTGTGTGTGTGAGACCAAGAAGGGTTTATTGCAGGAACACAGGGATGGTGTACTTTAAAAATCTATTAATGAAAAATGAAAGAAAGAAACAAAGAAAGAAAGAAAGAAAGAAATTTACAACTGGATGTAGTAAAAGGAAAAAAATGGGAGCACCTGGGTGGTTCAAGAGTCAGTTAAGAATCAGCTCAAGTGGGGCACCTGGGTGGCTCAGTCTGTTGAGCGTCCCAACTTTGGCTCAGGTCATGATCTCAGGGTTCGTGAGTTCAAGCCCCACATTAGGCTCTGTGCTGACAGCTCAGAGCCTGGAGCCTGCTTCAGATCTGTGTGTCTCTCTCTCTCTGCTCCTCCCCTGCTCACGTTCTGTCTCTCTCTCTCTCAAAAATAAATAAATGTTTAAAAATTTTTTTAAAAAAGAATGAGCTCAAGAGTCAGTTAAGCATCCAACTCTTGATTTCCACTCAGTTTCATGTGTTTGAGCCCTGCGTGGGCTTTTCGCTGAGAGTAAGAAACCTGCCTGCAATTCTCCCTCTACCCTGCTCCTCCCCAGCTCATACTCTCTCTGTCTCTCCCAAAATAAATAAATAAACTTTATAATAAATAAATAAATAGGAAAAAATGATTGCCCCAGTAGCTTCAGAGAACACACTGGATGAAGTTTAACACTAATTCATTATTTTAAAAAAAAAATCCAGTTAACTAAGATGAGAAAATAACTTCCAAAGTCAAGACAAGGATACTGCTTTTTACTGTTTGTATTCAACTTGTTCTAGGGAGTCTGACCTGGCACAATAAGAAAACAAAGAAATAAAGCCATCACTACACATAGATACTTGATTAGTGACAAAGAATATTTATGAAAACCCACAAATAATTAGAACTAATACACCCCTTTCTGGGGACGAGATTAATATGCAAATATCAATATGCCTATATTACAACAACAAATAGAAGATTTTGTTTTCAAAAATTGCCATTTGGGGACACCTGCTTGGCTCAGCCAGTTAAGCCTCTGGCTCTTGGTTTCAGCTCAGGTTATGATTTCGTGAGTTCGAGCCATGTGTTGGGCTCCACTCTGGCAGTGGGAGTCTGCCTGGAATTCTCTCTCTCTCCCTCTCTCTCTGCCCCTCCCCCACTCAGCACTCGCAAGTTGTCTCAAAATAAATCAAATTTTTTAAAAGAGAGAAAATGTCATTTGTAATAACAATGAAGACTATAGAATACTTAGAAGTAAATACAACATGATTTTTATGGAGAAAATGATAAAACCTGATTGGAGAACATTTTGAAAAGAAGACAAAAAATGACAGAGAGATATTCCATGCTCAAGAAGAGGCAAATTCAATATAAAGTTGGCAACTTTTCTCAAATATACAAATTTCAGTATAATTCTAATCAAAACCCCACCAATATATTTTACGGAACTTGACAAACTGTTCTTAACATTTTTATAAAGAAGTAAATGGCCAAGAAAAGCCAATACAAGTTTGAAGTGGAAGAATACTAGGCTGCTAGCCTTACCACATATCACAACTTTACTATAAAACCAGAGTGATTAAAGCAGTGTAGTCCTGGCACATGGGCAAATAACTAGACCACTGTTACAGACTAGAACTTCTTGGAATTAGACCTTTAAAGACATGTGAACTTGGCATATGACAAAAGTGATGTACGACCGGTGGAAAAGGATGGACTGTCTGTTAAATTGTCTCGGGGTAATTGGCTACCCACATAGAAAAAAATAGATCCCTACATTACAACATACCTCAAAATAAATTTCAGGTGGCTTAAATATGTGAAAAACAAAATTTTAAACTGTTCAAAAAACCTGTAAGGTAATATATTGATGGTATCAGAGTAGGGAAAGATTTCTTAAACAAGATACAAAGAGCACAAACAATAAAAGGAAATGTGGACACGTATGACTATATCTTTAAAACATTTTTAAACTTCTATAAGGTTAGAGACATCACAAAAAGATAAAAAATATAAGCTGCAGACTTGGAGAATATTTACAACCTATATAATCAATGAAGGTTTGGTACCCAGGATTTATAAAGAACTTTTGCACATCAATAAGAAAAGGACAAGGCAGGAGAAAATGAGCAAAAGCTATGAATAGGCAAGTCATCCAATAAATAGATGAAAAGACGCTCAACTTCATTAGTAATGAACAAATGCAAATCAAAACCATGAGATACTATTTTACACACACTAACTCAGCAAAATTAAAATAACTCTGATAACACCAAAGACTGACAAAAATGTGGGACCATAGGAACTCCCACATTCTGCTTGAAAGTGTAAACAGCTATGACAAATTTGAAGGTTACAGTTGACCTTTGAATAATGCGGGGTTAGGTTTGCTGATCCACTGTGCAGTGGAAAATCTGCATATAACTTTTGAATCCCCCAAATTTAACTACTACTGATAATAGCCTACTGTTGACTGGAAGCCTTACTGATAACACAGTCAGTTAACACATGTTTTGTATATGTATTCTTACAATAAAGTAAGCCAGAGAAAAGAAAATGTTATCAAGAAAATCACAAGGAAGAGAAAATACATTTATAGTACCGTAATATAAAAAAATCTGCACATAAGTGGACCTACACAGTTAAAATCCATGTTGTTCAAGAGTCAACATACTTAATGCTGAAAACACACATACCCTAATACCCAGCAAGCTTGCTTTGAGATGTGTTCTTCAGAAAAACATTTCTACATGTGCACAAGGAGACAAGAGTAAGTATGGGCATTGCAGTATGATTTGATTGTCAAGAAAAAGTGGTAAGAACTTAACTGTCCTTAAAGCAAGGGAATAGATAAATATAGTTTATTCTTACAATGGACTACTACACAGTACTTAAAATATGAATTATAGCTATATTCACCAATATAATGAGCAAAAGAAAGTTGCAAAAATGGGTGATGTATGTTATCTATGTAGGTTTTTAAAGACACAAAACAATGATACACCTTTAGGAAAACAAACGTATCTGTAAATAGTACAAAATGTGCATGGGAATAATTCCAATAGAATGGTGATCACCACCAAGAAAAGGGAAGGAATGGGATGGGCTTTAGCTGTAACTGTAATGCTCTTTATTATTATTATTATTAAGGAAAAGATGTGAAGCAAAGCGGTGATGCCAAAGTGAAGATTTGCTGAATTGAGTTGTTGTAATGATTAAATGAGCTAATAAAAGGGCTAAATGAAAGTTAGTTGTTTATTTATTTATTTAAGTAATCAACACACCCAACATGGGGCTTGAACTCATGCCCCTGAGATCAAGAGAGGCAAGGGACTGAGCCAGCCGGGCGTCCCGAAGGTTGGTTGTTCATCTCCTTGCAAGACTCCAATGCTGATGGCTATGTATGCGGAGAGATTTATTGCCCCTACCTGTTCTCTCTCTCCTCCATGTGAAGTCTCACTCCTCCTGTTTATACCTGCTTGTCTTAGGTAAGTTGCTTCATTGCTATATGCCTCAGTTTCCTCATCTATAAGATGCACATATTAAAAGTGCCTGCTTTCTGACATTGCAGAGAATGTTAAGTAAGTTACTGGCAAGTGCTTGGAACATTCCCTAACTTAGACTAAGTACTCTAGAAGTTTGTTCTTATTGACGACGATGATGTTAGTGTTCTTAAGTATCACCTCCAGCTGCATATAATTTCTTTTTTAATCTCAAGTTTTAAAATCTCATAAGAACCTCACTTGGCAATGAAAGTGCCCAGTATCTGAGATGACCCAAACGCTGCCTTCAAGGACCTAAATTAAGGACTGCAAACTCCCATTTCTGTGAAGGCCAGGCAGGTAATGTGCCAAGTGCCAGGGTAAGGTTATCTGGGGAGGCAGCAGCTCCTCGTCAGGTGCTGCCATGAAGGAATTCGGAGCCAGCATTACCACATTTAAAGTTGTTTTTTTTTTTTATTAAATCATAGCTATTAATCCCAATTTTTCTGTAAAATTTCTCAATTTTTAAGTGTTATAATTTATTCAAAAGAATAATAAAAGCACATTGTGAACCAAATGAAATACTTGAGTGGGTTGTCAGTTTCTGAGCCGTGAGACGGAGGCTGGCACAGAGACAGATGCATGAGCGGGTCTTAAAACTACAGTGTAATTAGAGCTACAATAAAGGTGAGTGACAGAGTGCCATGGGAGTGTGGGGGGGGCGGGGTTGAAGATGGCAGCAGATTCTTTGTGACTCCTCCCATTAAGATGTATAGTCTGTCTCCCCTTCCCTTGTATCTGGCTTGGCCTTGTGACCTGTTCTGGCCAACAGAATGTGGCGGGAGTGAATGTGTAACTTCTGAGGTCGGGCCTTATGAGATCTGCAGCTTCCACTTTTGCCACTTGGAACATGCCTCCTTGGACCCCAGTCACCATGCTGTGAGGAAGCCCAAGCAGCCCACTGAGAGACCCACAGGAAGCAGAACCAAGGTCCACAGATGCTGGCAGTGGCTGAGCCCCAGCTGGCAGCCAGTGTCAACTGCTTGCCAAACGATTGAGGCTCTTTTGAAATATCCAACCACCCCACCATCCCAGCCGACACTAACTGAAGCAGAACTGCCCAGTCAACCCGCAGAATTGTGAGATACAATGCATTTCTGCCAACACGCTACATATTAGGGTGGCTTGTTGAGCAGCAATAGATAACCCAAACAGGCAGCATTAGAAAACAGAGGTCTCAGGGCACCTGGGTGGCTCAGTCTGTTGAGCATCTGACTCTTGGTTTCAACTCAGGTCATAATCTCACAGTTCATGGGTTCGAGCCGTGCATCGGGCTCTGTGCTGATGGGGCAGAGCCTGCTTGGGAGTCTCTCTCACCCTCTTTCTCTTTGCCCCTCCCACACTCTCTCTCTAAAAAATAAATAAATAAACTTTAAAAATAATAAATAATAAATAAAATAAGAGGAAAGGAAAAAAAAAGAAAAAAGAGGTCTCATTCTACCTAGAAGAATCAAAGATGGCTTCATAGTATTTGAGAGTTGAGCTCATTCTTGAAAAAAGGCATGTGTTGGCTTGTGTGTGTGTGTGTGGAGGGGGAGTGGACAGTATGTAGTAAACTTTCCAGATAGAGGAAGAAGCATGCACACAGCATGGACAATGAAAAGTAGGACATAATTAAGAATCCCTAGTAAGTCAGTGTTGTGATTGAAGCACAAAGTACAAAGATGGGAGGGAAGAGAGACAACAATCTTTAACATTTATTGACCACTTACTATGTGCCAGGCACAGTGACAGATGATTCACAAAATCCTATAAATCATGAACCTTTACAACATCCCTGTCTCATTTTGTACAGGAGAAGGTTGCAATCCAGAGTAACTTGCCAAATATCACAGAGCCAAGAAATGGCAGAGCCGAGGTTTAAAGCCACTCTGTAAAACCTGTAAAACCTTTAAAACCTGTAAAACCTTTCCACCATATTGTGAGGACATTACGGTTTCACAGAGGAAGTCAGATCCTGAAGGGCCTTGCGTGCGAAGTGAACAAGTCGAGTATTTTACCTGAAGGGGAGGGGCAGCCACTAAGGAACTGAGGAGGAGAGTGAGAGGTTCTGGTCTTCACATCAGAAGCTGGGAGGAGCTTGGGCCAAAGAGGGACTGGCAAACTAGAAGTCAGAGGACCAGTAAGGAGACATCTTCAAAGGCCTGGGCGGGGGGGGGGGGGGGGGGTGCCCTGAGCAGTGCTGCCTTCCCTCCTCGTGGGGACTAGCACAGACCACCTGCGGCTGGCCAGGTGGCTAAGATTGGGAGTCGGGTTCAGGGGCAGAACTAGGATGAAGACTGTCTTTGAAGTACATAGAGCACTAGAGTCACAACCCAGTAGGGAAAACTGAGTCAGACCCTGGAATCCAAAAGTCCAGAGATGAGATTTAGGTTGGAGTCCTAGGGCCGAGAGTTAGGAGCTGGAAAGAAGCAAGATTAGGGGAGTAAGTCAAGAACAACCAGGGGAGGTCCTGAGCAGAGACTGCAAAGCCCAGGGAGC
The DNA here is from genome assembly GCF_028018385.1 of Neofelis nebulosa. Lineage (NCBI taxonomy): Eukaryota > Metazoa > Chordata > Mammalia > Carnivora > Felidae > Neofelis > Neofelis nebulosa. The sequence goes on from NC_080787.1 coordinate 35,572,749, forward strand.
GTTTGTGATTCACCCATGAAGACGGTGGACATATGGTGCCCGGAGCTGGAGAAAGGCCAGAGGTAGGTAGGCAGGGAGTGGCAGCAGGGTTGCTAACATAATGATATGGTGATGAGCTAGACAGTAAAATCGCTAGGACTTGCTTATTAGAATGGGAGGTGGGGCGGGGAAGGCAAGAAAGAGTGTGATCTGGGGATCCTTCCAGGTTTCTGGCTTGGGCAACTGTGTGGTTGGTGATTCTGTCTACTGAAACCAGGGATAATGAAGAAGGAGTGGGTTTGGGAGAAGAGACAAGTTTCAAATTAACGAATATTTGGTGCTTGCTCAATAAGTTTAAGTTGAAACATTAATTTTAAGCAACTGGGGACATTCAGTTGGAGAGATTCATGAGACAGATACCGGGGAGTGAAGGTCAAGGGAGCAATCTGGGCTAAAAATACACATTGCAGAGTCACCAGCATAGCGATGGGTACAAGAGTGACTAAGATAAGTGTACAGATGAGGAGAGAAGGGAGACTGGACCAAGTCATGACTCTTGAAAGTAGCCTGAGAAAGACCAGGCAGAGAAGTAGGAGGCCAGATGAGAGGGAGAGGGAGAAAGAGAGTGGTTTCACAAAAGCCAGCAGAGAAAAGAACTTCAAAGGGCAGTCAGCAAGGTCAAATGCTCCTTGGAAGAAAAGCAAAGCAAAGATGAAAAATGTCCATTAGGGGCACCTGGGTGGCTCAGTCAGTTAAGCACCTGACTTTGGCTCAGGTCATGATCTCGAGGTTTGTGAGTTTGAGCCCCGCATCAGGCTCTGTGCTGACAGCTGGGATTCTGTCTCCCCTCTCTCTGCCCCTCCCTGGTTCTCTCTCTCTCTCTCTCTCTCTCTCTCTCTCTCTCTCTCTCAAAAATAAATAAACATTAAAAAATTTTAAAAAAGAAAAATTTCCATTGGATGCGGCAAAAAGAAGATCTAACTGTGTTACCGTAGTGAGAGCAGGTTCAATGGGAGGGAGGGAGGGAGGGAAAGGGACTACAGTGAATTGAGGAGGTTGTATGACTTATCCATGTTGTTTAACAAAGTACTCAAATCTTAGTGGCTTACAACAGCAATAACCATACTTTATCCCATGGATTCTGCAGTTAGGAATGTGGGCAGGGCACAGGTGGGGCCAGCTGTCTCTGCCCTACAATGTCTGGGGACTGTGCTAGAAGTGACTCCATGTCTGGGAGCTGGTACTGGCGGTTGATTGCAACCTTAGACGAAACTGTTGCCTGCAACCAGTGATGCCTGGGTTCCTGGGGAGCAAGTCTTCTGAGGGAAAGAGAGAGAAACCCAGACATTTGAGGGGTCTGCGTACAGACTACAAATAAGGAATATGAAGTTGCAGGGATTTAATCTCCCCGTTCAGCTTGTGGATTTGATAAAAAATGAGCGAGAAAATGACTTCATGAAATCTACAACTTGAACAGATAAAATTCACACAACTTCATATTCTTTATCGGTTTAGTTATGGGTCAAAACAATGAAGATACATGTGGCCTCCATTTGTACACTTTTCTCAGTTTTTGAAAATTTCAGTAGATTGTTATTTGAAGATCCCCCATTTTTCTTTGAGTTCCACATTCATAGTTTCTACTTCTATCATGATTTGAGTGCGTGCTCATTCTCACTGATTTATATAATTAGACAATAAAATAGGGGCATCTGGGTGGCTCAGTCGGTTAAGCATCTGACTCTTGATTTGGGGTCAGGTCATGATCTCACGATCTGTGAATTCAGGCCCCGCACTGGGCTCCGTGCTGATGGGGCAGAGTCTGCTTGAGATTCTGTCTCCCTCTCTCTCTGCCCCTCCCCTGCTTATTCTCTATCTCTCTCTCTCAAAATAAATGATAAATCAACATTTGAAAAACTAAAAATTATATAGTATAGTATAGCCAATGTTTAAAAAAATTAAATGTATTTTTACCAAAATATGTAAATGTAAATGTAAAAAAAAAAACCTTAAATTTATTTATTTATTTATTTTGAGAGAGAGAGAATGCAAGCAGGGGAGGGGTAGAGAGAGAGGGGGGAGAGAGAGAATCCCAAGCAAGCGCCACACTGTTAGCGCAAGCCACACGTGGGATTCGATCCCAGGAACTGTGAGATCATGAGAGCCGAAATCAAGAGTCAGACGCTTAACAACTGACCTACCCAGGTGGCCCCTAAAATCATTGTAGTAGATGTCATAAAAGTTATTTTCTTCTAAAATATTCAAAATTATGTATTGAAAAGGGTAACATTAAAATTATAACTCATAAGTATTAATATGCTAAACCAAACTAATTCAAATAAAGCTTTTTTGCTGACTTTAAAAATCCTTATTACATATTTTTATAGAAATCAAACTATTCATAATCCAGTACTCAATGTTCATCCACTTACCAAATAGAAAATCAATATCATACTTTGCAAAAGTTATGTCTAGACCTACATGCAGACACATTTAACAGTAATAATAATCATTTAAAATTGCAAGATGTTCCTCAATTGTCATTTGCAACTATTGGGAATGCAGCACCGCGTAGATCATACATCGATACCTCCAGAACACAAAGAGAAGCAGAAAAATGGACATTCAACACTACTGGGAAATGATACTTTATTATGCTACGTGGGAGGTAATATTTTTTAATGTTATTTATTTTTGAGACAGTGCGCGCAGGGGAGGGGGAGAGAGAGAGAGAGACAGAGACAGAGAGAGAGAGAGAGAGAGAGAGAGAGAGAGAGAGAGAAAATCTGAAGCAGGCTCCGAGCCGTCAGCACAGAGCCCCATGTGGGACTCGAACCCACGAACCATGAGATCGTGACCTGAACCGAACTGGGATACTTAACCGACTGAGCCACCAGGTGCCCCGAGGGGTACTATTTGACGAATTAATTAAGTTGCATTTGCTCTTGTCTAAGTGCTTCCAACACTTAAATCCTCCCGACACACCTCCGAATCTGGCAGAGGCACAGCCTAAACTTTCACAGAATTCATTGTAGTCACCTTTTGTTTCCAGGATACAGGGCAAGAGATTGCAGAAGCCTCTCCCTGGGGCCCAGACAGTGTTAATTATGAGAGCGCACGTTCAGAGTTGCAGGTTGTGCTGCGCCAGCACTGAAGGCCAGATCCCAAGTGCCTGGGTGTCATTTAATAAGTGCTGTATGTGGTAAGTGAGTCCCCCTAAAGTACGTGAGCCAGGGCAAGGACCTCGTGGTCCAGATTTAATGATGATACTGTTGGTGGGGGGAGACCATGGTTCAGTTTCGAATATGTTAAGTTTGGGGTATCTTTGAGACATCCACGTAGGGATGCCATGTTCGCAGCCAGATACAGAAGTCTGGGGATCGGAGGAAAGACACAGATTTGAGAGCGATCAGCTGATAGCAGCTGAAGCCATGGGTCAGGTGTGATGGGTCCCCTGGAGGGAGAGTGTAGCATGAGAAGAAGAAGGGTTTGGGACTCACTGCCCTTGACGAACCCCAGCACGGCCAGACAGCACAGGATAAGCCCACAAAGAAGCAAGGAGTAGCCAGAGGGAGAGGAAGAAGGCCAGAAGAGTGCTCAGTCCTGGAAGCCAAAGCGTTTCAAGAAAGACTTGGTCAACACAGTTGACTACCGGTGGGAGTTCAAGCAGGGAAAAACTAAAAAAAAATGGATTTAATGACAGAAAGCCAATGGCAAAAGCAGTTGAGCGGCACAGGACAGCTGGATGCCCACCTGAAAGGGCTGAAGAGTGAGTGGAAGTGAAGGAATAAGGGATTTTTCCCCAACTTTTTATCATGACAAGTTGCAAACATACAGAAAAGTTGAAACTATAGCACAATTATCATTTGTGCATCTGCAACTTTACTTAGACTTAACAATCACCATTTATACATACATACAGATATTTACGTATTTATATATATTCTTGAACCAGGTGAAAATCCAGGAAATCACGATGTTTCACACTTTAATATAATACTTCAGCATACAGGGACTTTCTCCTACATAACCACAATGCCATCGTTACAGTAAGAGAATAACCATCGGTCCCTAATACCATCTGATAATGCAAAATATACTCAAATTTCACCCAGGTTTATGTATTTTTCCAAACCAGTATGCAATCAAGGCACACACAACGCTGTGTGTGAGAGTCAGGCAGGAGAAGGAGAGGTGCAGGAAACAGGGGTGTCTGGGCGGCTTAGTCGGTTGAACATCCGACTTTGGCTCAGGTCATGATGTCATGGTTCGTGGGTTCGAGCTCCATATCAGGCTTGTTGCTGTCAGCGCCTAGCCCACTTTGGATCTTCTGTCCCCCTCTCTCTCTGCCCTGCTCACACATGCACACACACACACACACACACTCACACACACACTCTCTCTCTCAAAAATAAATAAACATTTAAAAATTAAAAAACAAAGTGGGGGGCTCCTGGGTGGCTCAGTCCGACTTTGGCTCAGGTCATGATCTCGCGGTTTGCAAGTTCGAGCCTGGCGTCGGGCTCTGCGCTGCCAGCTCAGAGCCTGGAGCCTGCTTCGGATTCTGGGTCTCCTCCTCTCTCTTTCCCTCTCATGCTCATGCTCTGTCTCTCAATAATAAGTAAACGTTAAAAAAATTAAAAATTAAAAAAAAAAAGAGCTGCAGGGAACAGTGGGAAGAGGGAAGGTGGAGGAGTGGTTTGGTTTCTTCAAAGTGAGAGGCTGAAGATTTAGGAAGGGAAAGGGGCTGCAGAACACCGTAGAGAGACTGGCCTCGGATGGGAGAAAGGCAGCCCCCTCTACTCAAGTGGTTCTCAAAGTGAGGGCCCTAGGCCAGCAGCAAGCAACAACCATCATCTGGGAACTAGTTACAGATGAAAATTCTAGCCCTCCCACCCAAACTAATGAATTGGAAACACATAGTTTAACACATGCTCCAGGAACTCCTGGCACACACAAAATTGGAGAACTGTTGCTCTAACGAGAGGAACACGGAGGTGGTGTAAATTTGGTCACCAGGGGTTAAGGGAGTTCACCTCTGAGGGCTTCAGTTTCCTCTGTGACATAAGTGAGATCATCAACTGAGAGTGAGGTGAGACAGAGAGAAGAGCTTCAGAGGTTCCAGGATGAGGGAGCTTAAAGTAACAACTGACCAGCATGATGTGGTTGGGTCACTAAGGAATTCTGGGGCCTCTTTTAGGGTTGGTGGCCATGAATAAGGAGCGGTAACTATTTCCTGGAGTGGAGACTTCCTCCAACGCTTTTTGTCTCTCAGAGTAAAATCCTGAAGGAAACAGATCACTGAGCTCATCTAGGGGGAGCACTCGGCCAGATAGGGTGAAAGGATGGAGGGGCAAGGAAGTCTGGGACACTGTCAAGGCAGTTGTTGAAATGAACAAGCCACGCAGCTGACACTGGGTAGGAGGGGCTGATGGGTTGGAAGAAGGGAAATATCACCACCCTCGAGGTACCGGGAGACTGAAAAAGGGTGGTGAGGGGGTCAACAGAGTGATGGGTGGAAGGTTCAGAGATGGTGCTGAGGCAGGCAGGCTGCTTGAATGAGGGATTCTCAAAGAGGGGGGGCTTCAGAGGACAAAGTCCAGGGGGTGGCCAAGCTGGCTGGCTTGGAGTGCAGAAGGTCCTGGGACGAAGTCACCAAATTGTTGAGAGGCCAGCTGGGGACTGGGTCCTCCGTGTGGACGAGAGGGGAAGACACAGTCCGCCTCTCCGAGAGAGGCAAGGACTTCTGGCAGGTGGCAGACGGTGGCTAAGAGGAAGGAAGAAGGCAATTTAGCCTAATGGCCAAACAACTCAATACTGGGGACCGGAGGAGGTGTAGTCTGGAGGCAGCAATCTGGAGCAAGGAAAGCACCCTCCTCTGTAAGAAAACAAACAGCTCTCATTTCAGAGGACTGCAGAGGAGGTAGTGCCCCCAGGGGAGAGTTCCATTTCAGTGAAAGCCGGGAAGTGAAGGAGCAGTTAAGGGTGTGAGGAGGTCTGCAGTTTATTCGAGGGCATGAGGGTAGCTTAGGGAGGGGGCAAGTGGAGGGCCGGTTAAGGACCAGAGTACAGAGGGTCTGGGGACGACAATGCAGTAGAGTCGGTGGGCTAGGGCATTTACATTTCCACTAGCAAAGGATCAAAACAGATATAGGAGGGGAGGCAGGCTGGATTTCATTTAGTCTCTTGGAAGCTATAAAAAAGTGATTAAGGATGTGGCCTCTAGGGGCGCCTGGCTGGTTTAGTCTGAAGAGCGTGCGACTCTTGATCTCGGGGTCGTGAGTTCAAGCCCCACGTTGGGTGTAGAGGGGACTCAAAATTAAATAAACAGACTTAAAAAAAATAATAAGGATGTGGCCTCTAGAGCAGAGCCGCCCGCATTCAAATCCCAGCCTTGTCATGTTCCAGCTGTCTATTAGCCTTGGACAAGGTCTCTGGGCCTCCATTTCCTCTTCCATAAAATGGAGGTGACAACAGTACCTGCCTCACAGTGCCTGCCGTGATCGTTAAATGACTTCGTGTGTTAAACGTTTGGGACAGAATCTGGGTAGCTGCCCCACCTACACTTGGCGGTGGCTCCCAGACCTGGCAGAACAGCCTCTTCGCTCACTTGGACACTGCCCCTGCACCAGGTGGAAAACATGAGTGGCAACCACGTGGATGGGAAGGGGGAGTTTCACGAGCAGTTGTGAATGCAAGAATTATACGGAGACGCCAAGATCCCGGTGGAAAAATGGAAGCTTTCAGGTTGCAAGCCAGCTGACACCGCCTATCACTGGGATCTGGATAAGGAGCCTTCACTCCCTAAGGTCACGGGAGGTTAGATTGCTACACATCAGGCCACTTATGGCTTCTCTAATGATGACACGTCTAGCTCTCCTGCAAGTGTCCAAGGTATCGATGCTAAGGATGTGGAGGAACTCCTGCAAAGAAAAACCCCAAACCCACAGATCCCCAAAGAGGGGAGCTAAGAGAAAGGAAGAATCAAGATGGTTTCAGGTTGAGGAAGATAGGAATACAAATGTATTTTATCTTACAGTGGATGGGTTTATACAGCTTTTCCAAATCCTGCATTATTATGAGAGATCCTCAGAAGGATTCAAGGTCAAGCTTTACAAAGATAACCAAAAAAAAATCTTACAGGAGATGGGCTTTGCTGTTACTTCAAGATCCTTACTTGGAGAGGGATCTGCAAACCTCGCATTAAATAAAGATGAGATTAGAGACTACAAAGTTCATGTCAGGGTTGCAAAGTTTCAAGCTGAAGGAAGAATATGATGTCTCAAAAAAGTGCAGAGGCTACAAGAAGACATCCTTACGCACCACGATTAGAGCAGCTCAGACGAGGTGTCTGCTCTTTGCAGGTGCTGGGTGAGGCCCTGTGGCTACAGATCCAAGAATGAGAGAAAACTCAGAAACAAAAAATGGAGACAGTGACACTTCCAGGTAAAATGATGAGAAGTGTTCAGAAAGCAAAGGAGGAAAAAGGAGCTTGGAACCAGGGAGGATTTCAAAAGTCCAGAGATTTCTTGAATGACAGGACACATCTGGAGATGAGGAACAGAAATCATGCAGTGGCAAAAGCAATTGCCAAGGAGCTCAAGCACAGGGGCGCAGGGAAGAGCTGGTGATAACGCCCACAGATGCTAAGTTTGTAGAACTTATATTGGACAATTAATGAGGCCAACGACTGATCCTGTCCCTGCCCCTGAGGGAGGCCCTCCACAGGGTTCTGGGATATACATGGGAGGACAACATCTTCTCAGGTCTTCTCTGTGCAGATATGGGGATCTCCTACCTCCTGAACTAATAGCTCCAGGGCTGACCTATCCGTGTTTCCTTCAAGGAGCTGCTGCTCCCCGTCTCCTATAGGTGGTCTATATTGAGGATCTGCAGGAACCCGATGAGAGCCCTGGATCTGAACACTCCATGAACATCTCTGTAGCTGTGTCCTGATTTCTCTCACCACACCCCACCTCTCAGCAGCAGTGTCTGACTCTGATCAAGATCCTGAACTGAAAGTTGAACCCGGATCCTAATTCCATTTTAAAGACAATAGGATACTGCACTTCCACAGAGTCATGACTCCTTCCCTTCCCCCAAACCAATTCAATACATAGCCAAAACATGTTAAAATATACAAAACAGAATTTGACAAAATGAAATGGAAAAAAAGCCCCAGAAAAATCTACATTCATAGTGAGGGACTCTGGCATACCTTCCTCAGTGACTGATGGGGGAAAAAAAACACAAGGTAAAATCAGTAAGGATATAGAACATTTGAAGGACACAATCAACAACTTGATTTATTTCACAAATACAAGACACTTCCCCCAGCAGCAAAAGAATCCACACTCTTTTGCAAAATAAATTTTGTTTACTAAAAATTACCCCATGCTATGTCACAGAACAAGCTTCAAAAAAATTTCAAAGGATTAAAACCATTCAGTGTATGTTTTCCAGAAGGTAGAAATCAAGAATAAAATAATAAAATACTGAACTGCTCAGATATCAAGCCATATACTCCTAAATAACCCTTGGGTTATGGAAGACCACAATAGAAATTAGAACATCTTTGGAACTGAATAACAATAGAAAGAGATAAAGGATTTTGTGAGCCACAAGTAAACAGTGTTTAGAGGGAAAGTTATAGAATTACGACCATATATTAGAAAAGGAGACAAGGCTGGCAACCAATGATTCGAATTCATCTTAACAACGAAAAAAAAAGGTTAGCGTATCAAGCTCAAACACAGCAAATAGAAGAAATAATAAAGAGATGGCACGAATAAAATAGAAATAGCAATGCTCAATGAAGAAATTCAACAAAGTGAGGGGGGAAAAGCAGTGCCTTGTACAGAGCAAGCATTCAATACGTGGCAGTCACATTACTGTCACTCAAGAAGGGTGGACACTGGGCTCACAGACAGATGGCTTGGACGCTCACGCTGGAGTAGACTGGTCCAAAAGCTTGCAGACCCCACCCTGAGTGGAGTGAGATGAGATTTGGGATGGGGAGATTGAGGAAGTAAATGCAGTCTTTTCAAAAGCCTGTGTGTGCGTGTGTGTGTGTGTGTGTGTGTGTGTGTGTAAACCAGACACCGTTAAACTCCTGCATACCAAGCAGGATGAAGTGCAAGGAGATAGCACCACAAGGAGGAGTATTTTGTCACTAACAATGTTGTAGAATTGCTGTGGCATGGGAACAATAAAAAGTTGGTTTCAGTATCGCCTTAAAATGTTCTACAGACAACACACCCTCTTGCTGCCTGCCGTGGGGCAACCCTCCCTCTGCTCTGCCGTCAGTAAGCTGCAGCCCGGGTGACCCATGTGAGTAAACGGTCCACTCCTCCACCAGAATGGGAGCCCTATGGGAAGCCATGGCAAGTGAGGGTTATTTTGCGCACGACGGCAGAGTTTTGAGCAGCATAGCTTTGTACAAGAGAGGTGTTTCCTATATAGTTGATGAATGAATGATTGAACAGTGTAATAACGAAGACAAGAAAATATGGGCGTTTTGTTTAAACGGGAAGAAAACCTTTCTAATTACTGATGTTGTAAAAGAATGCAAAACCAGGAAACTATAACCATCTCGTGAGAGCTCAAGGAGTTGTTAACCTTCTTGTCTTGAACCCCTTTGGCTATATGATGAAGTCAATGGAGGGTAAACTGCATAAAATAAAATACATAGGATTACAAAAGAAAACAATTGTACTGAAGTACAGGCATCAAAATAAAAAATCAAAGGTGCGATAGATACTAAGATTTAGTGTAGGTCTAATCACTATCGTAACTATGAAGTAACAATGAGCACACATGACATTTTGAAATTTCTGCAACTAGAAGGTGATAAGGTGACATAAAAACATCTGTGATGTCTATTGATGACAGTCACAGGTACTGCTAATTCTGCTGTGGTGGGTTGCCTACACTTATCATTGGAGGAAATGTTAAGCTGCAGCTCGAGGTTAGAGAAAATAAAATGTAATTTTTCCTGATCCTCATTCACAGAGCCTTTAGGATCTGGGTTAAGAGCCCTGCATTTGAACCAGGGATGTTTCAGCGGAAAGGGAGCCGGGCCAGGAGAACATGTTGCTCTCTGCCCGTGAGCCTTGTGACTCTTAGTCCCTGCCTGCTACTTAGATCCTGTAACTGTCCTGGCTTCTGTCTTTTCCAAAGCCTGCCTGTTCACTTTTTCCTTCACTTCTGTAAATATCCTCCCAATAAATTACTCTAACTTCTTAATTTGTTGCTTCTCCACAGATAGCTTCCTCAGCCCCATGACTCCCAGCCTGGAGTCATGGAACAAGAAGTGAATGTGGGCAGAGAAGGTTCAAACCACTGAGGGGCTGGGTGGTGCTGGACTCAACTTATTCAAGCATGAGAAACAGGAACAGCATCCTCTCACAGGGCAGGTGTGTGGATTTCAGTGAGACGAAATATCTGCTCCTATGAGATCAAGGACTTTGATTTATTCTCTGTTGAATCCTATCAGTGCCTATCACAGAACACAGAAGGGGGTCAATAAATATACCTTGGCTTAACGGGTGTATCTGAATCTGAAAACACTTGAGAAACTCCAAAATGTAACATGAATTGCTGTATCCATTATTCCCAGGATGAAGAGAACAGATTCCTATTCTTCCCCTCAAAGTTTTGTGTTGGTCTTGCTTTCTCCTTCTTTCCTTGAATCTTTGCCCTAAGTCTCTGTTGGAATCCAGCTAATTTGCCTTCTGACTGATTTCCTGAAATTTAAAAAAAAATAAAAAAAAGCCACCTTCTTAAGTGGAGGGAGGATGGGTCAATAATAGGATGGGGAGAAAGAAGGATGTCCTTTATTTCTTTTGTCCTTCCTCATTCAGTGGTCCAGAAATTGATGCCGAGATGAGCATGCCCATCTTGCACAGAAATAGAGCTGTGAAACACTAAGTAAATGTTTCCCCGAGAGCCCAATTAAGAAATAACTCAGGGCAAACCGAGGGTACAGTGGTAGAGAAATAGAGGGAAATGATATTTCTTTAAAGGACAGAGATCCCTGAGCAGTGTTGGAGAAACGCAAGGGGCAGTGATGTTCATCAGAAGTTGAGTTTCAGCCTGGGGGTCACAAGGTTCTATCTAAGCCAAAAGGCTTGGGTGCCTGGCTGGCTCAGTCGAGCATGCGACTCTTGATCTCTGGGTTGTAGGTTCGAGCCCACCATGCGTGTACAGATTACTTTAAAAAAAAAAAAAAAACACCTTTTGGGATGCCTGAGTTCACTCAGGTTATGATCTCAGGGTTTAGTAAGCTAGAGTCCCTCATCCGGCTCTGCAGCATGGAGTCTGCTTGGGATTCTCTCTCCCTCTTTCTGCCCCTCTCCAGGTCATGCTCTCTCTCTCAAAATAAATAAATAAACTTACAAAAAAACACTTTAATGTTTATTTTTGACAGAGAGAGAGAGAGAAACAGAGCATGAGCGGGGGAGGGGCAGAAAGAGAGGGAGACACAGAATCGGAAGCAGGCTCCAGGCTCTCAGCTGTCAGCAGAGCCGGATGCGGGGCTGGATCTCACGAACCTCCAGATCATGACTTGAATCGAAGTCAGACGCTTAACGACTGAGACACCTAGGCGCCCCCCCGCCAAAAAAAAAAAAACACAAAACTTTAAAAAGGGCGGGGGGGGGTGTAGGCTGAAGGAAAGCTCTCAGTTGCTTCAGTGTGAAGGGAGCATGAGAAAAGCTTCGCAGTCTTCTTCAGCAAGACGAGGCAGCAGAGCCTGTGAACTGGGAACGACCCCATCTCCTGGTCGATGCTGCCCCCTGGAGGTCGATGTGGATGTCGCGGCTCCCTTTCACGCAGTTATGGCTCATCCGGGTCCCGAGAGACTGTTGGATGAGCGTTCTTATGGATTCTCCCGGCGAGTTCCATGTCCCCGAAAACTATGTACATACCTCCGGGTTCCCTCATCAAGGGCCTCCTCATACTACAGCACTGCCCCTCAGTGAGCCCTGCAAAATAACGCGCTTACCGCTCGTCTGAATATTTGGGCTCGGAGATGGATAGAAGTGGTCTGTAGTGCGCGAAATCAAAGTGCCTGCCTGCACAGCCCTTGTCCCATCCGAACATTAGTTGACTTTCGATGAAGTCTCCTGTCTTGGAGGCAGTGCCCCTCGACCCTTTCTCTGGGAACCCGCTGTTTTGTCAAAGCGGCCTGTGCCTCCCCTGTCCCAAGTCCCAGACCCTGAGCGAACCTCCTTCTGTGCCCCTCACGCTGAGGCTGCAGTCAGATCAAATGTGATGAACATCTGGATCCGCTAAGGTTGAGAGCTAAAATTGGGGAGGGTGTAGGTGGGCGAGGAATGAGAAGTGGGAAAGGAAGGCGGAGGAACAGAGAGTTCCGGGGGAGAGCTTGCGGGCCCTCTGAGCCCAGCACACCAACACCACCGCCTAGCATGCAGCAGGCCTCAGGGAATGTGTGGGGCAGAGTCAGGCAGGGTAAACCTGGAAGCACGCCGAGAGCAAGGAGCGAGGGGCGGAGGCGCCGGGTGAGGTCAGTTAAGGACACTGCCCTGGTTCCGCCTCTGAGGCATCTGGGCCAATCAGGAACCGCCGACAGTCCCCCCAAATCACCCGGTCCCCGCCGCACTTTAGCCTCCGGCGCCCAGGCTCTCAAAGCAGTGAGGAGGCAGCTTTGATGTCCAGCTTCCAATCAGAGTGCGGCTCTCGGAGATGGGGCGGAACCCAAAGAAGGCGGGAGCGAGAGAAGGCACCCCCATCCGCCACGCCCCCACCCCGCAACAGCCAATCCGGAGAATCTGCCAGGCGGGACAGTTCCTACTCGGCCAGCCCGCGCGCCTACCTCTCTCTCCACCTCCCGCACCCTGGGCGGTTAAGGACCCAGCCTTCAGACTCTGGCGGCGCTCTCCAGGAACCCCCCACCCCGCCCCTGCCTTGGCAGGCCGGGCCCGCATCCAGAAGGCCTAAGCGAGAAGCAGAAATCATTTTCCTTCCATCCCTCGCTGGGACCTGGAAAGGAATCCTCAGGCTATAGGGGAGGAGGAAACATCCCCAATTACCATCCCTCCCACCCCTAGTCTGTCTGTGCCTTACCCCTTAGGACTTGAAGGCGCCTCCGAGTCCCTCCTTAGTCTGAGTTCAAACGAGGTGTATAGGTGGGAAGCAGCAGGAAGGCTCCAAGTCAAACATAGAAATGGATGAGACAGACACACTGCAGACCTGTCCTACACCTGCCTCAGTGGTGTAGGTGCTACAGCCCTCCATCAAGGGTTGTACCAGCCAGAACCAGAGGAGCTCAAAAGCTGATGTTCAAGGAAAGGACACAGTCCCAGGGTCAGTTTGGGGGCAGGGATGCAAGGACAGACCGTAGTGGGGAACCAAGGCAGCTGTAGGACAGTGCCAGAGGCTGCACAGCCATGTTCCCAGCACTTGATGCATTGGCCATTTTAAACAGGGGCCACCTTCCTCCACCAGGCTGGTTACTCATGAAATAGTAACCAGAGAAATAATAACCATAATAGAAATGCCACCACTTCTTTGGCCTGAAGCAGTGAAGAGTTTATTATCTGGGGGGGGCGCCTGGGTGGTTTAGTTGGTTAGGCATCCAACTTTGGCTCAGGTCATGATCTCACAGTTGGTGAGTTCGAGTCCCGTCGGGCTCTGTTGACAGCTAGGAGCCTGGAGCCTGCTTCAGATTCTGTGTCTCCCTCTCTCTCCCTGCCCTTCCCCCGCTTGCACTCTGTCTCCATATCAAAAGTAAATAAACGTTAAAAAATTTTAAAAAAGTTTACTACCAGTACCTCTTCCTTATGGACACCCATCAGAAGGGAGGTAAGCCCAGGAGGTAGCCTGAGAGGAAAGGTGACCCTGGAACAGAGATGGGGCCACTTGAAGGCCCAAGGAGGAAAGAGGAAGGAAATGGGAAAAGTGTGTTATGTCATATTAAATATTTATTGTTTTCTGCAAACTGACCTTGGAGTAACTCTCAAGCCAGGAGGGGATTGGTTAGTGTTCAAGTTGCTGAGATCTTAGGTCAAAAAGCCATAGAAAAGGGGCACCTGGGTGGCTCAGTCATGTTCTCTTGGTTCGTGAGTTCAAGCCCTGCATCGGGTTGCTGCTGTCAGTGCACAGCCCGCTTGGATCCTCTGTCCCCCCACCTCTGCCCCTCCCACACTTACACTCTCTCAAAAATAAATATTAAAAAAAAAAAAAAAAGGCTACAAAAAACAAAACACTGGGGGTAGGGCCAGGGGAGAGGAATCAATGACTTGGAGGCAGTTTCACCTTGCCACCAATTCCGAGAGCTGAGGCTTTTGTGACTCAGGACATGGTGACAAGAGTTGAGTAAACCAGAGACCAAGGCAGTGAAGGTTTTACTGGGGAAAGAAAACTTGGGTGTATGTGTGTGGGGGAAGGATGGTGAATGAAATAGGGAAAATGATAAAGGTGTTTTGGAAGGCCAGGGGGAAGTGGTCCTGGGAACCTGAAAACAAGGAAATTCAGCTTATCCTGATAAGGCAGGGTCCGGGGAATGAAGGCAGGGTGAGGCATGTCAAGGACCTGGGAGGCAGAGGGAGAACTGGAAAGGAAACCCCAGGTGAAGAAGAGTCTGGGTTAGGGTACAGAAGTCCATGGAGAAGGCCGGTGGATCCCAGGGTCCGAGACATCAGAAGTTGGGCTTGTGCTTCTTGAGCTCCACCATTAGATGATGAATGTTGATGAGCTCAGCCCTGGCAGGGAGAGCTCGGAGCTGGGGCTGAGAGAGCACACGGTGGAACCGATGATAGAGCTGGATCAGCTGGGTCAAAGCTCCCTGGTCAGAGAAAGTCATGGAAGGATCATGTGGGGTGGTGCTAAAGATGATGTTAGGAATCAGGCTAGGGCTCATCCAGAATTCTGGGCATGCTGTAGTTGACGATCAAGGGTCACTTGGATGATACAAGCCCAGGGAAAAGAGAGGGAAAACAACTAGTGACAGAGTGGGGCAAAGTGAGGGCTGGGAGTTGTAAGTCACCTGGATGATACTGGTCCCATTTCTGAAGTTGGTGAAACTCCGCATTACATCCTGACTCAGAGACTCCACTGATGATTTCCAGGAACTACCAAAGCCACGGATCAGCTGAGTAACCCGGGCTGATGGCAGGAGGAAAGAGAGAGGGTGTCAGAGAAGGACTTGGCTAGGGTGATCTTTGTCCCAAAGTCCTCCCCCAGGCACAGCCTTCCTCGGCATCCAACCCCATTTTCCTACTCTACCCTCCTCATGGGATCTGCACCCTCTCGTTTTTCTTTTCCACTCACCTTATCACTGAACCCACCACTCCCACATCATCCTCATACCTTCTTCCCCTCGAAGCCGCTCAGCCTGTCCACGCTCAATCAAAGCCTCCGCTTCCTTCACAAATGCCACCAGACCTCCAAAAGGGGGAGACAGCAACTCTTCAATGAATTCCTGTAGAAATACACATATACACAGGGTCAAGTGGCCCTGGTGTCAGCACCTTTCCTTGCGGATCATGACTGACCGGGTCCTCAGAACACTCCCAGAGCAAGTTAGATACTTTAAGACACCACTGGTCTCAGGGGTAGGGGAAATCTCCAAGGATCCCCTTCTTCAAAAACAAAAAACAAAAAACTAAACTTGAGCTGGAAGCAGAGTAATAATAAATTGGGGTCAGGGCCGGAACCAGAGGGGTGGGTGGCTGGGAGAGGCAAGGCTACCAGAAGGCAAATGGCCATAGCAAATCTGCTATCTGGAAACGGAGGGAGTCTGATGGCAGACTCAGGTGGAGAAGCAGAGCCTGGGTCTCTCATGAGAACCTCAAAGAGGTACTGATGTAGATCCAAGTGGATTGCGTCTTTCAGCTATTACAAAGGCAGAGACAAATCCTCTTGAAAGAAAATATCCTCAGGGTGCCTGGGTGGCTCAGTCAGTTGAGCTTCCGACTCTTGATTTTGGCTCAGGTCATGATCTCAGGGGCATGGGCATCAAGCCCTGCATCAGGCTCCATGCTGAGTGTGGAGCCTGCTTAAGATTCTCTCTCTCTCCCTCTGCCCCTCTCCCCAGCTCATGTGTTCCCTCTCTTCTCTCTCAATCTCAAAAAAATAATTAATTAAAAAATAAAATTCTGAAAAAAGGAAAATATCCTCAATCCCATTTTAGGCCCATATGACTCCCCCTGATCATAAGACCAGGCAATCAACTCAAAGATCATCAGACACATAAGAAAGGAAAAACTACCATAAGAATCAGTATAGATAGTAAGCAATGGACTTAGACCTGCAAAGATTGCCAACATCAGAACTATCAGATATACAGTGGTTGTACATTCTGTATGAAACATTCAAAGAAGCTAAAAATATAGACACAAAGATGACCACTCAACAAGATTAGGAATGGGCTGGTGAGGTGCCCCCCGATTCTAAGCTTTTTTTTTTTTAATTTTTTTTAAACGTTTATTTATTTTTTTGAGACCGAGAGAGACAGAGCATGAACAGGGGAGGAGCAGAGAGAGAGGGAGACACAGAATCCGAAGCAGGCTCCAGGCTCTGAGCTGTCAGCACAGAGCCCGATGCGGGGCTTGAACTCACGGACCGTGAGATCATGACCTGAGCCGAAGTCGGACGCTTAACCGACCAAGCCACCCAGGCACCCCCTGATTCTAAACTTTTAAGAATTTAGATAAAATAAGCTAAAACTATGTAAAGCAAAATTTAATAGAACTACAGTAAAAAAGTGACAAGTCTACAAATTTCAAAGCATCTCTTTCAACTACTGATAAGTACACGCAAAAAAAAATCATTAAAGATGTAGATAATTTGAACAATACAATTAAAAAGCTTGGATCTCCACACTGAGCAATTACAGAATACACATCCTTCTCAACCATGCATGGAGCATTTATAAAAGTTGATCATGTACTAGGCCACAAGTGAATCTAAACAAATTTCCAAAACTCAGTACCAAAAAACCCCACATTCTCTACCCACAATGTAATTAAGTTAGACATTAATTAAAAAAAAAAAAACAAACCTTTGATAAATAAGAAAAACAGTTTTGGAAATTTTAAAATACTCCTCCAAAAATCTCATGGATCTAAAGAAGAAATAATTGAAATATTAAAATTCTTAGAACTGACTTATTTCAAAAATACTACATATTCAGGGGCACCTGGGTGGCTCAGTCGGTTGAGCGTCCGACTTCGGCTCAGGTCATGATCTCACAGCTCGTGGGTTCAAGCCCCGTATCGGGCTCTGTGCTGACGGCTCAGAGCCTGGAGCTGCTTCGGATTCTGTGTCTCCCTCTCTCTCTGCCCCTCCCCTGCTCATGCTCTGTCTCTCTCTGTGTCAAAAATAAATAAACATTAAAAAAATTTTTAAAAAAAATGCTACATATTCAAACCTACAGAATTCAATAAAAGTGGTACTTTGAGGGAATTTCATTGTTTTAAATCTTCGCAAATGCTTTTGTTGGCAAGTTCTATGAAAGTTTCAAGGAAGAGATCATTTCAACCTTAAACTCTTTCAGAATAGAAAGAAAGAAGGCATATTTCCTTTCTACCTCCTCCTCCGAATCCAGTATGACTCTGGTACCAAAACCATACAAAGACAGTACAAGGAAAGAAAATCAATGGCCAGTATCACCTATGGACAAAGAAACAAAAATTCTAAATGAATTAGATCAAATTCAGAATGGTTTAACATTCTTGGTTTTTTTTTTAATTTTTAACATTTATTTATTTTTGAGAGACAGAACACAAACAGGGGAGGGGCAGAGAGAGGGAGGAGACACAGAATCCGAAGCAGGCTCCAGGCTCCAAGCTGTCAGCACAGAGCCCAATGTGGGGCTCAAACTCACAAACCGTGAGATCATGACCTGAGCTGAAGTTGGACGCTTAACCAACTGAGCCACTCAGGTGCCCTTAACATTCTTTTCTTTTTTTTTTTTCTTAAGTTTTTTTTAATGTTTATTTATTTTTGAGAGAGAGAGAGAGAGAGAGAGAGCACGAGCATGAGTGGTGGAGGGGCAGACAGAGAGGGAGACACGGATCCAAGGCAGGCTCCAGATTCTGAGCTGTCAGCACAGAGTCCGACATGGGGTTTGAATGTTATTTTTTTTTCAACGGTTTTTATTTATTTTTGGGACAGAGAGAGACAGAGCATGAACGGGGAAGGGGCAGAGAGAGAGGGAGACACACAGAATTGGAAACAGGCTCCAGGCTCCGAGCCATCAGCCCAGAGCCTGACGCGGGGCTCGAACTCACAGACCGCGAGATCGTGACCTGGCTGAAGTCGGACGCTTAACCGACTGCGCCACCCAGGCGCCCCTGACATGGGGTTTGAACTCACGAACTGTGAGATTTATGACCTGAGCCGAAATCGGACACTTAACCAACCAAGCCACCCAGAAGCCTCTGGCAAGGTTTAACATTCTAAAGTCGACAAATGTCATAAACCATAAAACTGATAAAGAAAAAAAACCATGTAATTACCTCAACCACTGCAGAAAAAGCCGTTCTTGATTAAAAATTCAACACCCATTCATGCTTTTAATAAACAGTAACTTCTGGCCTACTACAAATTAAACACCAAAGTGTTGGTGAGGATGTAGAGAAAAATGAACCCTCGTGCACTGTTGGTAGAAATGCAAACTGGTGCAGCCACTGTAGAAAACAGTATGGAGGGTCCTCAAACAATTAAAAATAGAATTACCATATGATCCAGTAATTCCACTACTGGCTATTTATCCAAAGAAAACAAAAACACTAATTTGAAAAGATAATATGCACCCCTATATTTATCGCAGCCTTATTTACAACAGCCAAGATATGGAAATAACCAAAGTGTCCATCAACAGATGAAAGGACAAGGAATATACAATGGAATATCAGCCATAAAAACAAATGAAATCCTGCCATTTGCAATAACATGGAAGGACCCTGAATGTATAATGCTAGCTGAAATAAGTCAGTCAGAAAAAGGCAAATACCATATGTGACTTCACACATATGTGGAACTTAAGAAACAAAACAAAGTCAAAAAAAGAGACAAACCAAAAAGTAGACTCTTAGACACAGAGAACAAACGTGGTTGCCAGAGGGATGGAGAGTAGGGGGAAGGGTGAAATAGATTAAGGAAGTTCAAAGTACACTTATCTTGATGAGCACTGAGACATGTATTGAATCATTATATTGTACACCTGAAACTAATATAACACTGTATGTTAATTATGCTTGAATTTTTAAAAATGAAGTAATTATTGATAGGTAATGAAAAACTACTAATGATAACTCTTGGCATGCTAGGGATTGAAAGGAATTTTCTCAACCTGAGAAAGGGTAACTATAAAAAGCCTACAGCAATGTTACCCTTAACGGGGAAATGATGAAAACATTCCTTTTAAAACTAAGAAAAGATAAGGGTTCTCACTGTCATCACTTCTACTCAACTATTCAGCTTTGTGTGGAGGTACTAGCCAGTACAGGAGGAGAATAAGGACATAAGAAATTAAAGACCTAAGGATTAGAAAGGAATAACTAAAACTGTCATATCTACATAGAAACACGCACACTACCTCCAGAAATGTTTAGAAATAAAAAAGTTAAGGAGGTGGCTTTGTATATGGTTGATACAGAAAAATCAATAGCATTTCTTTTTTGTTTAAATACATTTTTAAGTTTATTTGTCTATTTATTTAGAGAGAGCATGCGCACGTGAGCAGGGGAGGGACAGAGTGAGAGAGAGCATCCCAAACAGGCTCTGTCAGCACAGAGCTCCATGTGAGGCTCCATCCCACAAACCAGGAGATCACGTGAGCCGAAATCAAGAGTCAGACACTTGGGGCACCTGGGTGGCTCAGTCGGTTAAGCGTCTGACTTCGGCTCAAGTCATAATCTGGAGGTTCGTGAGATCCAGCCCTGCATTGGGCTCTGTGCTGACAGCTGAAAGCCTGGAGCCTGCTTTGGATTCTGTGTCTCCCTCTCTCTCTGCCCCTCCCCTGCTCGTGCTCTGTCTCTCTCTCAAAAATAAATAAACATTAAAAAAAAGAGTGTGACACTTACCCAACTGAGCCACCCAGGCACCCTCAAGAGCATTTCTACATGGCAATTCAAACAACAAGAAAATTTCTTTTAAAAATGATAATATTTGGGGCGCCTGGGTGGCGCAGTCGGTTAAGCGTCCGACTTCAGCCAGGTCACGATCTCGCGGTCCGTAAGTTTGAGCCCCGCGTCAGGCTCTGGGCTGATGCCTCGGAGCCTGGAGCCTGCTTCCGATTCTGTGTCTCCCTCTGTCTCTGCCCCTCCCCCGTTCATGCTCTGTCTCTCTCTGTCCCAAAAATAAATAAAAAACGTTGAAAAAAAAAATTAAAAAAAAAAATGATAATATTTAAGTAACACGTTTATTTTAAAAGGCAAATTCTAAAAGAATAGATCAGGAAGTTCGAACAATTTGAAAGGAAAAAAGTTAGCAATTATTCCTAGTACTCCTAGTAATTATTCCTGAATGTGGATTTATTCCTAATAGGAATAACTATAGTAACAACTCCCAGTACACTAGGGATTGAAAGGAATTTTCTTAACCTGATAAACGGCATTTACAAAAACACAGCAGCATTATTCCTAATGGGAAAGTGATGAAAGCATCCCTTTTAAAATCAGTAACAGGACAGGGGTTCTCACTATTGCACACTATTCAACTGTTCAACATTGTCAGAGAGGTCCTACCCAGAACAGTAAAAGATCAAAGATGTAAGAAATTAAACACAGAGAATTAGAGAGGATTTAATTACTCCTGGTAGGATGAAATCTATATATTACACCTACCTAGGAATAACTGACAAAAGATCTGCAATGTCTTTGTGTTGAAAATTATAAAAGGTTATGAAAAGTCATTAAAGACAGGGGGCGCCTGGGTGGCTCAGTTGGTTAAGCGTCCAACTCTTGATTTCAGTGCAGGTCATGGTCTCACAGTTTGTGAGATCAAGCCCTGCAATGGGCTCTGCACTAGCAGCTTGGAGCCAGCTTGGAATTCTCTCTCTCCTTTCTCTCTGCCCCTCCCTTGCTTGCTGTCTCTCTCTGTCTCTCAAAATAAATAAACACTAAAAACAAAAAGTTAAAAAAAAAAAAGACATTAAAGAATATCCTTAAAAATGGGGAGCCCATGTTCATGGATGAGACGTTTCAATACCATAACTATCAATTCTTCCAAACTGATTCAAATTGATCAGTGCAATTCCAATCAAAATCCTTAACGGACTTTTATAAATGTCAAAATTTACAAGCTGACTGTAAAATTTATATGAAAAATCAAGAGGTCAACACTACTCAACATACTCCTAAAAAAGGTAGAATTTGCGTAATAATATAGCATAATATTTGCATAATCATAGAGCATGTTTGCATCGTTATAAAGCACAATAATTAAAACTGCATTGCAGGTTAGACAAATTGATCAATGGAATAGAATAGACAGGCAAGGGGTGACTGGATGGCACAAGTCAGTTAAGCGGCAGACTCTTGATTTGGGCTCAGGTCATGATCTCGTGATTTGTGAGATCAAGCCCCGTGCTGGGCTCTGTGCTGACAGCGCAGAGCCTGCTTGGGATTCTCTCTCTGCCCCTTCTCTGCTTTCTCTCTCTCAAAATAATAAATAAACATAAAAAAAAAAAAAAAAAAAAGAACAGAGACAAAGACACATTTTGCTATCTGACAGAAGCACACTGTGTATGGAGAAAGAAAGGGATTTTCTATAGTTCTGGTTCCATCATTTTCTATACATAATATATTAAATTAGATTCCTACCTCACATCATACACAAAATCAATTCCAGGTGAATTTAGGGCTTAAACGTAAAAACCAAAATTCTACATTAACAGGAAAATGTAGTATAATATTTTTCTGACCCTGGGATAATGTAAGATTTCTTTTTTTTTTTTTTTTTAAGTAGACTTCACACCCAGCACAGAGCCCAATGTAGGGCTTGACTCATGACCCCGAGATCAAGACCTGAGCTGAGATCAAGAGTTGGACGCTTAAACGACTGAGCCACCCAGGCGCCCCAACATTTCTAACAAGACAGAAAAATAAAGATCAGTAAAGTCAATCATATTAAAATTAAGATTAATTTTAAGACAATTAAGATGGACAATTAAGATGTCCATCTTAAGACAACATAAAAAAAATAAAAAGATAAAACACCGAAAAATATCTACAAACTATATGATCAAAACATTGGTTTCATAAATAAAATTAATACAAAAAAACTTTTATAAATCGAAAAGAAATACACAGGGGCTCCTGGGTGGCTCAGTGTCAGGTTGTGAGTTTGAGCCCCACACTGGGTGTAGAGCCAACTTCAAAAAAGAAAATAAATAAAAAACAAAAACTTAAAAAAAACAAAACTAAATAATTATTGCCTTACCATACATACATACATATGTGTGTGTGTGTGTGTGTGTGTGTGTGTGTGTGTGTATACGTATATATATATATATATTTTTCTTTCTGTTACATATTTTTAAAAGCAAGAACATGCTAAACACAACATATAGGTCAAGGGGAGACCCTGAGAAGTGAGGAAATGGAGTGAGGAAGAATTCAGTGTTTGATGCTGGTTATTGCCAAGGCATGTAGTGGCTTCAGGAGCACATATATCATAAAAACAAAATACAAAAGAAAATAAAGCTGACCAATAGTTGCAAGTCTGTGTACCTAAAATCCTTTAACTGCCACATCCTACACACACAGACACACACACACACAGACACACACACACACACACACAGAACTGAAAACAGCACACAAGACCATCCTTTCTTCTTCCCCACACCCCTACCTGCGTCCGAGCATTGAGCAGCTGCTGGAAACTCTCAACCTCTTTGCTGTCATCTGCAGCCCGCTCCTAAGGGATGACAAAGGGAAATCTCAAGTGTGGGGAGAAGCAGCCCTTCACTTCAGGATATCCCCTTCCTTCCGCATTTACTGTACTTGGCCAGGCACTGTGCCAGACGCCAAGAATAAAACATGGAACAAAACCAACATCATGTCTGTCCTCAGGGAGCTAACAGAGCAGTGGGGGAAGCCAAACTCTCCGGGTGGGGAGGAAGGGAGAAGCAGTGTCTGTACCATCAGCACACCCAGCATCATGTCGTAGTTGTTGATCAGGAACACCAGCTGCTCCTTCCTTGAGGAGAACTCAGCTGCCACTCGGAGGACAAAATTCTCCACTTCCACCTGGAAAAGTCAGAAGAAGGAGGTGACACAAGTGGAGGCAAGGGCGCACGGCCCTCCTCACACTCAGGTGGCTGCGGCAGCTGGGCTGCTGGGAAGTCTGTCCTGGCCGCCCTCACCTGTAGCTGTCCCAGCAGCTGCATCGTCCGCTCGTTGGGAATTGTCTGATTGATGCTGACAAGAGCAGAGGAGAATTCTGCATATCGGCGTGTGATCTTGGGGAGACAAAGTAGGAAGAAAACTCACACCAACCCCCTGCCCGAGTCCCTGGGAGCTAGCCAATTAACCTTTATGACTCCTACCTCCCATCCCTCTAACCAACAGTGCCCAGCTCACCCTGAGTTCACATGCACTCCTACACTGCCCCCTCACACAGTGTGCCCAAATATCCAGCTAGGCCCACAATACAACTGGACACCTGGCCAACCCCACAGTGAAGCTAAGAGCCCTGCCTTTCAGAACCCCTTTGTTACCCTTGTCCTGTCTTACATAGTGGGGCCGAGTATCCAGCCCCCCAAGGCGCTGAGGGTCAGTGCTTCGGACACTCTGGACGTTCATCTCCAGGATCAGCTCAAACCGTGGCCAGAGCAAAGCAAGCACCTGCTCCCAGTACCTGCAGGCTTAATCAGAATCAGAGATCAGCTGGCAAGAAACAGGGGGGTCGTGAGGAGCAGTGGGTCATGTATGGAATTGTTGAATGACCATATTGTGCACCTGACACTAATAGAATGCTATATGTTAGCTAACTGGAATTAAAAACTTAGGAAGTCAGTAAGAAATGGGGGGGGGGGCAGGGGAAGAGTTTCTGTGGGGGGAACCCAATTAATAGCTGATGACTGGTGGAAGCAGGACTGGTATGAAAGGTGAATCAGAAAGCAGTACTATCTCCAGGCAGATGAATGGGAGTAAGAATCAGGTATCAGGTCAGTAGCAGTCCAAAGGTCAGGGCAGGGTCATGTAAGACTATGGGTTCAAGGGCAGTGGGCATCAAGGACCAGAACTCAGTGACCTGTCCAGGGCAGGAACATCCCTCTTCGCTGCAATGTTGCGGAATCGGAGAACAATGTGGATACAGAGAAAAACAGCAATGGCATCGTAGCAGTCAGTGAGATAGGACTCCAGGTGTTTCTATGATTCAGGGACAAACAGAAGATTGGAAAAGAATGTTACTGTGTCATTCCCAGCGGCTATGGACAAATGCATGTGCTCCTCTGGGGAGGTGGCACTGGAAGGAAGGGAGGGAGAGGTGTGATCTCTCAGGAAATGCTCCCTCCTTCCCTGTCCACCAGCCACTCACATGGTCCTGCTGCCTTGCCCATCAGGATCTATGATCATAAGCCCATCACAGCAGAATTCAGGGCTGAGCACTATTCTGGGGGCTCCTCTGTTTTCAGATGTTACTGCCTGAGTGTGGGTCAGTAGTAGGGGTAACCTCAGGACCCCAAGCTTTGAGGGTTTCATATACTCTGCGAGTACGAGGTTTAGACATTTTAGAATAAGGGAATCCTGGTTTCAGTACCACCACAACTAGGACTCCACTAGGGTGTTAAAGAGGACTGAGGACAAAGAGATCTAAGGGCACAGGAGCTGGGGATCTCACCAGGGTCATGCTGAGTGTACGGCCCATGACAGCATTGAAGAGCTCGTGTGCAGCCGAGCCAGACACAACAAAGAATTCACAGATGAAAAGATATTCACGGCAGGAATTGTCTAGGAGGGCGTAGTGCTGGCTGCGGAAGAGGGCCTCGAATGGATACTAGGATGGGAGGGGTAAAGAAGAGAAACAGAAGGGATGGATCCCAACACTGACTCCCCAGAGACAGAGCTGGAAAACCAGCGAGCCTGGGTAATGAGAGCTCAGGAGGCCCTTCCCATCTGACCCAAGTGCAGACTGAGAAAGAGCAACCTGAATGTGTACTGAAAGGAGGAGGGGGGACAAGGGGCACAAGAGAAGAACCTACCCCCACCTGCCGTTTTTATGTGTGCATTCACCTCCACAACCTGCCTCATGACATGTCACGCCCCTCAGCCAGTCTCTCCCTCTATATGCCCCAAAGTCAACAGTCTTAACCCTCCTCGCATCACAGAATGCTCGGGTGACCTGAGAAGGCCACTCCCAGTTCTAAGGAAATTGATGCAGGGACCTACAGCGTGGTCCAGTCTGGCCTCCCCCACCCAAGGCTCAGCGTCCCCTTGCGACAGACTCTTGTTCCTTCTCCTACCCTCTGTTCTCCCCGCTGTGCAGTGTGGGGCACCAGGATGGGGGCCTCCAGTTCAGTGGGGGAGATGACAGAGCCACGAGTCCCCAGGGTGAAGATGGTGTTCCTGCTGCGGAGGGAAGGCTTCGAGAAGAATCGTGAAGGGTCAGGGAAAATAAGATCACAACTGTGACAGACTCAGAGACCCAGTGCCTTCAGGGACCGGGGGCAGCTAGACACAGCCTAGATGTCCTTTCTTCCCAGTACCAGGACCTCACTCTACCTGATACTTGTGAATGGGCTTCAGAGAGCTTCTATCCTCCCTGATACCATATGCAAAACCATGTGTCAAAATGATGTGTGCCTTTTTCTGGGGAGGAAGGCCATAGCCTTCATCACATTCTCAAAGGTTTTGGTTACAAAGAAAAAGGCAAGAAGCAATGCCTTTGAGGCTGAGCTGGAAGTACCCTCCCTGTCAAGGGCTAGTATGTGGGTTCCTCAGGTCTAGGATATCTTTCTTTGCTGTGTCTTCCACGCCCATTAGATCATCCTTCTCAGCCACTTCCTCGTACTAGAAAAAAGAGAAAAGAGGACTGGTAACCATCTCTTCCTATAGTGATAAAAAATTTTTGTCCACTGTCCAGCCTTGCCCAGAGGTGGTCCCTCTTCCCAGCCCACGTTCCTAGGAATGCCTCTCTCCCTGGCCTCACCTGCACCTTCATGAGCCGCCCCAGGTAAGAGCGATAATAAGACAGGTAGATCTTGCTCAGTGTTTCCACATATTCATCCCTGATCTCCTTTGCTGTTGCTCGTTCATTGCCCAATAGAAACTGATAGAAGAACCTGGAGGGGCCAGGGATGAGTCAGTATCCCTGCCTCCCCAAGAAAGCAGACACTACAATGGGCTGCTCAATACTTCAGAGGCCATCCTGAGCCCTTCCTTCAGGTGGTGACCTGTATTTCAGCAGTGCCGTCTGGGGGATCTGATAGTTGGTCATTGGTTTTCTGAAGGAATAAATCTTCTGCAGGATGAATTCTCGGATCTTCGTCACTGCCTAGACACGGGGGACCAAACACAGGGCATGAAGCTGCAACCTTATTACTGTTCAGGAAGTGGTGGGGGAAGTACCAAATGTTAAATATTGGAGGATGAAGGGTAGAGAATACCTCTTCAGTATTTCTTTAAATTTTCAGGGGAAGCCAGAGACGTGAGGATGAGCTCTGCCAGGTAAAGGTAGGGTGAAGTTTTGGGGAAAAGCTACAATGAACACTGCCAGGGAAATCTAAGTTGAAGGTGTCAGGAAGAGTATTATCATCTCTGGGCTATCATCCCCATCTCTCACCTTGACCCGGAGCCGGTCGAGTATGCCTCTGACATCTGCACAGGCTGCTGTGCCTCTAGCCTCCTGCTCTCGGACTGCAGCTGCCTTGGCATCCAGTTCCTGTAGCTGTTCCAGGAACCTGGGCTCTGTCACTGGGGCCTCCAGAATTGCCCTGGGTAGCAGGGATGGGTGGAAGGGGTTAGGAGGGAGACCCAGACATCCCTAGACCCCAAACCGTATCCCTTATATCCACCGTCTCCTCTCCCTTCTCACACTGTATCACGTAGTCAGGATACATATACAAAGTTTTCTGTTCCTGGAACCTCTCCCCCTGCTCCCATGCCCATAAGCCTTGAAACTGCTCACTACATGCCTGACCCTGGATGATTCCTAATCTTGGATGCCTAATGCATGCATCAAGATTGAAAGGGCTGTCAACCCACTCAACAGTTTCTGGAAGGCACCTGATGGCATGAAGCCAGGAGACCCACGTAATAAGTAAGGTAGGTCACCCCAGCCCATCTACCTGCTACAGACATTGTGACTCTTCAAACTGGCAACTCACGTGATTAGAGCAGAGGGCACTATCAGACCATCGACAAGTTCCCCAAGTTTCCCCCGAACTGCCTGGCGGTTTCGAAGCCGAATGTTCATGGCTCCTGACTGTTCCTGCAGTGTCCGGATCTCAGAGCTGATAGAGCTGAGGTCACTCTGAAAAGCTCCCAACATCTGCTCCATGCGCTGGGGGGAGGACAGAGATGTTGCTGGAGCACCACAGGGTAGGTAGGGGACAAATGGGCCACCTAAGTTTATTGAAGTCTTCAGTATCAGTCTATGAGGGTAGCAGGTGATTAGGTAAAAAGCACCCCAAAGGTCACTGGCAAGCAACATTAGTTATGGCAGTAACAACAAGAAAGGCTGCTGAGGTCATCCTGAAAATGAATCTAACTATCCCCATCTGAGGCTGATGACCTAAAGAATGGCACCAGACACCATGATCTGGTTCAGGGTTATTAGGGATCACAGGTCATGGTTACTAACCTCAAGAACAGCATCGCAGGCTGTAATCTGGTTGTGCAGAGATGCTATGTTCTCACTCTCTTGGATATCTGACCCACAAAAAGTCAAGGGGCCTCACCATAAAGTTGGAGATTCTCAGACTTGCAGGACCTCTCCAGTTTCTCCCTGAGATGACAGAAACTTCAGAGAGAAGATGTCAGCCCCCACCCCCACCCCAGGCTGCCTGCACCATACTTCACAAAATCCCTATTTTAAATTTTTTTTTTTTTCAACATTTTTTTTTTTAAATTTATTTTGGGACAGAGAGAGACAGAGCATGAACGGGGGAGGGGCAGAGAGAGAGGGAGACACAGAATCGGAAACAGGCTCCAGGCTCTGAGCCATCAGCCCAGAGCCTGACGCGGGGCTCGAACTCACGGACCGTGAGATCGTGACCTGGCTGAAGTCGGACGCTTAACCGACTGCGCCACCCAGGCGCCCCACAAAATCCCTATTTTAATAACATCACCCTTTTTCTCTACTGGAGGATACAATCCCGAATGGATTTCTGCTCAATCTGCTGTAGCTCCAGCTCAACCTGCTTTGAATAGTGTCGGAGATCCACGCCCTGGGAGAACAGAAACATGGCAGCTTAGGAGAAAGTCACAGTGAAGGGACACTGGGACAGAATCAACACAGGACTAGAGAATAAGACACCAGGGTAACATTGTAAGTCCAAGAGACTGTTTCCTTTTTTAATTATTTGAAGGGAGGGTAAGTGGAGGGGCAGATCAGTATAGCCGAAAGCCTCACCGTTTTAAGAGCTTCCTTTACTAATTCATCCTCCAGATTTGCCTGAATGTGAACTGGAAATAGAAGTTTATCGTAAGGGTCCAGCTCCACAGCTCCCTCTCCCCCAACTGAACATCTGTCCACCAATCCCAGCCTTATTATTTCCAGCCCCCTTGCCTCTCACATCCTCATAAGCAGTCTGCATCCACCTCTATCACTTACCATCCACTTCATCCAGGATGAATTCATCAGAGGAGATGTCCAACTCTCCAAGTTGCAATGGCTCCTGAAGACCAGGACCACCCCCCTGGAGAGGGACAAGTTAATGGGAAAGGACACAGGAAGAACATAGGGAGAACAAATATAATGGGATAATCTGCAAACCTTCATGGCATGGTGGGAGAGGGGAGAGGAGGACGGGCCGGAGTTCACTAGGGAGCCATACGTACGGAGTCAAAAAATTCCAAGAGTTTCACATTATACCCAATCTACTACTTGGGGCTTATAGGTAGGGAATACGACAAAGAAACAGGCAACCCACGGAGAGTAGAGGTGTCCCAATGGGAAAAATCAGGAGTTGCAGAGGACAGAGCAAAACTTACAGTTGAATGCAGGCTTTTCCAGACTCCTGCTATCTCAAGTGTTCTATCAACAATCCCTCTGGGGAGCACCAGCCTTTCTAGAAATGTCAGCTAACACATAGCTTTTACCTGCGTGCCAGGTGCCACCCTTGATATACTCATTCATCTCACCATAATAATCAACAATCTATATGGTACGTCTTATTATTTCGTTCACCTTATATGTGTATAAAGCACGACCGAGAGACTGGTTAACTTGCCCCAAGACACACAGCGTGTAAGTGGCAAAACTGGAATTGGAACCCAATCTGACGATAGAAGCCATGTTCTTAACCTTTACACTACACTGCTTTTCCATCCTGCCCCCAAATCTGGAAATTAATTGAAATTGTGCCTCTGGGAAATTGACTCTTGGCCACTCTGTTTCCGGCTCAGACTCAAGTCGGGTCCCAAGGAGGGGGTATGGAAAGCCAAACAGGTAGCATCATCGGTAGCAGTCGAGCTCCCACCCTTGTGCCTAAACCCAGCCCAGGCCTTTCTGACTCGAGGACGACCGGACAAGACTCCGTAAGAGAAAGAGCCCCGCGTTCTCACCAGCGGGCCCTCCTCCTCCTCCATATCTGAGGCCCCAGCCCGCAACATCAGCTCTCGGGCAGCTGCCGCCATGGTCGCAGCGGCGGCCATTCCGCGCAGCCTCACTTCCGGCAGCTGTCAGTCGCCGAGTCCGTCCCTGGAGTGGAACTACAAATTCTAGAAGGTCTTGAGGAGCGCGAAATCGTTCCCAGATATTTGAATTAAGTTGTTTGACTCCAACCTTCCCTCTTCAGCCCTAACCACTTCACCCAACTGAAAATGGGAATTGGAAGTCTTAAGCACTATCCCATCCCGGAACCTTTGCCGCTCTCACACCAAAGAACTTTACGAATTGTAAAGGCAGGCAGCACCGGAAGTTGTAGCCATCAATAGCGACTCCCAGAAGTCGACTAGGCTCTGGCACAATTTCCTGAAGCGCTCCTGCAAGATAGCTCCGCCTCTTCCGTCTGGTAGCTATAGAAGGGTACGACGTCACTTCCGTTCTCTCTTCCACTGGAGGCCTACACGCCGCCGCTGGGGCCGCCGCCATGGTAAGCTTGGGGTTAGTGGCGGGATCTGGCGACATCGGAACTGGGACACAGAAAGTCTGCTATTAGGAGGCCGGAAACGGCCTATTCTCCGGGTTCTTAACTTTCTGTGTGAGTCTTTGGATGGCGCCCCCCGGTGAGGAATAACTAAAGACATCTGGGGAGTGGGCCAAAGGAAGAGTCCCTCCCAGAGCGCTCGAAAGCGGCGAAAAGGTTGGGCGTGAATGGGGACCTCCAGTGTCTGCCACTCAGAGTGTACTTTTGGGAACGGGCAGAAGACCTCCCCCCTCCTAAAGGTTGCGTTTTCCTGGGCCTGAACACTTCATGTCCTGTTGTCTGCAGCACTGAGGAGAGTTTGTTGTGAGAAAACTGAAGGCGGGGGGGGGTCGTTGCTCCCTGTGTGACAAGCTTAACGTTACTGTTTGATGGTAGTTCATTCATGATGTCTGGTTTCTCCCCCAATCTCTGTCAGTCTCTAGTAATCCCTGAGAAGTTCCAGCACATTTTGCGAGTACTCAACACCAATATCGATGGGCGGCGGAAGATAGCCTTTGCCATCACTGCAATTAAGGTAAAGTAGGGTAAGGAATGGAGACTAAAAATGATACTTAGGTTAAGACAGCTGTAAGTGAGGCAGGGTTGAAGAAACACACGTCCCAACTAGCTGGGTAAAGACAAAAGAATGGTTAAAAAAGTGATTAATTCCCCTAATCCCTTGCCACATTTACCCTAAAAGGTAAGTAAAGAAAGCCAGAGAACAGTCTGAGTAGAAGCCAAGATACTTTTAGGGGAAAGGGAGTGGGTTCCCTTGTCTACCAGAATTCACTAAAATTTTACTGGACCATCAGCCATGATCCTCTTGTGAGGTTTGTTCTAAATTTGGTTTCTGATTCCTACAGGAGTGCATCATAACAGCAGCCATCACTGTGGGAATACATACACCCTAGAAATTGTATAATTGCACATGGGGGGGGGGGGTACATAGAAATGCCAAGATTCCCAGCATGAAGAAACCAATAGTTGGGAAGTAGGAGGGTGTCACTACATCATGAGCAGGTTGTTTAACTCTGATGCCAGAGGTGAATGAAACACATTTCCTGTTTCTGTTGATGGGAACAAGTGCTTGGTTCATGCTGTGAATTAGGTCAGGGAGCACAGGCTTGGATGATTCCCTTCACCAACCTGATGAACTGGCCTTCCAGATGGAGACATTATTCTATTGTATTTTTTGGCCCATACGTATAATTGTGGAATGGCTGAGTGTGTTTTCTCCCCTTCTGTGGACATCGTGGGGGCGGGTATAGTCCCTGTCTTGCTCACAGTCCCCTGCTTCTGGTGCATAATTGGTGTATTTATGCAGTGTTAGGGAATGGATCCAGGATACTGTAGGAGACAAATATAAAATAACTTGTTAATTTAGAATTGTATATCCTAGCTTTGATTCATCAGATCAAATTCCTTTGCTTTTTCATGTTCTACTGCAGGAAGCACAGCTTTCGTTTTTTCTTAAACGGTGTATAAAAAGATTGCTTTCTTTGGTTATTATGTGAAACTAGTAAGATGGTGTAAAATATAGTACTTTTTTCAAGCGTTGGTATGAGGCTAAAATGGCATAGTGAATACAGACAGGCACAGCATAGAGATGTATATGGCAGGCTCAGTTCCAGGCAATAAAGTGAGTCAAATGAATCTTTTGGTTTCTCGTTGCGTATGCAAGTTATATTTACCCTGTAGTCAATATTAAGTGTGTAGGATTATGTCTAAAAAAATGTGTGTACCTTGATTTAAAAATACTTTATTGCTGGAAGAAATGCTAACCATGAGTTTTCAAGGAGTCATAATCACAGATCACTATAATGACTATAATATTTAACTAAAAAGTGAAATATTGTGAGAATTACCAAAATGTGACACCAGCACAATGCTTTTAGAAAATGGCACCGATAGATTCGTTTGACACAGAATTTGCCATAAGCCTTCATTGTGTAAAAGAACAAAAACCACAATATCTGCACAGTGCAATGAAATGAGATGTGCCTGTATAAAAGATGGTGATGGCTAATGGAATGCTTGTGTTAATCCCTTTCTCTCTGCCTCTTTGAAATTAACTGGTTTTGTATTTACTTTCATTAAATATGTGTTTGTAGTCCACTTAACAATTTAACCAAAGGACTTAAAGGTAATTTGTGAGTTTTGTAATAAGTCTCTTATTACACTTTGCTTATCACTGGGAAAGGTTATTCCTAGAGATAGACGATACAGAGGTTTTTGCTAATTGTGTGGAGAGCCAGCGAATGCACCTAGCTCTTTGGTGAGAGAACTAAAGCTTGGAGAGGGTCTTTTGCTAAGGATCCAGAATGGGGGTGGGGAGGGTAATAATTAGAAACTGGAAGAAAGTGGAGGCTGGGTATGAGGGATTCCTCAAAAAAAAAAAAAAAAAAAAAAAAAAACAACAACAAATGGTAAGATTAATTGGATGGGGAAGGATGAAGAATGGAAATTGACTCAAGCAGAAGAGGATATTGAGAAATAATACAGACCTTATAAGATTATTGTATACCAACGATCCTTTCCTAAGTGTTTTGTTTCCACTTGAAGACTTTTGCTGTGTCTATTTAAGGTTGGCTGGTTTTCTGCCTTTCCTCTAAATCAGGGTGATACTGTCATCTGTGGGTTACTTGGAAACCTGGGAAATAACCCACTGGCCATGTTTGAAGAATTCAGGTCCTGTCCCATGAGTAACACCGCATTAAATACTTTCTGAGAGTAATATTAATTTGGTGCCAACTCTTCTATTATATGGTCTAGGCCATTGGGCTACAAATAATGAGTGATGGTCCCCTGAGTATACTCTTCTGGATGGAGAAAGCAGAGGTGGTCTCCTTGGCTGAGAAAGGGGGATCTAGGGTCCTAACTTAGGAAGTTGGCGAGTTTGTATCAGTCTGCAAAACAGGGCTTTCAAAAATTTTAGCTTAACAGCAACTTTTTAACTTGATTATGGAAAAATTTTGACATTTAAAAGTAGAGGGCAGAAAGTTACTAGCCCCTATGAATATCGTCTAAAAATATGAACTCTTGTTTCATCTACACTCTTCTCTATCATTTTAAAGTAAACCTCAGACATACTATTTTATCTGTAAATATTTTTTTTCACATTTATCTGTTTCGAGGGAGAGAGACTGCCAAACAGGCTCTGCACTGTCAGCGCAGAACCCTATGCGGGGCTTGAACCCACAGACTATAAGATCATGACCTGAGCCGGAAGTCAAGTTGGACGCTTAACTGAGCCACCCAGGCACCCCTATCTGTAAATGAGAGGCTTAGACCTTAATATCTTCTGATAATTTGATATTCCAGGTCATTTCTTACAGAGAGGAAATAAGTCTTCGTTTCCTGGGGCTACTGAAACAAGCTACTTGTTGGCTTAAACCAACAGAAAACTTATTCCTATAGTTCTGGAGGCCAAACATCCAAAATCAAGGTGTGAGCTCCCTCAGAAGGCTCTAGGAATCAATCTTCTGGTGGTTGCCAACAGTCCTTGCTATTTCTTGTCTTGTAGCTGTGTCGCTCTTATTACATGGCCTTTGCTCTGCGTCCTCTCTTTTTGTGAGGATACCAGTCATTGGATTCAGGGCCTGCACTAATCTGGTCTAACCTCATTTTAACTAAGTATATTTGGAATGACCGTTTTTCCAGATAAGGTTACATTCTAGGTGGACATACAGTGGAGTGAGGGGAGGGGCACTATTCAACCTGGCACACCATCCTTCACCATTCAGGTGCGACTTTGGGTGGCAAAGTACCCGTGTTGATGCCGACACAATGCCACCAGTGTGTTTTCTTGAGTTTGGTTTGGGTGGTTAGCTCCCTGTGGCCTGCTCATCTCTGAGCACTGACCATCAAGTTTGTGATCTTAGAAAACTGTAATCATTGCGATCAGGTGACCTGCCCAGAGGACTATGGCCCTTAGAGACCCAGAGCACCACAATCCCACCCCTTGATCAACCCTATTACCCCAAAAGTCCTTACTCTTGCTGCTGCTCCACGTTGAGAGCCAAGCCTTTGGTCCTCCACAATGCAGAGACTAGAAGGTACCATTCTTGGGTGCTGCTGCAGTGTCTTAAGAGCCATCACTTGATGAATGTATGTGTTGAGCAGTATGAAAAGATGTGCTTTCTTTTGGACCCGTTCCTGAATAAAACCTTTTCTGTTTAATGGTTAGGCTTTGTATCTAAAAAAGTATAGTGCAATGGGTGGTTGCAGGCTGAATAGTGGGGCTTACAAACAATAAAAAAAAAAAAAATCAAGACTCAACCCCAAATTACAAAACCTCTCCTCAGGGTGTAGGGCGAAGATATGCTCATGTGGTGTTGAGGAAAGCAGACATCGATCTCACCAAGAGGGCAGGAGAGCTCACTGAAGATGAGGTGAGGACAAGGAAGGGGGTGCTGTGGGCTGGGCCTGCCTTGGAAGGGAGGCCATCTGTATCTGACCTTTGTCCTGCTTGACAGGTAGAACGTGTGATCACCATTATGCAGAATCCACGCCAGTATAAGATCCCAGACTGGTTTTTGAACAGACAAAAGGATGTGAAGGATGGAAAATACAGCCAGGTGTGTACTGAAATGGGAGAGATTAGAGAAAGGCAGGGTGTCCCATTAGAATTAGTCCTAGGAGGTCAGTGGGTAAAACGTTGCTCTTCCACATCCAGGTCCTGGCCAATGGTCTGGATAACAAACTCCGTGAAGACCTGGAACGACTGAAGAAGATTCGGGCCCACAGAGGGCTGCGCCACTTCTGGGGGTGAGTGGGATGGGAGTCTCCTCTCCCTGCCTGCCCCTAGACTCCTGGAGGTTTCTTATGCCCCCAAGTGTTTCCTTTATGTTGTGTATGACCTGTGACCTTTCTCTCTTCTCACCTGCAGACTTCGTGTCCGAGGCCAGCACACCAAGACCACAGGCCGCAGGGGCCGCACCGTGGGTGTGTCCAAGAAGAAATAAATCTGTAGACCTTGTCTGTTAATAAATAGTTTATACACCTAAGTCTTCTTTGTATGTAGTTCTCTCCTTTATTCTGGGGACACTGATCCGGAAAGCTACCACAGTGGGCCCTTTGGGTGTTTCTCCTCTCAGTTGATGGCCTCACTCAGCTACCCAAACCAGGTGCCCTGGGTCTAGGGTAAAGCAATGGCGTTGCTACTCCCCGCCCTACCAGAAGTGGCGCACCCTCTTTGGTTCCCACCCTCTAAGGTGTGAGGTAGAGAAAACACTGGGCCTAGAGGGGGAGCCTAAGCCAATTTCAAGACCACCAAGGCGCTCGGGTTAGCGCGTGGCGCGGTGTGGCAAGTGTGAGTACCACAGGTCTTGACCAAACCTAGGTTTCTTAAGGAAAAGAAGTGGCCCACGGAGACCCGGAGAGTTGTGAGTTTCCCCTACCGAGGCAACCCTATAAATCGCTGACCCGGAAGAGCTGGGCTCCGCAGCAGAGCGAGGGGGCGCTTGCGTGCTTGGGGAGGGAGGCCGCGGCTGGTAGGCTGCCCCGCGCCCGCCTCTGCGTACGAGGCACACTGATCCGAATCCCATTCGCGGTCGCACAGAGGCCCCGCCACCGGTATTTCGCTTGCCTCTACGCTTCCGGGAAGGCGGTGTGCACGCGCCACTACACCTCCGAGGGAGGAGGGCGGGACCCAGCCGCCACCGCGGGTGGAGGAGGGGCAACTGGCGCTGTGGCGAAACCCCGCCATGGAGCCGAGCTTTGGGGCGGCGGGGCCCCGACGACAAGGTAACCTCCCTGCAGCTCCGGCTGTGCTACCCCACAACCCCCGCGGCCGCGCCGCCTCCTGGGCTTAGGCGCCCCCACGCCGCTCCCGGCCGTGCGCTCCATCCCAGGCGTGGCCGGTTACGGACCCGGATAACGGAGATCTGGGGCTTCCGCACTCTAACCGCCCCCATCTTTCCCTCTAGGTCCCTTCTGATTACGCCACACCATGCCCCTCAGCCTCTTCCGGCGCCTTCTCCTTGCTGCCCTGATGCTGGTGATTATTTGGACCCTTTTCGGGCCCTCAGGCATCGGGGAGGAGCTGCTGAGCCTCTCGCTGGCCTCCCTGCTCCCGGCGCCGGCGTCCCCAGGGCCGCCCCTGGCCCTGCCCCGCCTCCTGATCCCCAATGAGGAGGCATGTGGGGGTCCCGGCGCCCCACCCTTCCTGCTCATACTGGTGTGCACGGCCCCTGAGAACCTGAACCAAAGAGACGCCATTCGGGCTTCGTGGGGCGGGCTGCGTGAAGCCCGAGGGCTCAGGGTGCAGACACTCTTTCTGCTGGGAGAGCCAAGTTTGCGGCATCCCACCAGGGAATCCCACGAGATCGACCTGGCACGAGAGGCAGCGACTCGGGGAGACATCTTGCAGGCGGCTTTCCGGGACTCTTACCGGAACCTTACTCTCAAGACTCTCATCGGGCTGAGTTGGGCATACAAACATTGCTCCATGGCCCGCTACATCCTCAAGACGGATGATGACGTGTTTGTCAACGTCCCTGAACTGGTATCGGAGCTGGTTCGACGAGGGGGCCGTTGGGAACAATGGGAGAAAAGCATGGAGCCTCCAAGAGAGAATGAGTTTGAAGATGAAGAGTGGGAAGAAAGGTCCATCTTCAGGGGCCAGCCAATGCCTCTTTTGTACCTGGGCCGTGTGCACTGGCGGGTGCACCCCTCTCGGACACCAGGGAGCAAACACCAGGTATCAGAGGAGCAGT
Organism: Neofelis nebulosa; assembly: GCF_028018385.1. Lineage (NCBI taxonomy): Eukaryota > Metazoa > Chordata > Mammalia > Carnivora > Felidae > Neofelis > Neofelis nebulosa. The sequence continues at coordinate 35,609,712 of NC_080787.1, forward strand.
GGCCTCCCACCTGGGGCCCCTTTCCACCCTATGCCTCTGGCACAGGGTATGTGCTGTCAGCTTCTGCCGTGCAGCTCATCCTGAAAGTGGCCAGCCGGGCACCCCCTCTACCACTGGAAGATGTCTTTGTGGGGGTAAGTGCCCGACGAGGAGGCCTCACCCCAACCCATTGTGTCAAGCTGGCTGGGGCCACCCACTACCCCCTGGACCGGTGCTGCTATGGGAAATTCCTGCTGACATCCCACAGGTTGGACCCCTGGAAGATGCAGGAGGCCTGGAAGCTAGTGGGAGGCTCTGAGGGAGAAAAGACTGCACCCTTCTGCTCCTGGCTCCAGGGAGTCTTGGGCATCCTGCGGTGTCGGATAATAGCCTGGCTTCATAGCTGACAGTGTCTGGGGCCACAGCAGAGTGAGGAGCTCAGGGTCTAGCCAGCACCCCTCACAGCCGTCTCTCGTCCAGGCCCACGGCAGGGGCCCTAGCTGGCTACAGATGGCCACTTTCCGCTATCAGATGCTCAGTCTATCACTGAAGATAGAGAAATCGAGGGGCCTGGCCTGCCAGCCCCAAAGATGGTCACCAGGAAGAGCAAAATAATGCTGGGGTTGTTCTCTCCAGCCATAGGAGAGGGGCACAAGCTCCTCAATAAACTTGTCTTTCTACCTCTTCGAGTACAGCGTGGTCATCACCAGGAGTCCAAGAACACATACCTGGGGAGCCTGGAGGCTGCCAGACCATGCTGGATGGGAAGGACCTCTCCAGGGACATGGGAAAGAGAGGAGGAAGGGCCCTAAAGAACAAGGCTAAGGCTATAGTGACGAGATATGAGGTGGGGGTAGAAGCAGGACACCGTGACCCCTCAGATCCTAGAGTAGTCCCATCCTGGGCAAAGGGAGGGGAACAGGTCCTAAGAATGATCTAGACACATTATCCAAAAAAACCCCACCTTTTTTAATCCCAACCCAGCCCAGGAGCCAGCTGTCCCTACCCAGCTGGGGAAGGGGCATACTGCCCCCTCCTTATTCCAAGGAATAGGGTCATTTCCCCACGGGCAGTCGAGGGGGAAAGTGTTGCTCTCAGGCCATCCTTGGGCACGGCTCAGCGCAGAAATCTGTCCAGGGCAGATGGTCGGGCCCTCGTGGGCTTGGCCTTCTTCTCTTGCTTCTGCGGCTGCTGCTCAAGGCTCTGTCGGACTTTATCCTGGGTGGTGAGAGGGCGGCAAGGTGAGAAGTGGCAGGCTGGCAAGGGCAGAGGCCCACGGGACACCTGGTCCACCCCCCACAGTGGTCATTTACCCGGTGCTCCTCATCCATGACCTTCCTCTTCCTCTTCACCAGGCTTGCTGTAGAACTGCGGCCCTTCTGCTTTGGCTTTGGCTGGAAAGGAGCCTTGGCCTCGGGGTCGTAGCCCTAAGAGAGGAGACAAGGGTAAAATCCCTAAGAGCCTCAGAGACCAGGAACCGTGGCAGTACCATGTGCTGTGCCGTACTTCTGGGGACATGGCACGGGGGAGGCTGTGAAGGGGGGAAGGGCCTGGGCACTTGGGCCTGATTCATACCAGCCTCTCTATCCGCTCCTTCTTTTCTTGCTCCAAAGAGATGACATCAACCTCTGCCAGGGCTCGTGGGTCCAGACAAATGAGCTCTGCAGGTACCTGGAGGTGTCACGGAGGGACAGGAATGGGTAAGGAGCCACAGGAGCCACAGGAGGATGATCCAAAGAGGGACGTAAGCCAGGGGGCTGCTGAATCCCACTCTTCCCAAGACCCCCGGGGCCATGGGGAGCTTTTCCTACCCCCAGCCCAAACCACATGCAGGTACATGCTCACCTTCTCCAGCAGGGCCTTCACCTCCCACTCCTGGCGCTGCTTTTGGCTCCTGTAAGGGTTACTCTCCAGGCCGTCAAAGTTGGGCTCAGCAGCCCCTAGAAAGAGGGAGAAGCATGGAGCTATAAACAGAACCAAGTCCAGCCGCTCCAGCCCAACCAAGCCCTTTTGCTCCTGGCTATCACAAGCCAACCCACACTTCCATCCAGAGTTCATTCACTGGACCCCATCCTCTGGCCCACTCACCAGGTACCAGCATGCTGGTGATGCCCCCAGTGTGCCCCACCCCCAGCACGTCTTCAAAGGGGCAGAAGTGAAGGCCATGCACGTGGCCTGAGAGCCGGTGGGTGAGGTAAGGCTGCTCCAGGGAGGGCAGGCTGGCCTTGCCCTGCCCTGCCCATATGTTGACCACGTCACCCATGCCTGCAGCCAGCAGTCCCCGCTGGGAAAAGACCAGATGCCCTGCTCCCTGGGGCAGGGTCCGAGCACTCAGAGGCTGGAACGTCCCTCGTAAATCAAAGATCTTCAGCTGGTGGTCCAGGCCAGAGGTGGCCATGTACCTGGTAGAGACGGGGAGGTCAATTAATCTGCAGTGTGGGCTTACTGTGCAGGTCTATAGCCAAGTGCAAGCATAAAGTCTCGGTGGGGAGAAACAATTTTTATTTCCCTTTTACAGATGAGGAAACTGAAGCTCAGAGGAAGATAATCAAGTAAGAGTGAATGGTAGAGCTAGAATTCAAGTCCAGCCTGTCTCTTTAGTGTCTCTTCTCCCTCTTTTTTTTTTCTTTTAATATTTTAACGTTTATTCATTTTTGAGAGACAGAATGTGAGGGGGGAGGGGCAGAGAGAGGGAGACACAGAATCCTAAGCAGGCTCCAAGTTCTGAGCTGTCAGCACAGAGCCCAATGCGGGGCTCAAACTCACAGACCATCATGACCTGAGCTAAAGTTAAGACATTTAACTGAGCCACCCAAGCACCCCATTAGTGTCTGCTGTCTTAATCAAAGGGACAGTGCACACACCCATCTGTACCTAAATGAGATGTTCCACTGTACCCACAGGGAGTACAGTGGCTCAGCAAAGAGAAGGATCAACAGCAGTGATCAGGGAGGACCTCTAGGAGCTGTTCTAGGTCATTCTCAAGAAACATATAGCAAGTACAAATGAATTAATATCAGTGTGGAGATAGTGAAATGGAAGCAGAGGTCTGTTTTTGGGATCAGTGGGAAATGTCAGGAGGATCACAAGGGGACAAACAGCAGGGGCTCTTTAAACTCAGACTGAGGACCCAGAGTCCCCAGCACTGCTCTCCAGCAATGACAGACCACAACTGGAAGATTGTGAGGACCTGAGAAAACCTTAGGAAGTAATGAAGTAATAAGCTAGGAGGCCCTGCCCCACCCCCTCTTTCCCTGGAAAAAGGGAGGGCAATCCTCTCAAGGAATCGTGCACTGTAGTTTGTTTTCCAAGGTTGGATTTTCTATGTTCATGATGTTCCTCAGAGAGGGAGGCTAAAGGGTGACCAGCCAGGCCAGGGTATGTAAGTTTGCTAAGGGGCCACAGACTCTCTTTTTAGCCTTGGCTGTGAGCCAAAGAAGAGGGTACTGAAGGACTCCTATGAAAGGAACTAGCCTAGTGATGGGGCTGAATAGAGGCCCAGCTGGACACTTCTCACAAGACAATCAGGGCCCCAGCTGCATCAGATGGAAAGACCATCAATGCAAACCAGGAATTACGGAGGGCTCCTGGGACACAGGTCACACCCTTCAGTCAACCCACAATTCAAGGGAACATACTGGCTTCTCTCCCCACACATACCTGCCTTTGGGATCCCCTGCACAAATACCAGCCCACTGACCAGAGGGCATCCAGGCTACACTACCATGCTACTAACCCTGCAGAAAACAGTCTAGTTCTAAGAATCCCATCCAGTCCTAATGCCAGCTTCCAGAATGCCTCCAGGAAGCCAGGAAGCCTCATCTTGAGCCCCTGTGGCTTATCTGAGGTGCTCTTGAGAAGGACCAGAGATAAGCAGAGTTGGGCCAAGATCAAGGACCAGAGCTGTACTCAAGGTGTTGACCAAATCTCAGGAAACTACGTGATTAGGCCTCGGGCACAGCAGCAGCTGACCAAAGCAGTCTAGGGAAGGCAAACGACAACATAGGTTCAATGGCCCACAGAAAGCATTCTCCTAAAGCCAAACTGGCACAAATACAGAGTAAAAATGGTTGAAGCATATCTCTCGGCCCCTAAGGTACAACTACGGGAGGGCAAGGGGGTCTGAGCATCTGAAAAGTTTTTATAAGTTGGGGACTACTGGGCTATTCCTTTTCCAGACTTTAAAAAAAAATTTTTTTTTAACGTTTATTTTTGAGAGAGCATGCAAGCATGCAACTGGAGGGGCAGAGAGAGACATAGAATCCAAAACAGGCTCCAGGGTCTGAGCTGCCAGCACAGACCCTGATGCGGGGCTCGAACTTGCAAATTGTGAGATCATGACCTGAGCTAGGGTCAGACGCTTAGTGACTGAACCACCTAGGCGGCACCCCCCCCTTTTTTTTTTTTACAGACTTTCTTTGAAACCATTTGAAAATAAAGTGATGGAGTTCACATTTCATGTACAAGATTCCTGAGCAGCAGTGTAAAAGGAGGAAAGCAGATTAGTCTGCCAGCAGCACCCAGGACTTGCCAGCAGGAGGAACAATCAGAGGCTGGAAAGTGTCTGTGAATATCACATGTGTTCAATAAGAGGCAGCAAGAATGGACAGAAATGGACCTCAGAGAGGCCCTTGAGGGGAAAGCAGCCAGGACCTCACAGGGAAGCGTGGGCAGTAACGAAAGGATGCCACCAAAACAAGCAGTAGAGCCTGGGCACCCAGAAAGCACCCAGTCAACAGCAATTTGGTTCCTGCCCTTACTGATGGCTGAAGATCACAGGGCAATGGAGCTAGCTGGAGGTGTCCAGTCAAATTCTGGGTGACTGGAAAGTGTGACAGAAAGGGAGCAAGCCTGGAGGAACTCTGGGGAGTGGGGTGACCTATCCCACGATGGACACATTAAATCTGGGGCAACAGAAGACAACTTAGTAGGAACTAAGCGTGTCTCCTGGCTAATCGTTTCCGTCAACCACAGTCCCGTTTCTGAACATAAAGTAGAATACTGCCCCATGACAGGCTCAACAGCCCATTCACCCTTGTACCCCCAGAACCTCAGCACAGAGCCTAGTCTGCAGCAGGTGCCCAGTGAGTGCCTGACAATGAAAGGAATTAAGAGGAACATCCACTGATCCCATTAGAGGGAACTCATGCAGAAAACAGTGCACCAGGTCCACACATATGTACGAATCAGACAGCACAGCTGGGCAGCTGCAAACTCTCAGGAGAGACAGCAATTCGAAGCAGGCCCCCTACTCCTACCCCTCACATCACCAGCCAGAACTCAAGAGAATGATCATCTTCAAGGATGCCAGTGGTGAAAGCCAGTGCTCCGTACTCCCTGGGCACCACACTAAACCCTACAAGCTTTAACTCGTGTTGACACGGGCCGCCTGTGACAGCCTATGAACTAAGCCCAGGGCTTGGCAAACTATAGCCCATGCGCCAAACAAATCCAGCCCACCACTTGCTTCTGTACAGCCCTGGAGCTCCAAATGGTTTTTACATTTTTAAGTAGCAGGAAAAAATAAAAATCTTTTGAAACAGGTGAAAGTTATAGGAGATTCAAATTTCAGTGTCTGCAAAGTAAGTTTTACTGGAGCACAACCATATGCTTTCATTGGCTTCTTCTGGGGCTGCTTCTGCACCACAAGAGCACAGGAGAGAGGTCAACACCAACACCACGTATGGCATCTCATCTCTGCACCACTGTGGGCACACCACAACTCACAAGGATACCATTATAACTGGACAACGTTTCAAGCGCCACCTATCTCACGATCTGTGTGAAAGAGGTTTTCAAAGACAAATAGGTAAAATCTCTTCCCAGATCAATGCTAACAAGCATTTGCAAATGAGTTTGATGATTTAGAATACTATAACTTTTAACCTTAACTGAGCAAAATGTTATCCTCAAAAAGAGGAATCCAGTTCTTCCCATCAGACCTGTATTACAAAAATGCTATATTCAATTATTATATTCTAAGCTTTATGGCCTAAAAATTTGTGATGCTTTGTTTTCTCTTAAGTACCTACATAACATGCTCGAATTTCCCTCTCGGCTAGCAAAACCTAAAGTCTATTTGGCTCTTTACAGAAAAAGCTTCCTGCCGCTTGAGCTAGATACTCATCCCCACCCTTGGGGTGACGAAAGAGTGTGTGGCACACAGAGGTTATGGAGTGTGCCCATGCTTACGTGGCCCGTCAGTGGCTAACACCAGGATTTAAATCTGGGCAGCTTGACTGCAAGTCTATGCTCCTAAAGGCATACTGCTTTCTATACTCTATACTCTTTCTATACTCTATACTCTATACCCAGCGGCGACCTCTCCAGCACCTCATGACCAAACAAGTGACTTACGTGCCTGTAGAATCTACTGCCACAGCCCGGACCCCTCCACGATGACAGAGAATCTTTGCCAGTGGCTCCTTCATGGCTGGACTCCATAAGGACACAGTCCCTGGATGTGAGAGAAGAGGAACTGAAGTTACCAACAGGCGCTAAGGGGATTATACTTGGGAAAGATGGGGTCTCAAGGCCAAAAGGTATCAAGAGAGAGGAATAGAGGCTATCTAAAGGGATGTGCAAAGTGCAAATATAGAAGCAAAGCAGGTCAGGATGATCAAAGAGTCAAAGCTCAGCTAGAGACCAACCGTTGCTGTGTCCGAGATGGATAACGGCATTGTAAGGGTTCTTAGTCATGACATCCAGCCGTCCAGCCCGAGCATTCAGAGCTGCCACGATCTTTCCCACTGACACATCCAGGTAGGTCAGAAACCCTGTCTCTGACTGAGAGAAAGAGAGAGATCAGAATGAGTCCTGATTGCCCTCTGTCCTTCTAGTGGGATCCCAGAGAAGAAGCAGTCTTCTCAAGGGCTGCCGCCCAGTCCCCGTGTTCCATTGCCACTCACGGCCGTGGCCAGAAGGAAGTGAAAAGGCAGGAACTCAAGCCGCATGACACGGTCACAGCGGCGGATACAGTGGAGCTCGATGCCCTGGTTGTCATAGATGTGAAGCCAACGATTCTGAGCGACGGCAAACAGTGCCTCTGAATGCAGAAACCTGGGAGGAAGGCAAGAGTGGTTCAGTGGGACAGGGGTCAAGGGACCGTCATTCAATCGAGAATGGGATGCCTCGCCCCCCCACTGACCGGATGTCCCGCACTGCCTCCATGACGTTGATCTCGCACATGAGCCTCTTTGTTACCCAGTCAAGGGTGGCCACATGACCCCGGCGCCCTCCAAAAGCCAGGTGTCTGTTAGAGGTGGGGAACAGGCAGTGTCAGTGCAGGGAAGCACCGTGACTCAGACCATCTGAGGTCTGCCCCACACCAGCCCCTCCTCTCCAATGAGACATTTTTACATGCTCAACCTCACATGCAAGCAAATCACAGGACCGCTCCCTCCATTCCCCCCACCCCGCCCATCATCGGCCTAAACATACACTGGTCTGGCTGAGGTGAACATGGCTGAAGTGTTTAAGGAGATGCAACCATATCCTAGTTCAAGAGTCACTGACATCCAGCCTTACCTTCCAGTTCGGGAGTAATTCAGTCTGTAGGGTCCAAACTGCCGCAAGTTCAAATCAAAATGCTAGGAAAGGGAATATCATTAAAAAAAGGGGGGGGGGGGGGGAGAGAGAGAGAAAGTCAAGAAATAATTGGCTTCTTTCAATAATTCCCTCTTGTAGTCCCCACTTCCGTCTTGCTCTGCACCACCAATGTAGCCAGTAGCCCCTTTTTCCAATCTCAGACTCACCTTGGCTGCACTTGCAATATCCACAGCCTCCACAATGTCCACCTGGCGTATCTTTGCCGTGTCTTCCCCATCCTCCCCTTCCAGAAACCTAGGAGTGAGTATTAGCAGTAAAACTTCCTAATATGAAGTGGGTGTACCAGCGTGAAAATGATAAGGGACAGCCCCATAAAGCAGGGCCTGGGGAGGCCCACACGAGAGTCCACTTACCCGGGTTCCTCAGCCAGAAGCAGCTCAGAGCGAGCAGCTTTAATGCTTATTTCCTGTTCCTCAGCTTCAGCCACTTCAAGTCGGCTTCGGGTTTTGGATTTCGAATGCGGCAGCTATAATATCGTTGGTGGTGGAGAGGTGAGAGAAGAACCGGACATTATGTAGGATTCCGCGAGAGCCACACAGCCCCCCTCCATCCCCACTCATATACTCTCGGGCTGCAACCCTTCCCCACTCTCTGGCTGGTCCTCACCTTTTTGGATTTGTCAATGCGACAGAACTTCTGAGCCACCTCCACAGGGACGGGGGCAGGGCCTGGAAATGGATCCTGGGCCTGGGGAAGGAGGTAATAATTAGAAGACAGGCTAGGGCTGACCCCCAACCCTCGCACGCGTAAAGTACAAGGCGACTTGCCCCACCACCTTATCAGGTCCCAGGCTCACCCCGGACAAACTCCGCTGAGGCCCCGGATTCCTCCGCTCTCGGGGTTTCTTCGGGAGCTGAGGCTTTCTGGAGAACCGAGACTTTTTTGGGATGTTAGTGTTCTTTGGCCTCTGGTGGCGGAGCTCACGATTCCTTTTCTTGTTACCAGGGGGCCCCGGAGAAGCTCCAGCAGCGGTCAGAGTGGTTTCTTCCTCCCAGTACCTCCGGGGTTTCTACGGGCAGAGCAGGAGCTCTTAACACTCCGCAGCCCGCGCCGCGCCCCGCCCCCCGCGACCCCACAGCTAAAAACTTCTCTTCCACCCCAGGGAGGTCTCTACCTTCTTCTTGGCCTGAAGTCTGTTCTTCTTGGGCGGGACATCTCTGCTCGGTTTGGGGACTGTCTCCATCTAGCCCACCCGAACGACGATCCACGTGCAAAACTCCTCTCAGCTGTCTCACAGTCGGCTTGGAAACTCCCGGAAGTCGGCCGGCCGTCATCCAATCAGCGCCGTACCAGATCTGAAGCCTTCTAAGCGCCATCTTAAATGAGGGCTCTTGCGCGCGCGCGCGCGCGCGCGCTCTCTCTCGCTCTCTCTCTCTCTCTCTCTCTCTCTCTCGCTCTCTCGCTCTCTCGCGCGCTTTCTCTCTCCTCTCTCTCTCTCTCTCTCTCTCTCTCTCTCTCTCTCTCCTCCCTCCCTAGCAGCAGCTTATGCCCGAGTAATGAATGAAAGGTAATCTGAGGCTGAGGCCCAAGAAACAATACAGTTTCTCTTTCCGGCTTCGTTTCCCCATCTTGCCTAAACCTTCCCGAGTACAGTCTTTTTTTGGCGGAACACCATTCATTAAACCTGCCCAAACTACAGTTCCCGACATGCGTAGGAGGACAACTTCCGGCACCCTCTTTTCCCAGCATCCTTTGTTTACTTCCAGGTTTAGTAATAGTGAAGGGAGAACGTGAGTAGGGCTGGGTTACGGTTGAGGGGTTTGGGGGTCTTAGCCTCAGCCGCCTCCCCCTGGGACCGGGATAGAGTGGCTCTGCGGGACGGGGAGAGGCTGCGGTGCCCCGGGAGGGTGTCTCTCAACAGTGCCGTCATTTCCGCAGGCCAGGCCAGAAAGGGGAGCTTGAGTACCTCCCAGAGTGAGACCCTGCGCCCCTCTCCCGCTCCCCGCAGGCCTTCGTCCCCGCCATGGCTGAGCTAATCCAGAAGAAGCTACAGGGAGAAGTGGAGAAATATCAGCAGCTACAGAAGGGTAAGGGAGCAGGGTCGGTGTGGCCTCGCCCCAATCCCTTCACTCACAGTCCAGAGCCAAACCAAGATAATGTTTCTGCCCGAGTCCCCGCGGGCAGCTCCTTCCCCCATCTCAGTGCTCTTCCCCACCCACTGACCAGCCGCCCCGTCCTTCCCTCCTTCCTCAGCTCCATTTTGTTCTCTCCAGCGTTGGGATCAGGCGGCACATTTGATGTTGCTAATCAAACGTTTCCCCCCAACCCCCAGACTTGAGTAAATCCATGTCAGGGCGGCAGAAGCTTGAGGCGCAACTAACAGAAAATAATATTGTGAAGGAGGTGAGAGAGGGATTTGCGGGGCGGGGTGGGGGTGGGGGCGAGGAGGGACCTATACTGGCAGTGATTGATCATTTATGTCCCATCCCTCCACCAGGAACTGGCCCTGCTAGATGGGTCCAACGTGGTCTTTAAACTTCTGGGTCCTGTGCTGGTCAAACAGGAGCTGGGAGAGGCCCGCGCCACAGTGGGGAAGAGGCTGGACTATATCACAGCTGAAATGTGAGTCTTTCTTCCAGCAGCCTGCAATGCACCCGACAGGGCTGGGGGAGAGGTGTTCCAAAACCATTATAGTGTAGCTCCAGAGTACCCCCCCCCCCGGTTGTCCAGTTCCTCCAAACCCTCCCCCAGATCTCAAAGTTCCTCCCCATCAATCTCTTCCTTGCTTTCATCACCTTCCTTAGTAAGTCCCATTAATTTCTCCTTATTTGCTTGTCTCTCTTACCTCTCTTCAGTAAGCGATATGAATCGCAGCTCCGCGACCTTGAACGGCAGTCAGAGCAACAGAGGGAGACCCTGGCTCAGCTGCAGCAGGAGTTCCAGCGGGCCCAGGCAGCCAAGGCAGGGGCTTCTGGGAAGGCCTGACCCCGTGGTGGGGGGAGGGGGAGGGGAGGGAATGAGGCAGCTCTAGGGTCTATACTGTAGCTAATAAAATGTGAAAACACCTGGCTGTTTTCTGACCAGCCACTTCTGTCATAATTGTTTACCATCCGTCCCCCAGGCCCCTTTCACTTTATATATACACCACCTATATTACTCCCTCAGGTCCCAAATTCTTGTAACTGGAATCTCTCTGTGGCAGAGTAATCCTTTCTTCTTTCTTGAGAGTAAAATCTGAAATGTCTCAAACCTACTTCTTGCCTGTATGTACAACGCTGAATTCTCCCTTATCTTGGGTGGCAAACCCCTTTAAGAAACACGGGAAGGGCATTTGCATCACAACAGTTGTTGGGAATGTCAGTTCAATTGCCAGACTCACAGTAATCTAAACTGAGACCGCAGGGTGAAATGTGGTGACCCTCCTTGCTATGATTTCTTGCCATCTTCCAAGTAGCCCTGGCATCTCTCGTCAGTCTCTTTCTGGAATGTGTTTGAATGTAGCTTAGATGGATTTGAAATCCCAACATGGAATGCTCCAAATTTAGACAGTATCCACAGAGTTGTTCTTCCATTTCTTTGTCCTAAAATTGTTTCTTACAAATTTTCAACCGGGGGTTGTCCTTCATATGGATCACTTTAATTGGGTGGGTGGTACTTGACATGGGTCTGTGACAACTGCGGAGAAAAACTTAAGAGCAAATAAAAGGACTGGGGTGGAGGGGTTGCTGGGGAGCAATTTCCTCACAAAAACTTGTGAGGAAACTGTTTTCACCAACACCTCACTTTCAGCAATGGGATAGAAATGGGGAGAAAACACTGGCCTCTTTCTTGTTACTTGGCGTCTACTTTCAGCCAACTCTCTACCCCCACTCCCAGCAGCTAGACCATACACACTGCAACGACAAGGGAGTAGAATTTACGTAGTGTTTTGGTTTATTATCTTAGTGTTGTCACAGTGACGGGAAACCCCACAGTAGGAAAAAGAACTCCTACTAGAACCTACTTCTTGCCATCCCCTCTCCCCAGGGCTCAGAGCCTCTAGGCTTTTCTTCTCTCCCTCCTTGCAGGCCTTTCCTTGGCCCCTGGCATGCTAGGATGTGGTCAGGAATCAGAAACCGATTCCATTTTCTACCACTAGCTGTGTGCCGCATTCATGGAAAGTAGGGAGCTATACACAGGTATCCAACTTGGTTACCAAGATTACCAATTCCCCCAAAGCTGAATCCCTCAGCCGTCTGGTAAACCAGTGGCACTTCACTGCCCCAGGGTGGTTGGCCACCTTTCTGGGTTTCTTCCCAGTGCAACATGACTGCCACCATTCAGGATGGCTACCCACATCTGCTATGGCCACCATGAGTTCTGTTGTGCCGGCAGGGCTTCCTCCTCAGAACAGTGCCCGGGCAATCTTCCTCCCTGTGGCCTTGATCCTGGGAAAGGAACCCCCTCCTCCCTCACTTGGGGGAGTTCCTGAGGCAGAGGGGCTGCTGGTGAGACCCAGTGTAGCAAGAGAGGGCCTTCGCCGCTGCCGTAGGAGGAAATCGTGCGAAGCTCCATCCATAGCGTAGAAGACGTTAGCCGAGGGTGGGATGGTCAGCTCTGTGTGTTCAGAGAGGGAGTGTCGAGAACAAACATGGTCATTCCCCCCACAACCACCTGGTTGTGGACGCCTTCCCACTGCTGGGCATCCCTCTCCGCCCAAATCTGACTTCCTTCATGGCCTCTCACCTCGCTCCCCCGGTAGCAGCTGCACTAGCTCATACTCCGAAGCCACTGCAGAATCACGATTGTTTTTTTTAAGGACACGACTGATGACACTCGGAGCCTTGTCCTGGCTTGTCACCTGGCAGGACAGAGACCAAAAGGACAATAAATTGGCCATCACCTCTGCTTTCTAGCCTTTCAGTTCTAACCACTGATCCCAACCAAAAATGGTTACCGGTGTCAAACACTTTAGAATGAACAGGGAAACCCTATACGGTGGTTCCCTGTACCGCACAAGCCTATACTCCATGGTGTCCAGTGAAATAGGGCTGCTTCCCTATGACAAAACTGCCGTTGGTTCTGAAAATCTAATATGGCCACCAAAATTCAAGGTGCAGCAGCTAATGCAAAGTAGCCTTTAAAATAAAACAGCTGCCATAACCTTGGGGAGCCTGGGTGACTCAGTCAGTTAAGCATCCGAATCCTGGTTTCAGCTCAGGTCATGATCTCACGACTCTTGAGATCAAGCCCCAAGCTGGGCTCCGCACTGACAGCATGGAGCCTGCTCGGGATGCCCTCTCTCTCCCCCCCTCTCTCTCCCTCCTTCCCTCTGTCCCTCCCCCACTTATGTGCGCACACTCTCTCTGTCCCTCTCAAGGTAAATAAATAAACTTAAAAAAAATAAGAAAACAGCTGCCATAACCAAAGGTCAGAATTAAAACTAGAATCATCCTCTTCTTGGCTATTCAAACCTAAGACAACACCTGTAGCCCCACAAGGCATCATCCTTCACCCCTACCCCCAGCCCACAGCTTCCTCACCAAGATGCTCTTGTAGACGCTACCATCTTCCCCCAGCTCCATCTGGACTCGGATGATTCGGCAATCAGAGGCCCCCGGCCCAGGCCCCCCTCCCCCACATCCAGTCCCCCTGGAGGCCCCCTCTGCACCCCCACTGAGTGGGGAGCCACAGGAGGCGGAGCGGCGGTGACCTCGAGAAGGCCTGGGAGAGGACGCTGGGGGAGAGAGGTGGCTGGGGTCAGCCGGACTGTGCAAAGATGGAGTGCTTTCCAGGGCAGAGTCCAGAGATGAGACAGACGGCCACTTCATGTGCTGGGGACAAACAACATGGGGGACTGGCATGAAGGCAGAGAAGTCAAGCAAGAAACATTCACAAGGGCAGGTTCAGTGTTGAGTCAGAGGTCAGAGATCGGGAACAGGGCTCACCTGGGCCAGCCGCGTCAGCAGAGGGGCAGGGGCTCCAGGTACGTCACCTCCCCCGACGCTGGGCCGGTCCCAGGAGACAAGAGGGGTGGGACCTCCAACAGAGCCCAGAACCCTGGAGTGGCAAGAGACGGGGAGGGTCAGAAGAAGAAGGGCTCTTCTCCCAAGTAGCTTCCCCAAGATGCTACCCCCCCTACCCGCGGACTCCCTCACTCTGTCCACTGTGAGATGACCAGCGTTGGCCGAAGCACCCGTGGGGCAGGAGGGTCACTGGTACCAGGTGGCTCCACCTCACAGGACACTCGATGGCTGTGAAGGGAGGGAAATGGGCAGAAGTCAGGACGTGACACACCGATCCCCACACTCAACCCCAGCCCTGGAGTCCCAACCTTGCCCAGCCAGTCACCTCTGGGCCTCTGTCAGTGGCCGGAGCCCCTGTAGCCACCGCTGAATATCAGGGTCAGGTCGGAGGTCATAGCCACGACATTCGTTCTGGAGCCGCCGCAGTTCCGAAAGGACAGCAAACTCCTAGGAAGGAGCCCACAGTCTGCAGGAGCCAAAACTCAGGGACCCCCGACTTTCCCCATCTCCCTCCCCTTCCTGGGACATGACTAGAGATGTCTAGCATCTGGCCCATGCACTCCCCTCACCTTCCTCCGCTTGTCAAAATTGATGTATCCGTTCTGCAAAAATAATGGGGATGGGGTGAAGCCCAACCCTGCCACAGAGAGACTACCCCTTTCCAAGCACACACACATCCACATTCAACTCACACACACTTCATTCGCTAGGCCTCTGACTTCTCTGTCCTTTCCCTGGCTCCCCCTCACTCCCGTCATGCCCTAAGCCCCCTACTTTACCCTTGAAATTGAATGGTCACAGGTAGAAAGGGTGTCCATTTCATAGATGAGAAAATCAGGGCTCAGAGAGAATGAGGAACTTGCCCGAGATCTCAATGTTTGTTTATTTAACAAATGCTACATACGCTTACATTTAGGGCATGTTCTAAGCACTTGCCAAACATTAATTCACTTAATCCTCATAATAACAGACTGACATACACACTGTCACTGGTTTCCTGTTTACAGATCACTAGGCACAAAGAAGTCAAGCAACTTGCCAAAGTAACAGAACCAGAATTCTGGCAATCTGGCTCAAGCCCTGGAGTTCAAGCGCTAACACCCCACGGCACCTTTCTGGAAGGTCTGTCTGGCCCTGAGGCCCATTTGTTCCCTCATCACAATGCACACGTTAACACACACACCACCAACCTCCAGCTCATCCTTGGAGGCTGCATCCAGCATCACCAGGTCCTTCAAGAAGGTGCCAAGATATGGGACCACACCCTGAGGTCAGAGGTCAGGATTAGACCCCCCGCCCCTGATCTGAGAGCTCTCCACTGCTCTGCACTTTCCTATCCCATTGTCTTGAAGGACAAATTTAATTCCCCCACCCCGCTATGCCTCCCCTCTACATCCCTCAGTCTGCTGCCCCCCACACACTCCTTACTCCTTCACAACCACCCCACAACTGGTCACTCACCCCACCCCGGGAGCCAGACCTCGGGGCCTTCTTGGAATTTGGCTCCAGAGAGGGCTGCAGCTTCGCCTCCTGGGCGGGGGGAGGGAGGGGACAGAACAAGGAGATATAGGTGTGGCACGTGTGGCACGGGGAGCAGGGGTGGCTGGGAACACCAGGGAATAGGGCCTCACCTGCAGAAGGAGCTCCCGGCTCTGGGAATAATTATCCTCCTCGGAGAAAATCTGGCAGAGGCTGGAGAAGACTCTGAGGCTGTCCCTGAAGGGTGGAAGGCAGCAACCTTGAGGATGGGCCAGGCTCACCCCCACGCCTCTTCCCAGCCCTCAGCTCCAGGCCAGTGCCCCATCCTCCCCACCTGGCTGCTTCCCCCCAGGCTGCTCGAAGCCTGTGGATGGGGCTGGACTGCAGGGCCGACACAACAGCATAAACCGAAGAGAAGTTTCGGAGCAGACGACACTCCTGTGGGGGTCACAGAGGCAGGCCAGAGCTTTGGGACCTCTCTCTCAACACCAGGGTCCCCAACGAGGCCAAGCCTCTCTCTTACCTCTGCCACACGGATCCACTTCTCCAGGAGCCGAGCCCTCTGGGGAGGACGGAGTGGCCGAATGGTCACCTCTCCAGGCCCCTCTCCAGTTGAGGTAGCCCCCAGGACAGAGCTGACCACAGCCCCTGCCACCTTGTTGAACTGTGTGACAGTAGCTCTGACAGACGGGCAGAGGTGGGAATGTCCTGGCCGGTCTCTATGACCCCACAGGCTCCCCAGGCACTGAGAGGGGACCAGATTGAGAAACAGCTCCTGCAGGGCAGAGGTCAGAGGTTAAGGTTCATAGTCAAGCGAGGTCAGCCTTCCAATATCAAAGGTGTGAGGATCTCAGGTGGCCAAGAACCAAAGGGGCACAGGGTGTGAAGGGTAACAATCAAGGGGAAAGGGAGAAAGGTCAAAACTGAGTGGACAGAGGAAGCTGGGAGCTGGATCAGGAAGGGTTGGAAGCAAGGAAAGGATTTGGAGTGAGGGAGAGGTTAGTAAGGCGGGGGGGGGATGGGGTCAGAGGTCAGGGTCTCACCGCATCTAGCAGGGTCAGCTGTTCGGCCAAGTGGTCAGCGAGGAACACCAGGACATCCGTGGGGTCAGCAGGGGGGTCGCCGGGGAGGGCCAGGGACTTAGGAAGGTCGGGGGCCTGGGGGTCCACCCGGGACCGGAGGTTGCGGATGAGGTCAGCGCTGCCCCCCCCAACACCCTCCCCTGCTGCATACCCTGTCCGAAGCAAGAAGCTCTCAAGCCGGTCAAGCTGACCCTTGACCTCAGAGCCAAAATCCTCAGGGTGAGAGGCCAGCCAGGTTGACAGTACAGAGATGGCTACCCTGGGAGAAGGGGAAGCAGCCAGGGGTCAGGTATCAAGCTGCAGCTCAGCCAGAGGGAACTGTGAGGTTAACAGTCGGGGTCACTCACCCTATTGTCCTCTCTAGTTCATCAGTAGGATGAGATTCAAGAGCTTCCAGCCTGGGAGAAGAGATTCTATCTGCCCATTTTTTCCCGACCCCCAGTGGCTTTGACTACTTTGGTGGGATTTTCCGGCTTTAGAAAGCCAGATACCATCTTGGTCCCTTATGACCCTGACCTGTCAGCCACAAGCCCTAGCAGGGCAGGCGTGGAGGTGAAGGCCCGGTGGGTGGCCAGGAAAGCTGATGTGAAGGTCACGTCAGCCCCTGATGTCCGAGCATCCAGCAAGTGTCTGACCAGGGCCTCCAGAGTGCCAGCTCGGAGCCTTCGAGAGGAACGCGGGGGAGGCGTTGGGGCCTGTTGGAGACAGAAGGACAATTACTGACCCTTTTTTCACCTTTGCCCCTAGATCTCTGGGGAAAATCCCAGACCTAGGAGATGGTCCAGGCTCGTCATATGAGATTCAGAGAGGGCAAAAGACTTGATCTAAGTCACATGGCAGAGTCCAGGTCTCTAGACCTCCAACTTAGCACTCTGGCCAAAAAGTTGGCCAGA
This sequence comes from Neofelis nebulosa, assembly GCF_028018385.1. Lineage (NCBI taxonomy): Eukaryota > Metazoa > Chordata > Mammalia > Carnivora > Felidae > Neofelis > Neofelis nebulosa. The sequence continues at coordinate 35,626,698 of NC_080787.1, forward strand.
GGAAAGGGGGCTGGGTGGTGATGATGGGTCAGAGGTGAGAAGCCAAAGTCAGGGTCTCACCAGGGGATCAAGAGGCCGATACTGGCGGCTTGTGACAGTAAATATGGCACCATCCTCCTCCTCATCCCAGACAGACACAGGGGCCTGGAGGAGCAAGGAAGGGGAAGTCAGACAATCTCACACCACCCCCCACAGGCCCCAGCCCTCACCCCCAGGCCCTACTCCTCCCTCTGTACCCCTCACCTGTGGTGGCGGGGGACAGTACCAGCGAGTGCGAGGGGTGGGGGGGGCTGGTGACCCCAGGTCTCCCCCACTGGGGCCCAGACAGCCCCCCCCAAGCCGCCTCAGGGCCCGGTGGAGTCGAGGGGGTGGCAGTGGGGAGGTGGGTGGAATGCACGAACCCTGGGCCTGGAGACCGCTGTGGCCCTTTCCCCCCAGAGCTGAACCCCAACACAGCACAGAAGCAAGGCGCAAGGGGAAGCGAGAGAGGCAGAAAGCCAGAGGCAGAGACCTTGAGAAGCTGGAACCTCAGTCACAGGCACAGCCGCAAGCTCCGCCCTCCCCCCCTCCCCCGCAGGAACTGACCGAGCCCTAAGAGTTAGTCCTTCCCCTTAGCCCCCTTCCCCCTGGTCCCTCAATGCTGGAGACCCCCTCGAGGTGGCGGCTCAAATCCCAGTACAGGAAGGAGAAGGGGAAGTTGGGATGATTGGGGGGGAGGGGGGGGCGCAGACTCAGAGTCACGTGGCCCCAGCCCCTCCCCCAACCGATCCCGAAAAACCAGCCCTGCCAGTCACCCTGCCCTCACCCAGTCTCTGGACCCAGGAGTCCAGGGCCTTGGGGCCCCGAATCCAATTTCTGGCCCCTCCTGAGGCCCCGAATCCTGCTTCTGGCCACCACCATTAGTCCCGGAGGAAAGCTGGTTACCGCCCCCCACACACACTCAATCTGGGATCTTTCCTCCAAAGTCCGAGAACCTGGGCTTCCCGCCTCCACTCATTGCCCAGCAGGAGAGGGGGAGGGGTCACAAAATCGAACGGTTCCTTCCCAATCCCAGAGTCAGAGGAGTCGGTTACTGTGGAAACAAACCCCTCCCCGCCAAACAAAAACAAGGAGGGAGACAGGGACCAAGACACAATGCCCAAAGAGGCAGGCACACTCTAGCATAAGCAGGTAGAGCCTGAGACCCGCAGGACAGAGAGCCAGACGCTCTGGCAGTAACAGGGAAGGTTCCTGCGGGCAGGTCCTGAGTCACACTGCCACAGAGAGCCACGGAAATTCCGGGACTCCCCGCAGCGGGGAGACAGGCAGCCACCCAGCAAGAGGCGCGGAAATAACTGAGGCTGAGGGAAAGAGATGAAGGGACACACAGACACCAGAGAAAGGTGGAGAGTCTCCGAAATTTATACCTCCCCGACTTCCCCACCACCCGCGTCTCACCTCGTCTTCTTCCTCCTCCTCCTCTTCCTCCTGCCCCCCGCCCACGCCCTGGCCACTTGGGCCCCCACCCTCTTCGGGGTCTCGGCTCCGGAAGCTGCTCAGCACGACTCCCCCGGGGGGGCTCGTGTCCCAAAGCAGCCGCAGGGGCCGCGGGAGCATGGCCGAGTGAAGGAATCAGCGGGGCCGGGCCATGGGGGCGCCTGGGGAGAAACGGAGGGAGGGGGGCAGGTGGAGAGTCAGGTTGGCGCGGGGAATCGGGGAGGAGAGGGACGCGGGTGGGTGCCTAGGTAACCGTATGGAGGTCCTGGGGGGGGCAACATAGGAGTGGAATATGGGGGGCCCTCGTGCATTTGGGGGATGAGGGGGTACGGGAACGGGCAGGGTCACAGGGTGTTCTGGCTCTGACCTGCTCGGGAATGGTGGGAGCAGCGCGGGTCCCGGGCCGCTGTTCCCGTCGGTCTCCAGTCCCCAGACGAGTCCCTGGACCGAGTCCCCTCCTCGGCTTTTCCGCACCCCCGTTACCCCCCCGCCAGGCTCCCGGGCCCTCCCGCCCTTTCCGCTCCCCCCCACGTCCGCCGGCTCCGACAGCAGGAGCCAAAAAGGGAAGGAAGTGAGGACAGGAGCCAGGGTTGCGGACTAGGGGAGCCCTGGATGCCCAGCGGCCAGAACCCAGGAGCCCGGGTCCCCAGCTCCGCTGTGCTCGGGACCCCCTACTCGGGGATCCTGGAGCCCTCTTCGCCCCACACTTAATTGGAATGGATGCCGGTCTCCAGCTCCCGAGGGAGGACAGGGGCCGAATTTGACATTCCCCTCCCCACTACACAACGCCGAGGCTAAAACAACCGTGGGAAGCGCTTTAGGTGGAGAGGGATCGGTTACTCCACCCCGCGGGGTTACACTCCCCACCCACACCCACGCGTGTAGCGGACCGGAATCCACTCCGCGTTTTCCGAAGAGCGCTGGGTTCCGGCCCTCTCGCAAGGGGGCGGAGCAGGAAGTCGACACATCCGGTTCCAGATTCGACACTCCCGGCGCTCGGCGCTAGTATCTGCGCTCCCTTCTGCCCACCCCCAGTGCGTTTTGCTAGAGGGCGTCCTCCCCGCCTTGGGTGGCGCCCGACCCCGAACTGTTCCGGAGGATCGGGTGTCGCCAAAACGTTTGAGAGGTCGGGGTGATTGGCAGGAACCAGAAGTGACTGTAAGAGTCTGTGCTTGCAGAGGGGACCCGTGGGGTGGAAGGAGACACGGTGTTGGGAGCACCAGAGCATAACTTTATTCCAGCGGCCTGGCCGACTGTCCTGCCCCTCGGACGTCCCTAGGCCAAGCCGCCGCTTCCTTCGTCCAGTAATTACCTGATCCAACACTTGCTGTTCAATACTTAGGATGTAAAAAAGACTAATTTCTTCTGATGAGCGCCCTCCAGTGGGCGCCCGGCCCTGTGCCGCAGCGGGGACACAGCAGTGGACAGACAGGCACGTCCTTGCCTTTGAGGAGGCGACGGTCCGGAAAGGGAGACAGGCATTTAACAACGACTCGTACAATCACTTAAATACAACTGATGAACCGCACAGGAGGAACACGCAGCGGTCTGAGGGAATAACGAGGCTGTCCTGGAGCCCAGAGAGGGCGAGGGCGGAACAGACAAAGGGAACAGACCAGGGAAGGTGGGAGCCGTTGGAAAAGAAATAGCCATCGGTGTGGTGAACATTGAGGGGAGGGCTGGAGGGCACAGGTGGGGTTGAAGACGCAAGCAGTGGCTCCAACGTGGGAGATGCACAGGCCAGGACAAGAACGGATTTAGCTTCTAGAGCACTGGTTCCCCAAATGTGACGCCTGTCCCAGTGGTCCTGGAGACTGTTTCAGTGGGTTTATGAAATTAAGGCTATTCATAACAATACTAAGATGTTACTTGCCTTTTTCATTCTTATTCTCTAAAAACAATGTACTGTGGAGTTTTCCAGCAGCTGAGTATTGACCTCATCGTCCTCACAGCTAATGGAATGCGTGCTTATGTGTTCTTGTGTTAAATTTTTCTGTTTTAAGTTCTAGTATCATTAATATCTAGTTTATAACCCACATAAGCAAAGGTTCTTTAGAGTTCCTGACCGTTTTTAAGTGGTCCGGAGATTAAAAACAACAACAACAAAAATCGAGAACCACTGCCTTCGAGCTGTAAGAAGGGAAATGCTATAGATTTGTGTCCTTTAAAAAAAGCATTCCAGCCGCTCCTTGGAGAGAGAGAGAGGTTGGAGGGAGGATGAGCAGATGATGGTGTACTATTTGGTGGAGCTAGTACAGTAGCTCAAACCAGAGATGACGGCGGCTTCCCCAGGATGGTGGTGAGTGTTCTCACTGGGCTTTCTGGAAGAGAAATAAAAAGGAGGTGAGGAATGCCGGGTTTTAGGAAGTGACGTGAAATGCTCATGATCAGTCCAGAGATAAATGCACCATCATGGGCACAGAGGGTGGCAGAAGAATGGGGCTCACAGTTTCAGGGGGTTTTCTGCCTGGCAGATACTGCCAAGGGCTTTTGCTTAATCCTCCCAACAGCCTTCAGAGGCTCTGCTGTCTATACAGTAGCCACCATCCACATGTGTCTTGTGAACATTTGAAATGTGCCTAGTCTGAAAGAGTATTATTAAAATTAATTTTAGGGGCGCCTGGGTGGCTCAGTCAGTTAAGCATCTGACTTTGGCTCAGGTCATGATCTCGTGGTTCGTGAGTTCGAGCCCCACGTTGGGCTCTGTGCTGGCAGTTCAGAGCCTGGAGCCTGCTTCGGATTCTGTGTCTCCCTTCTCTCTCTCTACCCAACCCCCAACTTGTACGTGTGCACATGCTCTCTCTCTCTCTCTCAAAATTAATCGCTTAAAAAATTAATTTTACCGGGTTTTTTTTTTGATGTTTTTTGTTTTTTGGTTTTTTTTGCTTTTCTTTAAGTAGGCTTCATGCCCAGGGTGCAGACCAATGCAGGACTTGAACTCAAAACCTTGAGATCAAGACCTGAGCTGAGATCAAGAGTCAGCCGCTTAACTGACCGAACCATCCAGGTGCACCTCTTCTTACCTTTTTGATGTGGCTGCTAGATTATTTAAATGTACATATGTGGCTTGTATCATATTTCTGTTGGACAGTGCTGCCTAATTTTTTTTTTTTTTTTTTTTTTTACCCTCACACCCAAGGAAACTGAGGTGTTGGTTAAGTGGAATATTCAAAGTAGCAGGAGTTAACCCAGGTGTGTGTGAATTCCAAGTTCAGGTTCTGCCCACCATGCCAGTGGAAGCCAGAGCCTTCCTCTACCAGTGAGGAGTTGCAGGGAGGGTCTCAAATGAAAAGGGAAAGAAAAGAAGAGGAGAGCTATTACCTTCTCCTTTGAATCCTTCGAAGTACACATGTAGGCAGCTGTGGAGAGAGATTGAGAAGGGATGGGATGGGGGAGTGAGGGATGGGATGGGATGGGGGAGATGAGATTGAGAGGGATAGGTGTCAGGCTTCTGGGAGTAGGCAGGGACTGTCATGGTCACAGTGGGGGTCAGGGTCTAGGTGGGACTCACACTCACCAGCCCAGCCCAGTGCTTTGATGAGCCCAAGGAGGAGAAAGGCAGACAGGAAGAGGCCTACACCATCCTCCAGGGTGGGCCCAGACAGACCTGGCAGGTGGAAGGGAGAAAAGTGAACCCCTTAGTATCTTCCCAGGGCGCCCGCCCCCTCCCCTGCCCCCCCCCTCCCCGCCCTGGTCACTCCATCCTCCTCCTGGCTCTTACCTGCCACCTCCAGGGTGACCTCTGCGCTGCGCCCCAAGGCCGGCAGGGTGGGGTGGTGGACACGACAGGCATAGCGTGCCCCATGATGCTCGGCAGTTATGGGGACCGGCTGCAGGTGCGCAGAGAGGCTGACGGTGCCGTCTGAGTGGTGGAGCAGGGCAGAGAACCACTTCTGCCCCTCAGCCTTCTGAAAGCTGCCCTCTGGGCCACCCCGGAGCTCCCACTCCACTTCCAGACCCTCAGAGGGATAGAAGTGGGACACGAGGCATTGCAACTGGGGGGGTGCCTCCCCCTGGGTAGCCCATACAAGAGGTGCCGGTGTCAGGGATACTTTGGGTGGCTCTGGGGAGAAAACATGAAAGGAGCATGGGGGGAATCAATCTACATTGTCCTCCCTTGGAGACCCTCAGTTTGCCCCATGGCTTCCCCCAAACTGGGTTTGAGTTTTTCTCTCCTAGGATGGGGAACCCGCTGTCTCCCCACTGGTGCTTCAGAGGGATTCCCACGCTAAAACCCTCAATCCCAGGGACGCCTCTTCCTCAGATTTGGGAACCTTTATCCCAGTCACTCAGATTCCCAGGGACTTCCACCATTGCCCCTCTGAAGCCCAGGGACCCCAGTCTACCTCCCATCACTCACCCAGCACCCTCTTCTCCCCTTTCCCTCTTCCATCATGATGTCCCCATAATGCCAGTGTCCATCCTTTACCCGTGGGAACCCCTGGACCCCAACTCACTCTGTACAGCAAGCTCCAGAGCGACCTGCCCTTGTAGGTATGGCAGGTGTACAGTGGCCAGATAGGTGCCCTCCTGGAAGGGCTTCACTGCAGGCAGCCAGAGGGTCCCATTTCCAGTCCACGGACCCCACGGCTCATCATCATCCCAAGCAGCAAATGCCACTGCCCCCTCTTGGGCAGGTGGCATTTGCTCACTCAGCCCAGGCGTTGCAGCCAGGAGTAGGTGCCCTTTGCCCAGGTGCTGGCGTCGCCACTCCAGCCCAAAGGGAGGGGGACCTGGGGCCAGAGATGTAGCGGCCTCAGAGGCGGGGGGCATGTAGGCAAACTTCAAGTCCAGCAGAGCATCTTGTCCCAGTCGGATCCGAGGGGTGGGGGTGTGGGTGAGGACAGTCAGCACAGCTGGGGAACATGGGGAGAGGAGGGAGGGGAAAGGGCATGAGGGAGAGAAAAAGAAAGGGAAAAACAGACAAATAGAGTTATAGGGAAGATACAACTAGAATTCACCCAGCCCTCAGAGAACACCTCCTTTTCTGATTCCATCTTCTAGTCCTCCCTGCAAATCCCCTTTGTTCTGGGACTGGGTGGGACCCAAAGTAGCTGAGAGTGAGCAGATACAGCTAGAGATGAATAGGGGCAGGGAGTGGGGACAGTCCTTGAAGGCCGGGCTGAGCACACAGCCCACTCAGTGGGCTCTGAGAGCACTTCTGACACAGCCTGAACCAGCCCAGTCCCCATGCACCACCCTTCAAGAGCCTTAGGCTTTAAAGAGCTTTTGAGGCCTTAAAGCCTTAAAGCTCGCTCTTGTCACTGGTGAAGACTGTGAAGACTCAGGGATGTCAATCCTATGGTGCTGTACAGAGTACTTTTTGACTGCTATTTATATGGTCCTGTAGACCAGTTGTTTCACTTTTCCGTAGCTTAGCTGAATCTCCTAAGTGGGAATAATGATGATGATCACAGTGCCTATATTACGGGGTCGTAGTGAAGGTTAAATCATATAATGCCTCTTGCTACCCAGCATTATTCATTTCCTGATTCTGGATAACAAAGGCACCTATATGTGAAAGGCACTTAGAACGGCACCCAGAATACAGTAAGTCTACCAAAGTGTTTGCTGTGGTTACACTTGACCATCAGCTAGACCAACTGAACGTGCCCCAACTCAACAGCATCTCTCCCCATCAACATTCCCTCCCCCTGCTCCAATGCCCATTCTCTCTGCCTTGATGAATGATCACCACCAGCCCCGCACCCCCCCACTCCCCATGCTAAAGGGCTTGGAGTCACTAAGACTCCATCCTCTCTAATGCTTTCATTCAACCAATATTTATTGAGTACCTGTGATGTTCAAGGCAGAGGACTGAGCCGTGACAGGCAGTCCCTGCCTTCAGATTTCTTACAGTCTAGTAAGGGAGACAGATGAGCAAATTGCCAAACAATAACGTACTGTGTACTATCCCAACCAGGCCCTAATTCTGTCTTCCAAACAGACCTCACCTGTTTCCAACTCAAGTTCTCACCAACATACATTTGGACAATTACAACCTCCTCTCGGGCCTTCCTATCCTTGGTCTCTCTCTTCTTCGATTCATCATCCACACTGGAGCCACACAGTGTCGCTACAATTCTGATCCAGTCACTTCCCTGTTTAAAAAACCCAGCTGCCTAGGAAGCCAGCAACTGAAGGCACAGGCTGAAGCTAAATGGCCCAGGCTCCATTCCTGGCCTAGCTTCTTACAAGCTGTTCTTGGACAAGTTACCAAAGTGCTCTGTCTCAGATTTCTTCATCTCTGACATGGAGATGATATCAGTGCCTAGTTCCTATGGCTGTTGAGAGGAATAAATGGGATCATGTCTATAAAATGCTTAGAATAAGACCTGGCCATAGAAAATGCTCAGTGAATGTCAGGTGTTAACTATTTTCATTACTGTTGTCGTCATCATCACCACGGACTTGCTGGGTATCTCGAAGAAATCACTTAATCTATATTTTTCTCATTAGTCCAGTGATCTGATCCTTGCCTACTTTTGTAAGAATTAAGTTAAAAAAAGCCTGGCTTTTGGGACAATGGCGCACACACTTCTGATGGTTCACTATCACTTATAAAGCCCAGATCTCAGGGTACTTGATAATCCACCTGCCAACCTATCTGTCCAGACTTCTCTTGCACCCTAAGGACTGGCTCCAGAGAATCCCTTTCTTGTGACTAGTGGAAATTCTAATCAGGCCGCCTGGGTGGCTCAGTTGATTAAGCGTCTGACTTCGGCTCAGGTCGTGATCTCACAACTCGTGAGTTCGAGCCCCGTGTCGGGCTCTGTGCTGACAGCTCAGAGCCTGAGCCCATTTCAGATTCTGTGTCTCCCTCTTTCTCTGTCCCTCCCCCACCTCTCAAAAATAAACATTTTAAAAAAAATTTTTTAAAAAGAAAGAAACTCTAATCATTGGGCCATTCTTTGCTATGGTCATAGGTTCCTTCGGTTTATAATGTCCTTCCCCATTTTCTCCCAAACATCTAAATACTTCATGTCCCACAAGGTCAGGTCCACTGCTACCTCCTCCCAGGATGTTTGGGTCCTTCCCATAAAAGTCCTCTTTCTTCTCTTGTGATTATGCAATTTTTAATCCTAGTTTCTGAGTACTACAAGGTTAAACTTCTCTCAATGTTATGGGAGTTTTTGTTGAATAAATTTAAAAAAAACTAGGTAATTCACTTAGTTTATTAAAATCCAAAACAGACTCTTGAATTGTCAAAAACCCATACGATTTTAATAAACAAAATCTGAAGGTTTTACAGGTTAACCCTGAAGCTAACAGTGCTCTTTAATATGGGTTGATGGAGGGGCACCTGGGTGGCTCAGTTGGTTGAGTGTCCGACTCTTGGTTTGGGCTCAGGTCATGATCTCACGGTTTGGGGGTTCAAGCCCCACATCGGGCTCTGCGCTGGCAGTGCGGAGCCTGTTGAGGATTCCTTCTCTCCCTCTCTGCCCCTCCCCCGCTCTCTCTCACTAAATAAATAAATAAACTTTAAAGTGGGTTGATGGAGCAATTTTAGACCTGCATCCTACAAACTGGACTCTGAAAAATACAAATGGAAATTTGTACCTGTTTTTATGGCTTGTATTACATAGGTTTTTGCTTTGCTGTTAATAAAGTGAATGGTAACAACTATTATAAAGTATTACAGAAAAAAATTTAAATCCAAACCTAATCAAGTGACACGATGAAGAAACACTTGGCCAAATACAGAATGTAGGAAATTCTACAGAACAAGTGACAAACCAGTACCATTTGGGGGGCTGGGGGGAGCAATTATAGAATAAAAGAGACAAGAGACAAAACTGTTGTGGACTGAATGCCTGTGATACGCGCCCCACCACACCCCCCAAGTTCATTGTTGAAGCCTGCCTGGCCAGTGTGACTAAACTGTTGACTCTTGAACAACACAAGTTTGAACTGTGAGGGTCCACTTATATGCAGGGTTTTGGGGTTTTTTTTACAGTACAATACTATAAATGTATTTTCTTTATGATTTTCTTTTTTTTTTTTTTTAATGTTTATTCATTTTTAAGAGAGAGAGAGACAGAGCACAAGCAGGGGAGGGGCAGAGAGAGTGGGAGACACAGAATCCGAAGCAGGCTCCAGGCTCCCAAGTCATCAGCACAGAGCCCAGCACGGGGCTGGAACCCACAAACCGCGAGATCATGACCTGAGTCGAAGTCGGACGCTTAACCGACTGAGCCACCCAGGCGCCCCTATGATTAATTTTCTTAATAATATTTTCTTTTCTTTAGCTTACTGTAAGTATACAGTATGTAATACATATAACAAAACGTGTTAATCATTGTTTACATTATCAGTAAAATTTCCAGTCAACAGTAAGCTATGAATGGTTAAGTTTTGGGAAAGTCAAGTACACAGAGATTTTGGACTGCTGGGGGCGGGGTCAGCGCCTATAGCCACCCCCCACCCCCAATACACACAGTTGTTCAGACTAAGCTGTATTTGGAGATAGGGGCTGTGAAGAGGTGATAATGGTTAAATGGGATCATTAACATAGGGCCCTAACCCGATATGCTGGTGTCCTTTTAAGAAAAGGAAGCAACACCAGAGCTCACTTTCTCTCCTCCATGAGGACACAACCAGAAGTGGCCATCTGCAACCACAAGGAGAGAGCTCTCATCAGACACCAACCCTGCGAACACCTTAATCTTAGACTTGATCTCAGACTTCTAGCCTCCAGAACTGTGGGAAAATAAATATTAAGATATCTATTCTGTGATATTTTGTTAAAGCAACCCAAGTAGATGCAACAACCAAATATGATATATAGAACAGTTTTTGACCCTGATTCAAGCAAACCAGCTGTAAAATAACATCACTGAGACAACTGGGAAAATTTTAATATGGGCTAGGAATTAACTGATATTAAGGAATTATTGTGTGGTTTGTTTATGACAATGTTTCTTTTTTTAAGTTTATTTATTTATTTTGAGAGACAGAGTGCGAGCAGCAGAGGAACAGAGGGAGATGGAGAGACAGAATCCCAAGCAGGCTCTGAGCTGTCGGCGCAGAGACCTATGTGGGGCTCGGTCTCACGAACAGTGAGATCATGACCTGAGCCTAGATCAAGATTCAGAAGCTTAACCAACTGAGCCACCCAGGTA